>NC_041389.1:341566194-341575365 GCF_002162155.2 Triticum dicoccoides | reverse complement strand
TCCCCCCGGCTTTCCCCTCCTCTCCCTCGCTCTCTCTCTCACACGGCCGAACACCACCGTCGCCGCCGTTCGCCATAGCAGCCGACTCCGGCCACCCCTCGCTCCCCCGACTAGCTCAGGAGCTCCGCCTCGACCTCCTCTTCCTCCCCACCGCTCCACGGGCCTCCGGAAGCCCTGCATCGCCGCCACGTCGCCGTTCCCCTCTTCGGGCTCCGACCATCATCGCCGACGAATTCGCCGTCTCCAGCGCGTCTCCGAGCCCGCTTCGACGCCCACTGCGACCGCGGTGAGCCCCCGAGTCGTTTCCCCCTTCTTCCCGGGTCTCTTTCGACCTCTAGGCCTTAGCCCCACCTTGGCCGAGAGCTCCACGCCGCCGGCGATGTCGCCGTCGTGGCCACGGTCACCGTAGCGCCCAACTGAGCACACTATCGTGCTCCACGCCTCACTAGGAGCACGCAGCACGCACCAACGCCTCCCCAAACACCCTGCAACGCTGACTCCGACCACACCCGAACTCCGGCCGCCGCTCACGAGCTCGCCGTCGACGGTACCGGCCACCCCAGGCTCGGCCACCACCACCGTTCGACGCGCGGGCTCTCCAACGAGCCCAAGAACGGCCTCGCCCGTGCCCTGTAGCGCGATCCCGCATCGCGCCGCCGTCTCGGGCCTCGCCGGCGTCACGTCGCCGGTGGGTTTGACCCACCTTGACCACGGCAGGACCCCCCTGAGTCCCTGACAGGTGGGCCCAGCCCTGTAGCTAATTAAGATTAGCGCTAACCACTGTTAGTTAACCCCCTGACACTGACCAGTGGGCCCCAGCGCCACTAATTAGTTGTTTGACCTCAGCCAACCGTAGTTGACCACTGACGTCATGATGACGTCATGCTGGCGCAATAACTATAATTTCTGGATTTAATTTAAATCAGGAAATTCCAGAATATTATTTAAACTTCAAAAATTCATAACTTTTATTCTGTAACTCCAAATTGGACAAATTATATATGAAAAATGATCAGAAAAATCCAATCTATCCATCTATACTATTTTCATGCATGATCAAACAAGTTAAATTGATGTTTTAAGCAGAACAAGGAAAAGCACTTTAAAAGGCCATGTTTGAGTTTGAAATTTGAATCTTTGATTCAAATTTGTTCAAACCCTTCTGGTTTTAGTTGCATTAGCCCAACACACTCATATTGCCATGTTTCATGCATGCATCATATTGTTGCACATTGTTTGGTGATGGTTGTGTATCGGTGTCCTTGCGACAGGTTCTGCCTCCGAGGAGTACCGTGATTACCCTAACGAAGAACCGTATCAGTGCATTGAACCATCAGGCAAGCAACCAACCATTTGATCATATCGATACAATCCCATGTTCTCGCTCCTGCTCTCTTTTACTGCATTAAGACAACGCGTTTCAAACTGCTGTGTGCTACGGTAGTTGAACCCATTTCCTCTGCATGACCTGTCATTGCCACAGTAACTAGATGAAACCCACTAGCATGTGTAGGAGTTGTTTGAGCCATATGTATGTGTTGTTCCTACCTTGCTATGCCTGCTATGCTTAGAGTCGTGTCAGGTCTGGTCCATCTGGGTGATGGGCTAGAGTGAAATGTTTATGTCGGTAATGAGAGTGGTGTGGTGAACACGATTTGGTAAAGGTATCGATGAGAGGCCATGTAGGAGTACATGGTGGGTTGTTTCATTGAAGCCGACCTTAAGCACTGAGATCTGTATGCGTGATTTAAGATACAGCTACTACCATGCATTGGGCCCTGAAATATGACCCCGCTCGACTTCTTATTCACCCTAGCTCTCTGTCCAGGAGTTGCAAGTAGTTTCTGGTGTTTGTAGCCTACTGGAGGCCGTGGACAGCGCTGACCGTAGGGGTGGGCTGTGATGCGGTAGGTACGTGGCACGGTGTACCGAATACCCGTTAGGTATCTCGGGAACCCTGTTCACATCGTTCGGGGCCGTATGGGAAACCCCGGCCGGACTCCCTGCGGATGGAACCTGAATAGGCGATAAACCTGGACTAGAGGCTTAAGTGTTTAGGTAGGTCGTGGTCTACACCCACGTCGGCTTTCGCTTGAAGTCTGCCGAGCACATTTTGTGTGCAGACGCTAAGTGGTGGAAACATGTATGAAGAAGTACACCCCTGCAGGGTTATCATAATCTATTCGAATAGCCGCGTCCGCGGTAAAGGACTACTTGGTTGCCTATACAGTTCATAGACAAGTAAATGGAAACTGTTAAAAGCCTCAAGATAAGTGTGAGTGCCGAGGATGGCTCTTCCGTAGGAAGACGGAGGTGGATCCTCGGTAGTGTATTGAAGTGGTGAGTAGTGGACTCGTGTGCGCAAAACCATTTCAAGTTGGAGTATCGTAGGATAGCCTAGCCAAGAGTCAAAGCTGGCTTGCTGCAATAACTCCACCAACCCTTCTTGATACTAAGCATGTATGTAGGATCTGATGTAAGTCTTGCTGAGTACCTTTGTACTCATGTTGCTATAATTTACATTTTTTACAGAAGACGCCGCAACCCCTTCTGATGGGTTCTATGTAGACGTTGACATCAACGAGTAGGCTAAAGACCCAGGTGGTGACCCTGAGCTTGTGAAGGACCACGTAGTATAGCTAGGCTTTCCAAGCCTCTTTTATTTTACTAGTTGTCTGTACTCAGACAAGTTACTTCCGCTGCTGGTTTGTATGACTGTATGACTTGTATGTTGGGTCGTGAGACCCGTATCTTTGTGTATGTTATGTATGGCTCCCTGAGCCTTAAATAAAGTACTTGTGTCGTAGAGTCATGTTGTGATACTTCGTTGTATTTGCACATATCGAGCATATTGTGTGTATGATTGAAATGCTTGGTATGTGTGGGATCTGACTATCTAGTTGTTTATCTTTAGTAGCCTCTCTTACCGGGAAATGTCTCCTAGTGTTACCGCTGAGCCATGGTAGCTTGCTACTGCTCTGGAACACTTAGGCTGGCCGGCATGTGTCCTTCTTCGTTCCTGTGTCTGTCCCTTCGGGGAAATGTCACGCTTTGAGTACCGGAGTCCTGTTAGCCCGCTACAGCCCGGTTTACCGGAGTCCTGCTAGCCCAGTGCTACAGCCCGGACCCACTTGCTGATGACCGACACGTTCGAAGCTGGGTCATGGATGCCTGTCCCTGTAAGTCTGTGCCACTTTGGGTTTATGACTAGTCATGTCAGCCCGGGCTCTTTATCATATGGATGCTAGCAACACTATCATATACGTGAGCCAAAAGGCGCAAACGGTCCCGGGCAAAGGTAAGGCGACACCCGTGGGGATACCGTGCGTGAGGCCGCAAAGTGATATGAGGTGTTACCGGCTAGATCAATGTGACATCGAGTCGGGGTCCTGACAGCGTTGGCATCAGAGCCGGACTGCCTGTAGGTTCTCCAAGCCAAACTGGTCGATGTTGAGTCTAGAAATTCTTTAGTTATATGTAGGGGAATTGTTTGTGGGTTGGAACGTAAGGCTCTTTTTACTTCTTTATCTTATGACATTCTGATCTGAGTCAGTCCATTCTTCCACCGGGGGTTAAGGAATTAGGACCTATTCTCTCTATCAGGATCACGTGTTACTAATCAGTAGTACCTTATAAGTTTGATGGATACAAGCCTAGTTCAGTTCTACTACCACATTATGTTGTTAGAATGGATTCAGAACTTTGATATGATGATGTTGAGTGTGTACAAAATCCTTTGTCAAATGTCTCAAAATCCTTCTTGAGCATTTACAACTGTTATGCTGCCGAAATTTTGCTAGAAATTCTAATGCCCTTGCATTATGATTGTGCTTTCAGATGGCCACTCGCGACCTCAATCAAGTGGTTCGCCTGACTCGATGCCTAGATGTACCCGGCCATACTGCCAAGTTGGTCAGGGTAATGACTGAGGCTGGATACCGTTGGTATCCTGAGTACACGGTCGAAGAGCAATTCCGAGACTTTAATCAAAGCCAGTATCTCTGCACTGTCAGGATATTTCCATCTTATCCTGGATCCACCGAGCCTCTTCACTGCTCCTATGGACTCGGGGTTACTATTGAGATGGCTGTGCAGGACGCCGCCTACTCTATGATGACCATTATGCGGGTCAGATCTGGTCTATTTCGGGACTCTGATTTCCGGTATATGCCAGGATCACTTCCGGGAGCACAAGGGTATCTCCAGGCTATTTATGCTGACCCCACTCAGGAGGATTCACGGACTCGCACCACTGCTGAGATGCTCGAGGATAAGGACCGTGAAAATCGGGCCTTGAGGTTAGAGCTCTTCAATACCCGTGCTGACCACTGGGCCACTTTGACTCGGTTCGCACCGGCGGTGCAAGCTGGATTCTCAGATATGCGCGATCTCTATCCTGTGAGGTCTGCTCTGCCAGACGTGATGGTTTGGCGTGATGTAGGAGGCATCACCCCACCTCGCGGTCCCCGCAGGCCACCGTCTGTTGGTCCAAGGCCTCATCCTAGCCCCTATGGTCCACAAGCTCCGCGAGATCGTCTGTTTCCGGATGATCATGTTGAGCTCCCAGGCTATGGAGGTGACTTCTACGAGGACTACTACGGATCGGTCTGAGTTAGCGGTAGTATCACTAGTTCGCACTAGCTATGTCGTCTATCGTCCCGCGTGACTCGTGGGATATGACCTAGTTTGTACTCCTTCCGGAGGTGTAGAAAAATAATGTATAGGAGCTTGGAATGCCTCCGATGAGATGTAATCCTCTTTCACCGTAATAGTACTTGTTTGGTCTTGTACTAAACCCTGTATGGTGTGTATGACGATGGAATAAAGAAGCAGTTTCTGTATCTACCATGTCATACGGATGATCATCTTGCATTTCGAGTTATTCCTTACATTTTTACCCTATGTCGGAATTTTATCATCCTGACTAAATCATTGTCTTGTTTACCTAGGATGGTCAACACGCGCGCTAACCCTGCTTCTCAAGAGCAGGCCGAAGGCAGTGAAGCCAGGGATGAAAATCTGCCCCATCCTCCTTCACTAGCCGAGGTTATGATGGAAGCTGAGAGAAACAAGCGGGATACCAACCGTTTGTTGGAGCGTATTGAACAGAACACAACACACCATCAGAGGACTAACGTGGTGTCACTCAGTGATTTCATCAAATTACATCCACCCACGTTCCACCACTCTGTCGAGCCTCTCGACACTGATGACTGGCTTCGCAGTATCTCTCACAAACTGCGTTCCGCGCTGGTAGCGGAGGCTGACAAGGTCACCTTTGCTGCATATCATCTTGAAGGCCCCGCCAGTCTATGGTGGGAGAATTATGGAGCTATGCGCCCGGCGGGCCATGTCACTACTTGGGCTGAATTCAGCGAGGCTTTCCGTGAACATCACATTCCGGAGGGTCTCATGGACCGTAAACGTGAAGAATTTTGCAGTTTCACCCAAGGCCGGCTTTCTGTGGATGCTTACAGCAGGGAGTTTGGTAATCTCGCACGATATGCAACCGAGGAAGTGTCTACCGATGCCAAGAAGCAAGCAAGGTTCCGTAAGGGCCTTAGTCCTGAGCTTCGCCGCGACCTCCGTCTGCATGAGTGCACATCTTTTCAGAAACTTGTCAGCAAAGCCATCAGTGCTGAAACTGGTCAGACTGACTATGACGCAACACGCAAGCATGGCCGAGATATGGGTTCCTCATCCGGTGCTGGTCCTCAGAAGCGCCGCGTGTGGGTACCCAACACCGCCCTGCCACCCAGGTTCACACCGAGGCCATCCTTCCAGGCGCCTCGCCCCGTTCAACAGTCTGCTCCAGCCAAGCCCTATGGGGGTCCAACTAACAATGCTCCTCCACGTACCAGTTCCGTGACTTGTTTCAAGTGTGGGGAATCTGGCCACTATATGCGTGAGTGTCCCCAGACCAACCCCAATCAATCTGCTAAAGCTGTTGGCCGTGGCAAGCCGACAGGAAAAATATTCCACGCCAAGCCGGTCACCGCTTCACGTGGCCATGTCAACTGTATCTCTGCCGAAGAAGCTCAAGAGGATCCCAACGTCGTTCTCGGTACGCTTCTTGTCAATTGCCACCCGACATCTGTTCTTTTCGATACAGGAGCCTCTCATTCTTCTATATCTGAAAACTATGCTCGCTTGCATAACGTCGCATTCGGTGATATGCCAACCTCTATGGTAATTCAAACTCCGGGATCCAAATGGCAAACTTCTAGAGTAAGCCATGGAAATGAAATCCAAGTCGACAGACTTGTTTTCCTCGCGTCTTTGATAGCCCTTAAATCTTCAGATATTAATATCATTTTGGGTATGGACTGGATGTCAGCTCATCAAGCCAAAATTGATTGCTTCTCTAGGACTGTTCAACTCACCCATCCTTCGGGGAAGATAGTCAATGTCTTGACCCGAATAGCCAAGCGACAATTATATTCTCTTAACGCCAGCCCTTTGCCAGACCTTGAGGACGTGCCGGTAGTCTGTGACTTCCCAGATGTCTTTCCAGAGGAATTGCCAGGTGTTCCACCTGACAGGGATGTTGAGTTCGTAATAGACCTCATTCCAGGAACCGTTCCGATTGCTAGAAGACCTTATAAGATGGCACCCTTAGAACTAGCCGAGCTTAAGGAACAACTCGATGAGTCCTTGAAAAAGGGTTTCATCCGACCTAGCTCCTCTCCGTGGGCTTGCCCCGTCCTATTCGTCAAGAAGAAGGATGGTACGGACCGGATGGTTGTAGATTACCGACCTGTCAATTTGGTCACAATCAAGAACAAATATCCGCTTCCCAGGATCAACGACCTGTACGATCAGCTCGCTGGATCCTCAGTCTTCTCCAAGATGGATTTGAGGTTGGGCTACCATCAAATCAAAATCAGAAACGGGGACATCCCTAAAACGGCCTTTGTTACTCGTTACGGCCAATACGAGTACACCGTCATGTCCTTCGGTTTAACCAACGCCCCAGCCACCTTTTCTCGGTTAATGAACTCAATCTTCATGGAGTATTTGGATAAATTCGTCGTAGTTTATCTCGATGATATACTCATCTACTCCAAGAACGAGGAAGAACATGCCGAACATTTAAGGCTAGTGTTGAAGAAACTTCGAGAGCATCGCCTTTATGCCAAATTTTCTAAATGTGAATTCTGGTTGTCAGAAGTGACCTATCTGGGTCATGTAATATCTGGTAAAGGTATTGCTGTTAACCCTGAGCGAGTTCAAGCCGTCCTTAACTGGACTCCACCTGAATCGGTCAAGCAAGTTCGGAGCTTTCTGGGCTTAGCGAGCCATTGTCGTCGCTTTGTCGAGAACTTCTCCAAGGTTGCTAAACCTCTAACCGAACTCCTCAAGAAAGATAAGAAGTTCGAGTGCACTCCACAATGTGAGCACAGCTTTCAGGAACTGAAAAGACGCCTGACTTCTGCTCCCGTACTGGTACCGCCAGACTTCTCTAAGGACTTTGTTATCTACTGCGACGCCTCGCGACAAGGACTAGGTTGCATTCTCATGCAAGATCGACACGTAATTGCCTACGCTTCACGGCAATTGCACCCACATGAGGAGAATTATCCTACTCATGATCTAGAGCTTGCAGCCGTAGTCTATGCGCTTAAGACCTAGCGACATTACCTCCTCGGTAATCGTTGCGAAATATTCACTGATCACCAAAGTCTGAAGTACATCTTCACCCAACCGGATTTGAATCTCAGGCAAAGACGTTGGGTCGAGTTGATCACAGATTTCGACTTAGGAATAACCTACACCCCAGGGAAAGCCAACGTCATGGCTGATGCGCTAAGTCGTAAATCTTATTGTAACAATTTGATGTTACAACAAAGTCAACCGCTTCTCCATGAGGAATTCTGGAAGCTTAACCTTCACATTGTTCCTCAAGGATTTCTTTCCACCTTGGTGGCGAAACCTACTCTTACGGATCAAATCATTGCTGCCCAGAAGCGAGATAAGGGAATAGCTAAGATCAAGGAGAACATTGCTAGCGGAGGTGCTAGTTGTTTCTCCACAAATGATCATGGTGTTGTGTACTTTGAGAACCGTCTAGTGGTTCCCAAGAACCAGCATCTACGGCAGTTGATCCTTAAGGAGGCTCATGAATCTCCTCTCACTATTCATCCCGGTAGTACTAAGATGTATCAGGACCTACGCCAGAGGTTCTGGTGGACTAGGATGAAGAGAGAAATTGCTCAGTATATTGCACATTGCGACGTCTGTCGTCGTGTTAAAGCAGAGCATCAACGGCCTGCTGGCACCCTTCAACCCCTAGCTATTCCTGAATGGAAATGGGATAAAATTGGTATGGATTTCATTACCGGTTTTCCCAGGACCAAGAGAGGGAATAATGCTATTTTCGTCGTGGTCGATCGTCTTTCCAAAGTAGCCCATTTCCTACCTGTTCGAGAGAGTATAACCGCTAGTCAGCTGGCAGACTTATACATCTCCCGAATAGTGTCTCTCCATGGTGTTCCTTTGGAAATTAACTCGGATCGAGGAAGTCTCTTCACCTCTCGATTTTGGGAAAGTTTCCAAAATGCTATGGGAACCCGTCTCTCCTTTAGCACCGCTTTCCACCCTCAGTCGAGTGGTCAAGTGGAATGCGTCAACCAAATTCTAGAAGACATGCTTCGAGCCTCTGTTATCTCATTCGGAATGGACTGGGAAAAGTGCCTTCCATTTGCCGAATTCGCTTACAACAACAGCTATCAATCTAGCTTGGGTAAAGCCCCTTCTGAAGTTCTCTATGGACGACGGTGTCGAACACCCCTTAACTGGTCAGAGACCGGGGAAAGACAATTCTTTGGCCCGGATATGATTCAGGAAGCAGAAGAACAAGTTCGCATCGTTCGTGAAAAGTTGAAAACAGCCCAATCTCGTCAAAAGAGTCAATATGACCGAAAACATAAGGCTATGACTTTCGAGGTTGACGAGAAGGCTTATCTTCGGGTCACCCCTCTGAAGGGAACCCATCGTTTCGGTATCAAAGGCAAATTGGCTCCTCGTTACATTGGACCTTTTCGCATTCTCTCCAAACGAGGGGAAGTTGCCTACCAGTTGGAACTACCTCCGCACCTCTCCAGGGTCCACGATGTCTTCCACGTTTCTCAACTCAGGCGTTGCTTCTCGGATCCTATCCGTGGAGTGGAC
>NC_041389.1:341565063-341566184 GCF_002162155.2 Triticum dicoccoides | reverse complement strand
AGTATCTCTGCACTGTCAGGATATTTCCATCTTATCCTGGATCCACCGAGCCTCTTCACTGCTCCTATGGACTCGGGGTTACTATTGAGATGGCTGTGCAGGACGCCGCCTACTCTATGATGACCATTATGCGAGTCAGATCTGGTATATTTCGGGACTCTGATTTCCGGTATATGCCAGGATCACTTCTGGGAGCACAAGGGTATCTCCAGGCTATCTATGCTGACCCCACTCAGGAGGATTCACGGACTCGCACCACTGCTGAGATGCTCGAGGATAAGGACCGTGAAAATCGGGCCTTGAGGTTAGAGCTCTTCAATACCCGTGCTGACCACTGGGCCACTTTGACTCGGTTCGCACCGGCGGTGCAAGCTGGATTCTCAGATATGCGCGATCTCTATCCTGTGAGATCTGCTCTACCAGACGTGATGGTTTGGCGTGATGTAGGAGGCATCACCCCACCTCGCGGTCCCCGCAGGCCACCGTCTGTTGGTCCAAGGCCTCATCCTAGCCCCTATGGTCCACAAGCTCCGCGAGATCGTCTGTTTCCGGATGATCATGTTGAGCTTCCAGGCTATGGAGGTGACTTCTATGAGGACTACTACGGATCGGTCTGAGTTAGTGGTAGTATCACTAGTTCGCACTAGCTGTGTCGTCTATCGTCCCGCGTGACTCGAGGGATATGACCTAGTTTGTACTCCTTCCGGAGGTGTAGAAAAATAATGTATAGGAGCTTGGAATGCCTCCGATGAGATGTAATCCTCTTTCACCGTAATAGTACTTGTTTGGTCTTGTACTAAACCCTGTATGGTGTGTATGACGATGGAATAAAGAAGCAGTTTCTGTATCTACCATGTCATACGGATGATCATCTTGCATTTCGAGTTATTCCTTACATTTTTACCCTATGTCGGAATTTTATCATCCTGACTAAATCATTGTCTTGTTTACCTAGGATGGTCAACACGCGCGCTAACCCTGCTTCTCAAGAGCAGGCCGAAGGCAGTGAAGCCAGGGATGAAAATCTGCCCCATCCTCCTTCACTAGCCGAGGTTATGATGGAAGCTGAGAGAAACAAGCGGGATACCAACCGTTTGTTGGAGCGTATTGAACAGAACACA
>NC_041389.1:341554719-341560970 GCF_002162155.2 Triticum dicoccoides | reverse complement strand
AGTATCTCTGCACTGTCAGGATATTTCCATCTTATCCTGGATCCACCGAGCCTCTTCACTGCTCCTATGGACTCGGGGTTACTATTGAGATGGCTGTGCAGGACGCCGCCTACTCTATGATGACCATTATGCGAGTCAGATCTGGTATATTTCGGGACTCTGATTTCCGGTATATGCCAGGATCACTTCTGGGAGCACAAGGGTATCTCCAGGCTATCTATGCTGACCCCACTCAGGAGGATTCACGGACTCGCACCACTGCTGAGATGCTCGAGGATAAGGACCGTGAAAATCGGGCCTTGAGGTTAGAGCTCTTCAATACCCGTGCTGACCACTGGGCCACTTTGACTCGGTTCGCACCGGCGGTGCAAGCTGGATTCTCAGATATGCGCGATCTCTATCCTGTGAGATCTGCTCTGCCAGACGTGATGGTTTGGCGTGATGTAGGAGGCATCACCCCACCTCGCGGTCCCCGCAGGCCACCGTCTGTTGGTCCAAGGCCTCATCCTAGCCCCTATGGTCCACAAGCTCCGCGAGATCGTCTGTTTCCAGATGATCATGTTGAGCTTCCAGGCTATGGAGGTGACTTCTATGAGGACTACTACGGATCGGTCTGAGTTAGTGGTAGTATCACTAGTTCGCACTAGCTGTGTCGTCTATCGTCCCGCATGACTCGGGGGATATGACCTAGTTTGTACTCCTTCCGGAGGTGTAGAAAAATAATGTATAGGAGCTTGGAATGCCTCCGATGAGATGTAATCCTCTTTCACCGTAATACTACTTGTTTGGTCTTGTACTAAACCCTGTATGGTGTGTATGACGATGGAATAAAGAAGCAGTTTCTGTATCTACCATGTCATACGGATGATCATCTTGCATTTCGAGTTATTCCTTACATTTTTACCCTATGTCGGAATTTTATCATCCTGACTAAATCATTGTCTTGTTTACCTAGGATGGTCAACACGCGCGCTAACCCTGCTTCTCAAGAGCAGGCCGAAGGCAGTGAAGCCAGGGATGAAAATCTGCCCCATCCTCCTTCACTAGCCGAGGTTATGATGGAAGCTGAGAGAAACAAGCGGGATACCAACCGTTTGTTGGAGCGTATTGAACAGAACACAGCACACCATCAGAGGACTAACGTGGTGTCACTCAGTGATTTCATCAAATTACATCCACCCACGTTCCACCACTCTGTCGAGCCTCTCGACGCTGATGACTGGCTTCGCAGTATCTCTCACAAACTGCGTTCCGCGCTGGTAGCGGAGGCTGACAAGGTCACCTTTGCTGCATATCATCTTGAAGGCCCCGCCAGTCTATGGTGGGAGAATTATGGAGCTATGCGCCCGGCGGGCCATGTCACTACTTGGGCTGAATTCAGCGAGGCTTTCCGTGAACATCACATTCCGGAGGGTCTCATGGACCGTAAACGTGAAGAATTTTGCAGTTTCACCCAAGGCCGGCTTTCTGTGGATGCTTACAGCAGGGAGTTTGGTAATCTCGCACGATATGCAACCGAGGAAGTGTCTACCGATGCCAAGAAGCAAGCAAGGTTCCGTAAGGGCCTTAGTCCTGAGCTTCGCCGCGACCTCCGTCTGCATGAGTGCACATCTTTTCAGAAACTTGTCAACAAAGCCATCAGTGCTGAAACTGGTCAGACTGACTATGACGCAACACGCAAGCATGGCCGAGATATGGGTTCCTCATCCGGTGCTGGTCCTCAGAAGCGCCGCGTGTGGGTACCCAACACCGCCCTGCCACCCAGGTTCACACCGAGGCCATCCTTCCAGGCGCCTCGCCCCGTTCAACAGTCTGCTCCAGCCAAGCCCTATGGGGGTCCAACTAACAATGCTCCTCCACGTACCAGTTCCGTGACTTGTTTCAAGTGTGGGGAATCTGGCCACTATATGCGTGAGTGTCCCCAGACCAACCCCAATCAATCTGCTAAAGCTGTTGGCCGTGGCAAGCCGACAGGAAAAATATTCCACGCCAAGCCGGTCACCGCTTCACGTGGCCATGTCAACTGTATCTCTGCCGAAGAAGCTCAAGAGGATCCCAACGTCGTTCTCGGTACGCTTCTTGTCAATTGCCACCCGACATCTGTTCTTTTCGATACAGGAGCCTCTCATTCTTCTATATCTGAAAACTATGCTCGCTTGCATAACGTCGCATTCGGTGATATGCCAACCTCTATGGTAATTCAAACTCCGGGATCCAAATGGCAAACTTCTAGAGTAAGCCATGGAAATGAAATCCAAGTCGACAGACTTGTTTTCCTCGCGTCTTTGATAGCCCTTAAATCTTCAGATATTAATATCATTTTGGGTATGGACTGGATGTCAGCTCATCAAGCCAAAATTGATTGCTTCTCTAGGACTGTTCAACTCACCCATCCTTCGGGGAAGATAGTCAATGTCTTGACCCGAATAGCCAAGCGACAATTATATTCTCTTAACGCCAGCCCTTTGCCAGACCTTGAGGACGTGCCGGTAGTCTGTGACTTCCCAGATGTCTTTCCAGAGGAATTGCCAGGTGTTCCACCTGACAGGGATGTTGAGTTCGTAATAGACCTCATTCCAGGAACCGTTCCGATTGCTAGAAGACCTTATAAGATGGCACCCTTAGAACTAGCCGAGCTTAAGGAACAACTCGATGAGTCCTTGAAAAAGGGTTTCATCCGACCTAGCTCCTCTCCGTGGGCTTGCCCCGTCCTATTCGTCAAGAAGAAGGATGGTACGGACCGGATGGTTGTAGATTACCGACCTGTCAATTTGGTCACAATCAAGAACAAATATCCGCTTCCCAGGATCAACGACCTGTACGATCAGCTCGCTGGATCCTCAGTCTTCTCCAAGATGGATTTGAGGTTGGGCTACCATCAAATCAAAATCAGAAACGGGGACATCCCTAAAACGGCCTTTGTTACTCGTTACGGCCAATACGAGTACACCGTCATGTCCTTCGGTTTAACCAACGCCCCAGCCACCTTTTCTCGGTTAATGAACTCAATCTTCATGGAGTATTTGGATAAATTCGTCGTAGTTTATCTCGATGATATACTCATCTACTCCAAGAACGAGGAAGAACATGCCGAACATTTAAGGCTAGTGTTGAAGAAACTTCGAGAGCATCGCCTTTATGCCAAATTTTCTAAATGTGAATTCTGGTTGTCAGAAGTGACCTATCTGGGTCATGTAATATCTGGTAAAGGTATTGCTGTTAACCCTGAGCGAGTTCAAGCCGTCCTTAACTGGACTCCACCTGAATCGGTCAAGCAAGTTCGGAGCTTTCTGGGCTTAGCGAGCCATTGTCGTCGCTTTGTCGAGAACTTCTCCAAGGTTGCTAAACCTCTAACCGAACTCCTCAAGAAAGATAAGAAGTTCGAGTGCACTCCACAATGTGAGCACAGCTTTCAGGAACTGAAAAGACGCCTGACTTCTGCTCCCGTACTGGTACCGCCAGACTTCTCTAAGGACTTTGTTATCTACTGCGACGCCTCGCGACAAGGACTAGGTTGCATTCTCATGCAAGATCGACACGTAATTGCCTACGCTTCACGGCAATTGCACCCACATGAGGAGAATTATCCTACTCATGATCTAGAGCTTGCAGCCGTAGTCTATGCGCTTAAGACCTAGCGACATTACCTCCTCGGTAATCGTTGCGAAATATTCACTGATCACCAAAGTCTGAAGTACATCTTCACCCAACCGGATTTGAATCTCAGGCAAAGATGTTGGGTCGAGTTGATCACAGATTTCGACTTAGGAATAACCTACACCCCAGGGAAAGCCAACGTCATGGCTGATGCGCTAAGTCGTAAATCTTATTGTAACAATCTGATGTTACAACAAAGTCAACCGCTTCTCCATGAGGAATTCCGGAAGCTTAACCTTCACATTGTTCCTCAAGGATTTCTTTCCACCTTGGTGGCGAAACCTACTCTTACGGATCAAATCATTGCTGCCCAGAAGCGAGATAAGGGAATAGCTAAGATCAAGGAGAACATTGCTAGCGGAGGTGCTAGTTGTTTCTCCACAAATGATCATGGTGTTGTGTACTTTGAGAACCGTCTAGTGGTTCCCAAGAACCAGCATCTACGGCAGTTGATCCTTAAGGAGGCTCATGAATCTCCTCTCACTATTCATCCCGGTAGTACTAAGATGTATCAGGACCTACGCCAGAGGTTCTGGTGGACTAGGATGAAGAGAGAAATTGCTCAGTATATTGCACATTGCGACGTCTGTCGTCGTGTTAAAGCAGAGCATCAACGGCCTGCTGGCACCCTTCAACCCCTAGCTATTCCTGAATGGACATGGGATAAAATTGGTATGGATTTCATTACCGGTTTTCCCAGGACCAAGAGAGGGAATAATGCTATTTTCGTCGTGGTCGATCGTCTTTCCAAAGTAGCCCATTTCCTACCTGTTCGAGAGAGTATAACCGCTAGTCAGCTGGCAGACTTATACATCTCCCGAATAGTGTCTCTCCATGGTGTTCCTTTGGAAATTAACTCGGATCGAGGAAGTCTCTTCACCTCTCGATTTTGGGAAAGTTTCCAAAATGCTATGGGAACCCGTCTCTCCTTTAGCACCGCTTTCCACCCTCAGTCGAGTGGTCAAGTGGAATGCGTCAACCAAATTCTAGAAGACATGCTTCGATCCTCTGTTATCTCATTCGGAATGGACTGGGAAAAGTGCCTTCCATTTGCCGAATTCGCTTACAACAACAGCTATCAATCTAGCTTGTGTAAAGCCCCTTCTGAAGTTCTCTATGGACGACGGTGTCGAACACCCCTTAACTGGTCAGAGACCGGGGAAAGACAATTCTTTGGCCCGGATATGATTCAGGAAGCAGAAGAACAAGTTCGCATCGTTCGTGAAAAGTTGAAAACAGCCCAATCTCGTCAAAAGAGTCAATATGACCGAAAACATAAGGCTATGACTTTCGAGGTTGACGAGAAGGCTTATCTTCGGGTCACCCCTCTGAAGGGAACCCATCGTTTCGGTATCAAAGGCAAATTGGCTCCTCGTTACATTGGACCTTTTCGCATTCTCTCCAAACGAGGGGAAGTTGCCTACCAGTTGGAACTACCTCCGCACCTCTCCAGGGTCCACGATGTCTTCCACGTTTCTCAACTCAGGCGTTGCTTCTCGGATCCTATCCGTGGAGTGGACAACGAAACGCTTGATCTCCAAGATAATCTTACATATCGAGAGTACCCCATTCGTATCCTCGATCAGGCCGAACGTACCACTCGACGTCATAATATCAAGTTCCTCAAAGTACAATGGTCGCACCATTCTGAGGATGAAGCAACTTGGGAAAGGGAGGATCGTCTTCGACTTGAGTATCCCGCCTTCTTCCCGGAGGAACCCAAATCTCGGGATGAGATTCTTTTGAGTGGGGGTGAGTTGTCACACCCTAGCTAGTCATGCATTAGAGTGTGTGCATCATGTTTAAAATTCCATTTAACTTGAAATGGGGATCTGTGAAACCCTCAGAATCATTTCTGAAAATGACCCAAATAAAAATTTCTCCAAAAGGGTCCAAGAAAATGCTCATGTTGATCTCTGAAAATATTGGACAGAGATAAAAATCAAACCAATATTTTTAGTGGCTCATGGACATTTATTTTGGGCATTTGGAATTAATGCATAAATATTTGCTTTGGAAATATATTTCTATATATATAAATATATGTCCAAATATTATGCCAATTATAAAGGAGCTCTGGAATAATATATCTAGCCCCTGCAAAAATGGGCATAAGTTAAATAAATGATTTAATATATTATTTAAATCAAAACAAATGTCAGAAATTAGAAAACAGAAAAAAATAAAAGGGAGAAGCTTACCTGGGCTCCTCCCTGTGCAGCCCATCCAGCTGGCCGGCCCAGCCAGCAGGCGGCCCAGCCCGCCTCCCTCCTCTGTCGTCTTCGTCCCGACAGAGGGAGGGGAGTGTGGCCGGCGCGCGCGCCCGCCACCGCGCCACGCCACCTCTCTCCCTGCTTGCCTGCCCTCCCCTCCTCGCTCGATGCCCCGGACGACGCCACGCCTCCCCCCCTGCTCTCTCTCACTCTCCCCCCGGCTTTCCCCTCCTCTCCCTCGCTCTCTCTCTCACACGGCCGAACACCACCGTCGCCGCCGTTCGCCATAGCAGCCGACTCCGGCCACCCCTCGCTCCCCCGACTAGCTCAGGAGCTCCGCCTCGACCTCCTCTTCCTCCCCACCGCTCCACGGGCCTCCGG
>NC_041389.1:341504880-341552538 GCF_002162155.2 Triticum dicoccoides | reverse complement strand
AGTACACCCCTGCAGGGTTATCATAATCTATTCGAATAGCCGCGTCCGCGGTAAAGGACTACTTGGTTGCCTATACAGTTCATAGACAAGTAAATGGAAACTGTTAAAAGCCTCAAGATAAGTGTGAGTGCCGAGGATGGCTCTTCCGTAGGAAGACGGAGGTGGATCCTCGGTAGTGTATTGAAGTGGTGAGTAGTGGACTCGTGTGCGCAAAACCATTTCAAGTTGGAGTATCGTAGGATAGCCTAGCCAAGAGTCAAAGCTGGCTTGCTGCAATAACTCCACCAACCCTTCTTGATACTAAGCATGTATGTAGGATCTGATGTAAGTCTTGCTGAGTACCTTTGTACTCATGTTGCTATAATTTACATTTTTTACAGAAGACGCCGCAACCCCTTCTGATGGGTTCTATGTAGACGTTGACATCAACGAGTAGGCTAAAGACCCAGGTGGTGACCCTGAGCTTGTGAAGGACCACGTAGTATAGCTAGGCTTTCCAAGCCTCTTTTATTTTACTAGTTGTCTGTACTCAGACAAGTTACTTCCGCTACTGGTTTGTATGACTGTATGACTTGTATGTTGGGTCGTGAGACCCGTATCTTTGTGTATGTTATGTATGGCTCCCTGAGCCTTAAATAAAGTACTTGTGTCGTAGAGTCATGTTGTGATACTTCGTTGTATTTGCACATATCGAGCATATTGTGTGTATGATTGAAATGCTTGGTATGTGTGAGATCTGACTATCTAGTTGTTTATCTTTAGTAGCCTCTCTTACCGGGAAATGTCTCCTAGTGTTACCGCTGAGCCATGGTAGCTTGCTACTGCTCTGGAACACTTAGGCTGGCCGGCATATGTCCTTCTTCGTTCCTGTGTCTGTCCCTTCGGGGAAATGTCAGCCCGGTTTACCAGAGTCCTGCTAGCCCAGTGCTACAGCCCGGACCCACTTGCTGATGACCGACACGTTCGAAGCTGGGTCATGGATGCCTGTCCCTGTAAGTCTGTGCCACTTTGGGTTTACGACTAGTCATGTCAGCCCGGGCTCTTTATCATATGGATGCTAGCGACACCATCATATACGTGAACCAAAAGGCGCAAACGGTCCCGGGCAGAGGTAAGGCGACACCCGTGGGGATACCGTGCGTGAGGCCGCAAAGTGATATGAGGTGTTACCGGCTAGATCGATGTGACATCGAGTCGGGGTCCTGACAGCCTATGCATAGGAAGTATGTTATACTTAGATGTGATTTTCATATGCTACAGATGATGCTCTCTTCGTGTTTCAATTGCTATCTTTTATGTGAGCATCATTGAATTTATCAATGCCTAGCTAGGGGCGTTAAACGATAGCGCTTGTTGGGAGGCAACCCAATTTTATTTTTGTTATTTGCTTTTCGTTCCTGTTTAGTAATAAATAATTCATCTAGCCGCTGGTTAGATCTGGTTTTATGTTTTAATCAGTGTTTGTGCCAAGTAAAACCTATTGGATCTTCTTGGGTGATAGTTAATTTGATCTTGCTGAAAAACAAAAACTTTTGTGCGCATGAGAATAATTTTCATAAATCACAGAAACGTTATTTTCAGTTGATTATTTTCTCAGTAGATTAATAAACAAATTTTCTAGGACTACCTATTTTGGTAGAATTTTTGGGGTTCCAGAAGTATTCGGAAGTTACAGATTGCTACAGACTATTCTGTTTTTGACAGATTCTGTTTTTTCGTGTGTAGTTTGCTTATTTTGATGAACCTATGGCTAGTATCGGGGGGTATGAACCATAGAGAAGTTGGAATATAGTAGGTTTGACACCAATATAAATAAATAATTAGTTCATTACAGTACCTTAAAGTGGTGATTTATTTTCTTATACTAACGGAGCTCATAAGATTTTCTGTTGAGTTTTGTGTTGTGAAGTTTTCAAGTTTTGGGTGAAGATTCGATGGACTATGGAATAAGGAGTGGAAAGAGCCTAAGCTTGGGGATTCCCAAGGGACCCAAAGGTAAAATTCAAGGACAACCAAAATCATAAGCTTGGGGATGCCCCGGAAGGCATCCCCTCTTTCGTCTTCGTCCATCGGTAACTTTACTTGATGTTATATTTTTATTCACCACATGATATGTGTTTTGCTTGGAGCATCTTGTATGATTTGAGTCCTTGATTTTTAGTTTACCACAATCATCCTTTCTATACACACATTTTGGGAGAGACACACATGAATCGGAATTTATTAGAATACTCTATGTGCTTCACTTATATCTTTTTAGCTAGATAATTTTGCTCTAGTACTTCACTTATATCTTTTTAGAGCACGGCGGTGCTTTTATTTTATAGAAATTATTGATCTCTCATGCTTCACTTATATTATTTTGAGAGTCCTTGAGAACAGCATGGTAATTTCTTTGGTTAAATTTTTTAGTCCTAATATGATGAGCATCCAAGATAGGTATAATAAAAACTATCATATAAAGTGCATTGAATACTATGAGAAGTCTGATACTTGATGATTGTTTTGAGATATGAGGATGGTAATATTAGGGTCATGCTAGTTGAGTAGTTGTGAATTTGAGGAATACTTGTGCTAAAAGTTTGTGATTCCCGTAGCATGCACGTATGGTGAACCATTATGTGATGAAGTTGGAGCATGCTTTATTTATTGATTGTCTTCCTTATGTGTGGAGGTCGGGATCGCGCTACGATTAACTCCTACCAACCCTTCCGCTAGGAGCATGCATGTAGTACTTTGTTTTGATAAGTTGTAGATTTTTGCAATAAGTATGTGAGTTCTTCATGACTAATGTTGAGTCCATGTATTATACGCACTCTCACCCTTCCACCATTGCTAGCCTCTCTTGTGCCGCACAACTTTCACCGGTATCATACACCCACCATATACCTTCCTCAAAATAGCCACCATACCTACCTATTATGTCATTGCCATAGCCATTCCGAGATATATTTCCATGCAACTTTCCACCATTACGTTTATTATGACACACTCCCCCATTGTCATATGCTTTACATGATCGTGTAGTTGACATCGTATTTGTGGCAAAGCCACCATTCATAATTCTTTCATACATGTCACTCTTGATTCATTATCCCAGTACACCGCCGGAAGCATCCACATAGAGTCATATTTTGTTCTAAGATTCTTGAGTTGTAAGTAGATAAAAGTGTGATGATCTTCATTATTAGAGCATTGTCCCATGTGAGGAAAGGATGATGGAAGCAATGATTCCCTCACAAGTTGGGATGAGTCTCCGGACTTTATGAAAAATAAAAGAGGCCAAAGAAGCCCAAATAAAAAAAGAGGCCAAAGAAGCCCACCAAAAAATGAGAGAAAAAGAGAGAAGGGACAATGTTACTATCCTTTTACCACACTTGTGCTTCAAAGTAGCACCATGATCTTCATGATAGAGAGTCTCCTATGTTGTCACTTTCATATACTAGTGGGAATTTTTCATTATAGAACTTGGCTTGTATATTCCAATGATGGGCTTCCTCAAAGTGCCCTAGGTCTTCGTAAGCAAGCAAGTTGGATGCACACCCACTTAGTTTCTTTTGATGAGCTTTCATACACTTATAGCTCTAGTGCATCTGTTGCATGGCAATCCCTACTCACTCACATTGATATCTATTAATGGGCATCTCCATAGCCCGTTGATATGCCTAGTTGATGTGAGACTATGTTCTCCTTTTTTGTCTTCTCCACAACCACCATCCTATTCCACCTATAGTGCTATGTCCATGGCTCACTCTCATGTATTGCATGAAGATTGAAAAAGTTTGAGAATACTAAAGTATGAAACAATTGCTTGGCTAAACCTGGGGTTGTGCATGATTTAAATATTTTGTGTGATGAAGATAGAGCATAGCCAGAGTATATGATTTTGTAGGGATAACTTTCTTTGGGCATGTTATTTTGAGAAGACATGCTTACTTTTTTAGTATGCTTGAAGTATTATTACTCTTATGTCAATATTAAACTTTTGTCTTGAATGTTTCAGATCTGAACATTCATGCCACAATAAAGAAAATTACATTGAGAATTATGCTAGGCAGCATTCCACATCAAAAATTCTGTTTTTATCATTTACCTACTCGAGACGAGTAGGAATTAAGATTGGGGATGCTTGATACGTCTCCAACGTATCTATAATTTTTGATTGTTCCATGCTATTATATTATCTGTTTTGGATGTTTAATGGGCTTTATTATACACTTTTATACTATTTTCGGATTAACCTATTAACCGGAGGCCCAGTCGAACTTGCTATTTTTTTTGCCTATTTCAGTGTTTCGCTGAAAAGGAATATCAAACGGAGTCCAAACGGAATGAAACCTTTGGGAGAGTCGTTTTTGGAACAAACGAAATCCAGGAGACTTGGAGTGGATGTCAAGGAAGCAACGAGGCGGCCATGAGGCAGGGAGACGCGCCCTGGGAGGTAGGCGCGCCCCACCCTCGTGGGCCCCTCGTGGCTCTCCTGACCAACTTCTTTCGCCTATATATACTCATATACCCTGAAAACATCCGAGGGCACCACGAAACCCTATTTCCACCGCCGCAACCTTCTGTACCCGTGAGATCCCATCTTGGGGCCTTTTCTGCGATCTACCGGAGGGGGAATCAATCACGGAGGGCTTCTACGTCAACACCATAGCCTCTCCGATAATGTGTGAGTAGTTTACGTCAGACCTTCGGGTCCATAGTTATTAGCTAGATGGCTTCTTCTCTCTATTTGGATCTCAATACAAAGTTCTCCTCAATCTTCTTGGAGATCTATTCGATGTAATTCTTTTTGCGGTGTGTTTGTCAAGATCCGATGAATTGTGGGTTTATGATCAAGATTATCTATGAACAATATTTGAATCTCCTATGAATTTTTTATGTATGATTTGTTATCTTTGCAAGTCTCTTTCAATTATCAGTTTGGTTTGGCCTACTAGATTTATCTTTCTTGCAATGGGAGAAGTGCTTAGCTTTGGGTTCAATCTTGCTGTGTCCTTTCCCAGTGACAGCAGGGGCAGCAAGGCACGTATTGTATTGTTGCCTTCGAGGATAAAAAGATGGGGTTTATATCATATTACTTGAGTTTATCCCTCTACATCATGTCATCTCTTGCCTAATGTGTTACTCTATTCTTATGAACTTAATACTCTAGATGCATGCTGGATAGCGGTCGATGTGTGGAGTAATAGTAGTACATGCAGAATCGTTTCGATCTACTTGTCGCGGACGTGATGCCTATATACATGATCATGCCTAGATATTCTCATAACTATGCACTTGTCTATCAATTGCTCGACAGTAATTTTTTCACCCACCATAATACTTATGCTATCTTGAGAGAAGCACTAGTGAAAACTATGGCCCCCGGGGCTATTTTCCATCATATAAGTTTCCGATCTATTTTATTTTGCAATCTTTACTTTCCAATCTATATCATAAAAATACCAAAAATATTTATCTTATTATCTCTATCAGATCTCACTTTTGCAAGTGGCCGTGAAGGGATTGACAACCCCTTTATCGCGTTGGTTGCAAGGTTCTTATTTGTTTGTGCAGGTACGAGGGATTTGAGTGTAGCCTCCTACTGGATTGATACCTTGGTTCTCAAAAACTGAGGGAAATACTTATGCTACTTGATACGTCCATTTTGCATCATGCTTTTATATCAATATTTATCGCATTATGGGCTGTTATTACACATTATATCTCAATACTTATGGCTATTCTCTCTTATTTTACAAGGTTTACCATGAAGAGGGGGAATGCCGACAGCTGGAATTCTGGCTGGAAAAGGAGCAAACATTGGAAACCTATTCTGCACTGCTCCAATAATCCTGAAACTCCATGAAACTTTTTTTTGGAATTAATAAGAATTATTGAGCATAAGAAACACCTCAGGGGGCCCACACCCTGGCTAGGAGGGTGGGGGCGCGCCCACCCCTACTGGGCGCGCCCCTTGTCTCCTGGGGCCCCTGATGGCCCTCCGGTGTCCATCTTCTGCTATATGAAGGCTTTTACCCTGGAAAAAATCATGGGCAAGCTTACGGGACGAAACTCCGCCGCCATGAGGCGGAACCTTGGCGGAACCAATATAGGGCTCCGACGGAGCTGTTCTGCCGAGGAAACTTCCCTCCGGGAGGGGGAAATCATCACCATCGTCATCACCAACGATCCTCTCATCGGGAGGGGGGTCAATGTCCATCAACATCTTCACGAGCACCATCTCCTCTCAAAACCCTAGTTCATCTCTTGTATCCAATCTTGTATCAAAACCACAAATTGGCACCTGTGGGTTGCTAGTAGTGTTGATTACTCTTTGTAGTTGATGCTAATTGGTTTACTTGGTGGAAGGTCATATGTTCATATCCTTAATGCATATTAATACTCCTCTGATTATGAACATTAATATGCTTTGTGAGTAGTTACGTTTGTTCCTGAGGACATGGGTGAAGTCTTGCTATTAGTAGTCATGTGAATTTGGTATTCGTTCAATATTTTGATGAGATGTATGTTGTCTTTCCTCTAGTGGTGTTGTGTGAAGGTCGACTACATGACACTTCACCATTGTTTGGGCCTAGAGGAAGGCATTGGGAAGTAATAAGTAGATGATGGGTTGCTAGAGTGACAGAAGCTTAAACCCTAGTTTATGCGTTGCTTCGTTAGGGGCTGATTTGGATCCATATGTCTAATGTTGTGGTTAGGTTTACCTTAATACTTCTATTGTAGTTGCGTATGCTTGCAATAGGGGTTAATCATAAGTGGGATGCTTGTCCAAGTAAGGGAAGTACCCAAGCACTGGTCCACCCACATATCAAATTATCAAAGTACCGAATGCGAATCATATGAGTGTGATGAAACTAGCTTGACGATAATTCCCATGTGTCCTCGGGAGCGCTTTTCTCATTATAAGAAATTGTCCAGGTTTGTCCTTTGCTACAAAAAGGATTGGGCCACCTTGCTGCACTTTATTTACTTTCATTACTTGTTCCCGTTACAAATTATCATATCACAAAACTATCTGTTACCTACAATTTCAGTGCTTGCAGAGAAAACCTTACTGAAAACCGCTTGTCATTTCCTTCTGCTCCTCGTTGGGTTCGACACTCTTACTTATCGAAAGGACTACGATAGATCCCCTATACTTGTGGGTCATCAAGACTCTTTTCTGGTGCCGTTGCCGGGGAGTGTAGCACTTTTTGTGAGTGGAACTTGGTAAGGAAACATTTATATAGTGTGCTGAAATTTTCTATTACTTGTCACTATGGAAACTAATCCTTTGAGGGGCTTGTTCGGGGTATCTTCACCCCGACCATAGGAGCAAAGAGTTGCTCCTCAACCTACTGAAATTTTTGAAAATATTTACTTTGATATTCCTTCGGGTATGATAGAGAAACTGCTAGCTAATCCATTTGCAGGAGATGGAACATTGCATCCCGATTTACACCTTATCTTTGTGGATGAAGTTTGTGGATTATTTAAGCTTGTAGGTGTTCCCGATGATGTTGTCAAAAGGAAGGTCTTCCCTTTATCTTTGAAGGGAGATGCATTGACATGGTATAGGCTATGTGATGATACGGGATCTTGGAATTATAAACGATTGAAGTTGGAATTTCACCAGAAGTTCTATCCTATGCATCTTGTTCATCGTGATCGTAATTACATATATAATTTCTGGCCTCGCGAAGGAGAAAGCATCGCTCAAGCTTGGGGGAGGCTCAAATCAATGTTATATTCATGCCCCAATCATGAGCTCTCTAGAGAAATGATTATTCAAAAAATTTATGCTCGGCTTTCTCTCAATGATCGCAACATGCTCGATACTTCCTATGCTGGTTCTTATATGCTGAAGACTTTTGAATTCAAATGGAACTTATTGGAAAGAATTAAACGCAACTCTGAAGATTGGGGTTCCGACGATGGTAAGGAGTCAGGTATGACACCTAAGTTCGATTGTGTTAAATCTTTTATGGATACCGATGCTTTTCGTGGATTTAGCGCTAAGTATGGACTCGATTCTGAGATAGTAGATTCTTTCTGTGAATCTTTTGCTACTCACGTTGATCTTCCTAAAGAGAAGTGGTTTAAATATAATCCTCCCATTGAAGTAAAAGTACTTGCACCTATTACAGTTGAAGAAAAGACTGTCACCTATAGTGATCCTATTGTTCCTACTACTTATGTTGAGAAACCTCCTTTCCTGTTAGGATAAAGGATCATGCTAAAACGTTGACTGTTGTTCGTAAGAGTAATACTAGGACTTATACACCTCCTAAGCAAATCAAAGTTGAACCTAGTATTGCTATGGTTAAAGATCTCTTGGATGATTGTTTAGATGGGCATGTTATTTATTTCTGTGGTGAGACTACTAATATTGTTAGACCAGATGCTAAGATTCATAGACCTATTGTAGGCATGCGTGTTATTTCTGTTAAAATAGGAGATCGTTGTTATCATGGCTTATGTGATATGGGTGCTAGTGCTAGTGCAATACCCTATGACTTATATAAAGAAATTATGCATGATATTGCACCCGCTGAAATAGAAGATATTGATGTTACTATTAAGCTTGCTAATAGGGATATCATTAAGCCAGTTGGGATTGTTAGAGATGTTGAAGTCTTGTGTGGGAAGGTTAAATATCCTGCTGATTTTCTTGTTCTTGGTTCCCCACAAGATGACTTTTGTCCCATTATTTTTGGTAGACCCTTCTTGAATACTGTTAATGCTAAGATTGATTGTGAAAAGGATACTGTCACAATTGGCTTAGAGGGTATGTCTCATGAGTTTAATTTTGCTAAGTTTAGTAGACAACCTCGTGATAGAGAATCACCTAGTAAGGATGAGATTATTGGTCTTGCTTCTACTGCCGTGCCTCCTACTAATCCGTTAGAACAATATTTTCTTGACCATGAAAATGATATGTTTATGAAGGAAAGAAGGGAAATAGATGAAGTGTTCCTTAAACAGGAACCTATGCTGAAACACAACCTTCCCATTGAAATTCTTGGGGATCCCCCTCCACCCAAGGGTGATCCCGTGTTTGAACTCAAACCATTACCTGATAATCTTAAGTATGCTTATCTTGATGAAAAGAAAATATATCATGTTATTATTAGTGCTAACCTTTCAGAGCAAGAAGAAGAAAGATTATTGAAAACTCTTAAGAAGCACGGCGCTTCTATTGGATATAATCTGGATGATCTTAAGTGCATTAGTCCCATGTTATGCCAACACAAAATTAATTTGGAGGACAATGCCAAACCAGTTAGAGATCCTCAACAACGACTGAATCTCAAGATGAAAGAAGTGGTAAGAAAGGAGATACTAAAGCTCCTTGAGGCAAAGATAATTTATCCCATTGCTGATAGTGATTGGGTAAGCCTTTTCCATTGTGTTCCTAAAAAGGGAGGTATTACTGTCGTTCCTAATGATAAACATGAATTGATCCCGCAAAGAATTATTACAGGTTATAGGATGGTAATTGATTTCCATAAATTAAATAAAGCTACTAAGAAAGATCATTACCCTTTACCTTTTATTGATCAAATGCTAGAAAGACTATCCAAACACACACATTTCTGCTTTCTAGATGGTTATTCTGCTTTCTCTCAAATACCTGTGTCAGCGGGGGATGAATCAAAAACTACTTTTACTTGCCCTTTCGGTACTTTTGCTTATAGATGTATGCCTTTTGGTTTATGTAATGCACCTGCTACTTTTCAAAGATGTATGATGGCTATATTCTCTGACTTTTGTGAAAAGATTTGTGAGGTATTCATGGATGACTTCTCCGTTTATGGATCCTCTTTTGATGATTGCTTGAGCAACCTTGATCGAGTTTTGCAGAGATGCGAAGACACTAGTCTCGTCTTGAATTGGGAAAAGTGCCACTTTATGGTTAATGAAGGCATTGTCTTGGGGCATAAGATTTCCGAGAGAGGTATTGAAGTTGATAGGGCTAAAGTTGATGCTATTGAAAAGATGCCATGTCCCAAGGACATAAAAGGTATAAGAAGTTTCCTTGGTCATGCCGGTTTTTATAGGAGGTTCATTAAGGACTTTTCTAAAATCTCTAGGCCTCTGACTAATTTATTGCAAAAAGATATTCCTTTTGTATTTGATGATGATTGTGTAGAAGCATTTGAAATACTTAAGAAAGCTTTGATCACTGCACCTATTGTTCAGCCACCTGATTGGAATTTACCCTTTGAAATTATGTGTGATGCTAGTGATTATGTTGTAGGTGCTGTTCTAGGGCAAAGAGTTGATAATAAATTGAATGTTATCCAGTATGCTAGTAAGACTCTTGATACTGCCTAGAGAAATTATGCTACTACTGAAAAAGAATTCTTAGCAGTTGTGTTTGCATGTGATAAGTTTAGACCTTATATTGTTGATTCCAAAGTTACTCTTCACACTGATCATACTGCTATTAAATATCTTATGGAAAAGAAAGATGCTAAGCCTAGACTCATTAGATGGGTTCTCTTGCTCCAAGAATTTGATTTGCATATTATTGATAGAAAGGGAGCTGCGAACCCCGTTGCAGACAACTTGTCTAGGTTAGAGAATGTTCTTGATGACCCACTTCCTATTGATGATAGCTTTCCTGATGAACAATTAGCGGTCGTTAATGCTTCTCGTACTGCTCCTTGGTATGCTGATTATGCTAATTACATTGTTGCTAAATTCATACCACCTAGTTTCACATACCAGCAAAAGAAAAAGTTCTTTTATGATTTAAGACATTACTTCTGGGATGCCCACACCTTTATAAAGAAGTAGACGGTGTTATTAGACGTTGTGTACCTGAGCATGAATAGGAACAGATCCTACGCAAGTTTCACTTTGAATCTTATGGAGGACACCAGGCTGGAGATAGAACTGCACACAAGGTATTGCAATCCGGTTTTTATTGGCCTACTCTCTTCAAAGATGCTCGTAAGTTTGTATTATCTTGTGATGAATGTCAAAGAATCGGTAATATTAGTAGACATCAAGAAATACCTATGAATTATTCTCTTGTTATTGAACCATTTGATATTTGGCGCTTTGATTATATGGGACCTTTTTTTGCCTCTAATGGTTACACACATATTTTAGTTGTTGTTGATTACGTTACTAAGTGGGTAGAAGCTATTCCAACTAGTAGTGCTGATCATAAAACTTATATTAAAATGCTTAAACAAGTTATTTTTCCGTGGTTTGGAGTCCCTAGATATCTCATGACTGATGGTGGTTCACATTTTATTCATGGTGCTTTCTGTAAGATGCTTGCTAAGTATGATGTTAATCATAGAATCACATCTCCTTATCATCCGCAGTCTAGTGGTCAAGTAGAGTTGAGAAATAGAGAGCTCAAATTAATTTTGCTAAAGACTATAAATAGATCTAGAAAGAATTGGTCCAAAAAACTTGATGATGCATTATGGGCCTATAGAACCGCATACAAAAATCCTATGGGTATGTCTCCATATAAGATGGTTTATGGAAAAGCTTGTCATTTACCTCTTTAACTTGAACATAAAGCATATTGGGCTATTAAAGAGCTCAACTATGACTTCAAACTTGCCGGTGAGAAGAGGTTGTTTGATATTAGCTCACTGGATGAATGGAGAACCCAAGCCTATGAGAATGCCAAGCTATTCAAAGAAAAAGTCAAACGCTGGCATGACAAAAGGATACAAAAGCGTGAGTTTAACGTAGGTGATTATGTGTTATTATTCAACTCTCGTTTAATATTTTTTGCAGGAAAACTTCTCTCTAAATGGGAAGGTCGTTACGTTATCGAGGTGGTCTATCGTTCCGGTGCTATAAAAATCAACAATTTCGAAGGCACAAGTCCGAGGGTGGTGAACGGTCAAAGAATTAAACATTACATTTTAGGTAATCCTATCAATGTTGAAACTAATATTATTGAAACCGTAACCCCGGAGGAATACATAAGGGACACTTTCCAGAATGTTCCAGACTCCGAAAAGGAATAGGTATTTGGTACGGTAAGTAAACCGACTCCAAAATAATTCTAATGGCATTTTTTATCAGTTTTGGAATATTTAAGAATTTGAGCAAGAAAGAAGTAATCCGGGAAGGACAGAAGGCCTCCACGAGGGTGGAGGGCGCGCCCACTCTTCGTGGGTGCGCCCCCTGTCTCGTGGCCACCTCGTGTGCCTCCCGGACTCCGTTTTCTTGCACGTTACGTATTTTGGTCGGTAAAAATTCATTATATAAACTCCCGAAGGTTTTGACCATCGTATCACGCAAATATCATTTGTTTTCGTTTCGAGTTGTTTTCTGTTACAGATCTAGAGCATCATGGCGTCTCCAAGCGCTCCCAAGGACAAGTTTTTCGAGAGGGTTATCAACCCCTATCTCGCGGAGGTGCTGCAACACCCTCAAACCATTGAGATGCGTGAGGGGGTGCTGCACATCCACGATGTGGAGGGACCAAGGCGTACCGGAAGCATGGAGACAAAGCTCGAAGCCGTGGAGCAGCAAATCTTCAAGTGCCAAGGGATGGTGGAGTGTGGACTAGACGCCAACCAGATGATGATCACAGAATTCATCAACATGGCCACGGGCCGCGTCTCACTTTCCCGACCTATCCACGAGGGCCCTCCGCCTTCTGTTGCGTCCACTACGATGTCAAACCCAAGCCGGAGGCTGCCCACGAGACCACGCCGGAACCACCGCATCACCACCACACCGTCTTCTTCCTCCTCGGACGTCGTCGACCTCGCCGATGATTTCGACTCCAGCAAGCCCTCCCCGAGCCCGCTTTAGCACGTCTATAGGGCCCGGTGAGCACCGCATGTCCTCCCCCTACTCCCTTCATCCCCGTAACCTCGCTAGCCGCCATGGCCGTAGGTCATCTTCACCGCTCCGATTCGTCGCCTCCAAGCCGTCCCCGGCCCCCTCGACCTCACCATCGAGCTCGTGGGGAGCTTCTCGTCTGATTCCTGCTTTTCCCGGTCTCGATCCATGCCCCTCTGCACCGTTGCTCGCCGTGACCGAAGCTCGCCATAACCGCGCCCGGTTCCCGCCGTTGTCGCGCCCGGGCCACACCCTTCTCACCCCTGCCGGACCCTTTGGCCGCCCCGCATGCGCCCGCTGCGGCCCAGTCCCGTGCCGGCCGCGCCGGCGCCTTGCCTCCTGCACCGTCCGCCCTGTCCGCCGCTGCGTGCTGCCTCGGAGCAGTTGCTCGCCCGGGCTTCCCTAGCCACGCCCGCTGATGCCCCTCGCCGCCCGATGTCGCCAACTGCGCCCGCTCGCCATGGCGGAGCCGCCACCGCTGGAGCTTCCTGCCCGTGGCCGGCGGCCAACTCCCGCCGCTGCTGGCGTAGCTCGCCCTCGCCCCGTGCCCAGGACGGGTTGTGGCCTCTGCCCGAGAACCGACGTCCACGCCCGCTCCAGTGGCTTTTGTGCCACTGGCAGCTGGGGCCCTCTCCCTGTTTTGTAAAAAATAAAAAAAATAAATTAATATAATTAACTAACTAACTAATTAATTAATTGTTTAACTTAATTAACTACGCAGCTGGGGCCCTCTCTCTATTAATTTCGGAATGTTGTTTAAATCTTCGAAAACTCGTAGAGAATAATCCGTAACTCGGATGAAAATGTTTTATAAATGAAAATTGCTCAGAACGGTGAGATGAATCCGAACACGCAATCCGTTCGTCCACACATCCCTAGCATAGAGAACATGCAACTTTTCCCCTCCGGTTCATCTGTCTAACAGATGTCCGGAACCGGGAAAACCTTCTCGGATGTCGTCCCCCTTTACCGGTATCATGTAACCCTACATTAGAACACCTCTAGCATCGCTTATTGTCATGTTATGCATATGTTTGTGTGTATTTACTGTTTCTTCCCCCTCTTCTCTCCGGTAGACCCCGAGACCGCTGCTGATGCCCCTGTGATCGACTACGTCGATGATGACCCTACTTCTTGTCTGAGCAACCAGGCAAGCCCCCCCTTTGATCATCCCGATATCGCCCATTCTATACTCTCATGCTTGCATTAGATTTTGTTACTGTTATTGATTGCTCCTATTCTGATGCATAGCCTGCTTTTGTAACCTGCTGTTGTACCTTACCTGCTTATCCTAAACTGCTTAGTGTAGGTTGGTTAGTGATCCATCAGTGACCCCCACATTGTCCTTATTGCCCCTGCTTCATCTCCGACGACTCGATCAACATGATCGATGACCAGAGCCTAACACATCACATCACATCACACCCCTTTAGCTGCTCGACTCTGCAGAGATACTATCGAGTGCCGAGGGTGATCCCTCATAACGCACTCCTGATGATAATTCTGTAGTGTAGCTATTCGGTTGTGGTCAACGAGGGTGGTTCCTCATTCACCATTCCCGATACGGCTCTGTTGTGCAACACCTCAAGTGTGAACCTCGAGGGTGGATCCTCTTATGTTCACCTTGATGATTACATCGAGTGGAATCCTCCATGGGTGATTCCTCGGGTTTTCCCCTTGATGTTTGGACACACGGTTACCTTGACTTACTTGAGACCATTGTTGAAGTCTGGTCGGCCCTGAGGGGTACCCGCGAGTTGATGTGAAAGTCGGGCGGGCCCGTAGAGCACCCGCGAGTTTTCCACGTGGCACGGCCGGGCAGTCTGGGCCCTTGCCGTAAGTCCACGAGACGGGGTGACGGGGTCACATTATCGTGAGTCTCTGCTCGTCTCCATGAGCCCCCAATGCACTAACAGGTTTGGGTATTTGTTCTGAGTTGGCCTCTGACCTTTACACACTAACCACCACGCGAGAATAGATATGGGCCTCGACGTCGCAATATCAGCCGAAGCTTTGTCAGACGTCCAGTTCAGCATTGTGGCCGGGCCGGATCATGCCATCCACTTCACGGGTGGTGCTGGTATCCCCTTGCGCACAACGATCCGGAGTGCAACAAGCGATGGGCCCAGACCACGGAGTGCTTAGGATGTAGACCGGCGGGGACCTCTCTGCTGAGCCTAGGTAGGGATACGACATGTTGATCTTCCGAGGCCGGGCATTGACCCCAGAAAGGTGTGTCCGGCCAGAGTGATCGAGCGTGTTGGGTAACGTGGTGCACCCCTGCAGGGAAGATATATATTCGAATACCGTGTCCACGGTAATGGACGTTCATACTTATATCCTGATCTTATATAACTAGAAATGGATACTTGAGATATGTGATGGATATGTGGCCCCGAGATTGCTTTCTCACAGGGAGTCAAGGAAGAATCTCTGGGCGTTGATGTTACAACATGCTTGTTAAATATTAAATTGCTATTCTTTACTCTTCTACATGCTGCAAGATTCTCGGAGGTGCGTGAAGATGCTAGTCTTTGATAGGCTAGGCCCTCCCCCTCTATTCTGGCATTCTGCAGTTCAGTCCACAGATACAAACCTTCCATTTGATACCAATGCATACTTAGTATAGATCTGATGCTTGCGAGTACTTTGTATGAGTACTCACGGTTGCTTTGCTCCCCCTTTTCCCCCTTCTTTCTTCTTTTTGGTTGTTGCAACCAGATGAAGGATCCCTCGAGCTAGATGCCACCGCCGATGGATGCTACTACGTGAAGATCATCGACGACCAGGAGTAGTTAGGAGGTCCCAGGCAGGAGGCCTTGCCTCTTCGATCGTTGTTGCTTTTGTGCTAGCCTTCTTAAGGCATCCTTGTTTAACTTATGTCTGTACTCAGATATTGTTGCTTCCGCTGACTCCTGTGTATCGAGCTTGTATTCGAGCCCTCGAGGCCCCTGGCTTGTAATATAAAGCTTGTATTATTTTATTTGTGTCTAGAGTTGTGTTGTGATATCTTCCCGTGAGTCCCTGATCTTGATCGTACACATTTGCATGTATGATTAGTGTATGATTGAATCAGGGGCGTCACATCCCATTACTGTCATTTTCTGCTTGTGGGCCAAATTCAGCTTGTGGTTATAGTCGACCCGTTTGTGGCCCGTTTTCATAGCGTTATCAAATACGGCCGATTAACGACGGCTCATTATGGTCGGCCCATGAACGGACGATTCCAACTCTAGCCCATTTACGGCCATAATGTGGTCTGTTATTGGCCCATGTTTGGCCAACCGATCATATGGCGCGTTGAAGGACCATTGATGATACGGCCCGTAGATGGCCCATTGTGTCTACGACACATATAAGGCCCATTGTTTCTACGGCCCTTAGAAGGCCCATTGTTTCTACGGCCCGTAGGAGGCCCGAGGGAGTCCTGGATTAGGGGGTGTCCGGATAGCCGAACTATCACCTTTGGCCGGACTCCTGGACTATGAAGATACAAGATTGAAGAGTTCGTCCCGTGTCCGGATGGGACTTTCCTTGGCGTGGAAGGCAAGCTTGGCGATACAGATATGTAGATCTCCTACCATTGTAACCGACTCTGTGTAACCCTAACCCTCTTCGGTGCCTATATAAACCGGAGGGTTTTAGTCCGTAGGACGAACAACAATCATACCATAGGCTAGCTTCTAGGGTTTAGCCTCTCTGATCTCGTGGTAGATCTACTCTTGTACTACCCATATCATCAATATTAATCAAGCAGGAGTAGGGTTTTACTTCCATCGAGAGGGCCCGAACCTGGGTAAAAACATCACGTCCGTTGTCTCCTGTTACCATCCGCCTAGACGCACAGTCCGGGACCCCCTACACGAGATCCGCCGGTTTTGACACCGACATTGGTGCTTTCATTGAGAGTTCCTACGTGTCGTCATCTTTAGGCCCGATGCCTCCTCCGATCATCAACAACGATGCGGTCCAGGGTGAGATTTTTCTCCCCGGACAGATCTTCGTACTCGGTGGCTTTGCACTGCGGGCCAATTCGCTTGGCCATCTGGAGCAGATTGAAAGCTATGACCCTGGCCATCAGGTCAGATTTGGAAGTTTGAACTATACGGCTGACGTCCGCGGAGACTTGATCTTCGACGGGTTCGAGCCACAGCCGAGCGCACCGCACTGTCACGATGGGCACGATCTAGCTCTGCCACCAGACAGTGCCCTGGAGGCCGCGCAAGTGTCCGCTCCGACCCTTAGCTCGGAGCCGACCGCGCCGATCGAGGACGGGTGGCTAGACACCGCCTCGGGGGCTGCTATCTCTACGGCGATGGAGCCGAATACTATCCCTGTCCTTTGCAAGGCTCGTAACTCCAAGGTACCAGACTCCTCTCCGGACTCCGGACCTTCCGTGCCACTGCCAATTGAACCCGATTGGGCGCCGGTCATGGAGTTCACCTCCGCAGACATCTTTTAGCACTCGCCCTTTGGCGACATCCTGAATTCACTAAAGTCTCTCTCTTTATCAGGAGAGCCCTGGCCGGATTATGGTCAGCAAGGCTGGGATGCGGACGACGAAGAAATTCAAAACCCACCCACCACCCAGTTCGTAGCCACTGTCGAAAGTTTAAACGACGTGCTCGATTTCGACTCCAAAGACATCGACGGTATGGACGACGATGTAGGAGATAAGCATGAACCAGCACCTATAAGGCACTGGACAGCCACCTCATCTCACGATGTATACATGGTGGACACACCTAAAGGAAGCGACGACGAGGAACAACGGGACGCCACGAGGGATCATTCCCCCAAAAAGTCAAAACGGTGACGTAAGCGCTGCTCAAAATCCCGCCTCGACAAAAACGGCAGCCATACAGACCCAGCCATAGAGCTGGGCAAAATGATGGATGACGAACATGCCATCGCGCAACCGTCCGAACAGGACAACCTGGATAAACAATCCATCCCCGACGAAGACAATAGTCCAGACGATCTCATGCCGGACAAGTTGCTGGAGCAGAAGAAACTCCACAAAAGGCTCGCCGCCACTGCGTGTAGCCTGAAAAAGCAGAAGCGGGAGCTCAAAACAGCGGAAGATGCGCTCAGAATCATATGGAGCAAAGTACTCAACACCGCAGACAAATACGGTGATAGTCGCCGAACAAAGAGCTACCCGAAGCGAAAACTACTGCCCGAATTTGATGAGGAGGCCGTAGAGCCCCCGCAATCAAAAAACAAGGAGACCACCCGGTCGGATAGACGACCCCATGGCAAACATAGAGCGGCAAACGGCGCCGCACACAAGCCGGCACACGATCCGCACACGGATTCGCATCAAAAAGATGACCCAGTCAGATCTATCTACGGGCCAAGAAAGCAAGCTCTAGTAAGAAATGCAACACATCAAGTATCCGAATACTACGGTACACCTAAATATAGAGGTGCCGCACAGCCCCTATGTTTCACCGATGAGTTTCTGGATTATGAATTCCCAGCGGGATTCAAGCCCGTAAACATAGAGGCATACGACGGAACAACAGACCCCGGAGTCTGGATTGAGGATTACGTCCTCCACATACACATGGCTAGAGGAGATGACCTCCACGCCATAAAATACCTACCCCTCAAGCTCAAAGGGCTAGCCCAACATTGACTCAAAAGCCTCCCCGAAAACACCATTGGAAGTTGCGAAGAGCTCGAGGATGCTTTTCGGGCAAATTTTCAAGGGACCTATGTCCGACCTCCGGATGCAGACGATTTAAGTCACATAACTCAACAACCCGGAGAGTCAGCTCGAAAATTCTGGAACAGATTCCTTACTAAAAAGAACCAAATAGTCGACTATCCGGACACCGAAGCCTTAGCAGCTTTCAAACACAACGTCCGAGACGAATGGCTCGCCAGACACCTCGGCCAAGAAAAGACAAGAACAATGGCCGCATTAACAAGCCTCATGACCCGCTTTTGCGCGGGAGAGGATAGCTGGCTGGCAAGATGCAGTACCAGCGACCCAAGTACATCCGAAGTCAGGGATGGAAACGAGAAACCGTGACGCAGCAAGGACCAGCGCCGGACCAAGGGAAACAGCCCGAAGAGCACGGCAGTCAATGCCGGATTCAAAAGCTCTCGGTAGAATCATAAAAAACTGCCCCTTAAGGATAACAGGGACGAGCTATCTAACTGAAACAAAATCTTGGACAAGATATGCCAAATCCACAGTACTCCCGGGAAGCCTACAAACCATACCCACAGAGATTGTTGGGTCTTCAAGCAGTCCGGCAAACTCAACGCCGAACACAAGGGGCTCGACACACCAAGCGAGGACGATGACGAACCCCACAAGCAGAGCACCGGAAAACAAAAGAATTTCCCACAAGAAGTCAAAACAGTAAACTCACTTCACATGACAAAAGGGAAAAATAGAGCGGTGCCCATAGAGGTACTCGCCACACAGCCTATCCCAGAGGAGTCCCGCAACTGGTTGTTAAAACCAATCACCTTCGACCATCAGGATTACTCTAGAAGTATCCGGAATGCAGGATGGACTGCCTTGATATTAGATCCGATAATTGACGGACTCCAATTTACACAAGTCCTCATGGACGGCGGCAGTGATCTAAACCTACTATACCAGGACACAATCCGCAAAATGGGGATAGACCCAACCAAAATTCGCCATAGCAACACTTCCTTTCAAGGGGTAATGCCAGGCCCATATGCCCATTGTACGGGCTCACTACTGCTAGAAGTTGTCTTCGGCTCACCCGACAACTTCCGCCGCGAAAAGTTAACCTTCCACCTCGCCCCATTTACAAGTAGCTATCAAGCACTACTGGGACGCGAAGCTTTCGCCCGCTTTAACGCAATACCACATTATGCATCCCTTACACTTAAAATGCCCGGTCCACGCGGTGTCATCTCCTTAAAGGGAAATATCGAGTGTTCCTCGAGTGCGAAAGATTTCGTGACTGCCTTGACAGCCACACACTAAAAACAACTTCACTAAGAAAAGCACCTAAGTAGGTCGTTCGGACCCCGGACACGGTTAGATGAGTACGGCGTAAACATACAAGGGGCTCCGCGTATGTACAACAAGAGACAATAAAGCTCAATTTTATTCATTCTTTGAATTGTACGTTGTTTATTTAATATAACGTACATTTTCGCACGATCTTTTTCAACTAAGTTCCTCTCTTTTACAGATGAACACCGTGCTACACCCGTCCAGGATACGGCAGAATGGAGACACACGCACATACGTGCAGTAGGGACCCGTGACAAGGATTCTTTTCAGATTAAGACCCTGCGTAAACCTTTTTTACTATCTCTTGTTGATACACATCCCCTGGTTTCTTGCTATAACCAAGGAGGAGGCTGGCGTTTTGGCATGGGCCACGTCAGAATTTTGTGCGTACCTGGACACCAGGGGCTTATTACCAAGGGCGTTGTTCGGCCCGTTTTCATAAAGACCGAATACCTTAGGGAGTGTTCGGAGTCTCGAGTTAGGCCTTATATGCATCAGCTCCGAATCATGTCTTTGGTCAAATATTGGGTTTGCCCGGCTCCTGTGTTTTGCTTCCTTATGTTCCGCTCTATCGGCTAAGGCGGCACCAGGAGAACTACTGCGATTGTGCCCCGGTTCGGCCAGGCGAGCACCTCAGTAGAGAAAGCCAAAAACTAACTGTCATGATATAGCGTGAGACTGGTCAACCACTCGATGACCCGCCGGAATCTATAGGATTCCTCCGCATTGACGAAGGACCGTTTCCCGATCAGGCACATACGTGCCCCAAATTCGGGTGAGCGTGGTGCCACTAGGGGCTATATCGTAGCCTCACTGTCAAACCCCTATGGCTAAGTGAAAGTGATAAAGCATTATAGTCCGGTTGCCTAGTTTGCTGCGCTACCACCTCCTTTATAGGACCAAGACGTTGGATCAAGTGTGAAAATGCGGCTTTTTGCAAACACCCCCGCATTATATGCGTGGGGGCTGAAGCAGAAGACTGCCATCTTTCAGGTTATATATACATATACATTAGCGGCCGCACAGGAGGTATTTTAATTCTTGAAAGGCACAAGTATAAAAAGCTCTTATATTCCATCGATACATTGTTTCACAATAATACATGTTATTCGAACATAATATCCTTCGAGCACTGCGTCTCTATTAAACAAGTGCCCTGCAGAACTTCTTGAAAATAGTGCTCGACATGTACTCGGCTTCCGTCCGAATCTTGGGATGCAACATCGGTGGCCTTCATCTCTGCCCAGTTTGTCTTGACACGGGCAAGAGCCATCCGCGCACCCTCTATGCATGCCGACCTCCTAATTGCATTGATATGCGGCACCGCACCAAGGAACTGTTTCACCAAGCCAAAATAACTCTTCGGCTCGGGCCTTTTCGGCCACAAAAGACTCACGACATCCTTCATGGCAAGTTCGGATAACCTATTCAGCTCCGCCCATTCGGCCAAGCGATCGGTTAATGGAAGTGGGTGCTCTGCATTATGGAACTATGACCAAAAACCCTTTTCCATTTCGTGATCTTTTTGATCTCGGAAGTGTTTGGCCGCGTCCGCGACACTTACCGCTAGGTCCAGATAAGCATCCTCCACACTCCACAGCTGGTCCAACTAGGCATATTTAGGATCCACGAATTTCCTCCGCAGCATAAAGGGCTTTCCAGCCGCGATATCTCCGCCCTGACGCAACTCCTCCTTCATAGCTCTCATCGCAGAGCGAGCATCCTTGGCCTCGGTAGTGGCCTTCTTCAGGTCCTCTTGTACCATTTGATCTTCTTTTTCAAGAAGCTTGTAGCGGTCGGCAGTATTCTTTAACTTCACGGCCATCTTGGCCATATCCTTCTTGCTTTGGCAGTGAGCAGCCTGTTCGACTTTTAGCTCTTCGGCCGCCTTTTAGGCAGCCGCATAAGTTTTTCTGGCCTGCTCCTTGACTCGGGCGAGCTCCACCCGAAGGTTCTCCATGGCAGCGGCACCATCTGCATCAAGCATGCATGTCGTAAGGCACGGGCATCAAGCTCCCTTACCAGGTGTCCACGGAGAAATTACATACCTTGTGACTCATCAAGTCGCTTATTGACAAGCGCGGTGTCGGCATCCGCCACGTCAACTTGCCGCTTCAGTTCTGCAAAATCATCAGTCCGGCTAGCCACCGGACCCTTCGCCACCTACATAGGTAGGGCGACATATTATACCTGGGATTATGATCCTCGGCGCGCTGTCATTTTTGACAACACACAAAGCCTCAGGGGCTACTATCTACACAGGGCACATGTCATATGCGGAACTGTCAGAAGGTACATCATTTTACGTACCTCAAAGCCTGTTAGTAAACTTCCGACGGCTTCGTGCAATCCGCTCTCAGCGGATGAAATCCTTCAATCACCATACACATTAACGCACGGTGATCTTCTGAGATAGACGCTCGCCCGAGCAGATCCTTCAGCTCCTCCGACCGTACACCAGGTGGTGCCAGACTCGTCCGATGGCCTTTTTCGAAGGCCGGATGCGAAGGGCTTTGAGGGGACATACGACTGCCTTCCGGCCCCGCCGAACTCGAAGAAACCCTCCGCAACGACACTTTAGGGTCGCCCGCCTCGCAAGACGGTATGGCAGGGGGAGGCGTTTCGCTCTCTATCATCTCCGGACGAAGATCACCCGAAGATGAGCTCTGCTGAGAAGGGCTGAGGTCCAAACTACAAGGTAAAATTTCGGTGATCTTCATCAGAAATAGGGAAGGGATATCCTTTATTTTAAATAAACTCCCCTTTTTACTTACGGCTCGGTAGAGGGCTGATCCCCTTGGGGGCATAATGCGGCCGAGGCATCTCTCGGCGCAGGACCCTCTGACGAAGATTTCTTCCCCCCGCTTTGAGACCATGGTCTCCAGGTCTTTAGAGGCGGTCCTCTTCTTCCCTTGGATGGAGGGATTCTTGATCCCTCCTCTCCTGACAGCCTCCTTCACGGAGGCGGTAGCTCCCTTATTCCCCCCTTCACCCTCTTCTGAAGGCGCAACCTCCATCATCCTAGTTAACACGGGATCCGGCGTGGTCTCAGGGAGGGGGGCCGGACACCTGATTAACTTTGCTTTCACTATCCACTCTTGTTCAAGAAACAGCTCTTTTAAAGGGCAAGTTCGTAATAAATACGGGATAGCGTGTCCGGATACAGGGCTACTTACTTGAGTATCCGGGCGATTGCAGCTCAGACCTGCGTCCTCGGTCAGGTCCGGACACATCGCTTGTGATCCGAAGAGAAGCTTGTACATCTCCACGGCCGTGACACCCATAAAATGTTGGAGAGCTCGTGGTCCCTCCGTGTTAAATTGCCACAGGCGGAGGGGGCGATGTTTGCAGGGCAGGATGTGACAAATCAGCATGACCTGCGCTACTACGACCAGAGTGATCTCTCTCTCTAGGAGGTCTCGAATGCGGCCCTACAACAAGGGCACGTCCTTGGACGGCTCCCAGTCAAGTCCTTTATTAATCCATGAGGCCAGCCGCGGTGGAGGACTCGAGCGAAAAGCAGGTGGCGCCACCCATTTGGTGCCTCTGGGAACTGTGATATAAAACCACTCTTGTTGCCATAGGCTGAGCTCCTCTTGAAAAAAGCCCTCGGGCCATGGAGCATCAACATTCTTGCTTATAACAGCCCCTCCGCACTCTGCTTGCTGCCCCTTGATCATCTTCGGCTCCACCTTGAAGGTCTTGAGCCACAATTTGAAGTCAGGGGTAACGCGGAGGAAGGCTTCGCATACGACAATGAACGATGAGATGTGGAGGATGGACTCCGGATCCAAGTCATGAAATTCCAACCCATAATAAAACATGAGCCCACTCACGAAGGGGTCCGTCGGGAAGCCTAGCCCCCGAAGAAAGTGAGACGTGAACACCACACTTTCACCAGGCTTGGGAGTGGGAATAACCTGCCCTTGGGCAGGTATCCTATGCGAAATTTTGCCGGTTAGATACCTGGCGTCTCTTAGATTTAGCACGTCTTCTTCCATAACGGAGGAAGGCATCCACCGGCCTTGCAGGTCAGAGCCGGACATCATCGAAGGTCCGAAGCGCCTGAATCTGGAGCTTTGGGTGTTGGAACTTGAGGCGAGGGGCGGATTCGATTGAGATTGAAAGAAAGGAGTGGAGCCTTGGTCTCTTTATACAGAGGTTGAATACCAAGAGCCTTCCCCGTGATCGTTCGGGACTCGCTTTCGATAGAGGAGGCGTGCCAACGGGCACGATTGGGTTACCCACGCCCATATTGATGAGAATCCCGGAATCAGGGGACACGATCTCTGTTTTGTCAAGACGTGTCAAGGAAACCTCCTCGCTAAACGCGCTAAGGTGGGACAGCAAAAATGAATAAAGGCTTGGCCGTGGTGTGGTGCCACTGAATACGTCAGCAGATTGAAGTTGTGTAAATATCATTCTCTCTATGGTGGTATGTGGAACTTATTTTGCAGAGCCGGACACTATCCTTGTGTTCAAAATCTTCTATGAAGTATTCAGAGGAGGAACCCTCCTTGCAATGCCGAAGACAATATGCGCGCCGGACTCGTCATCATTGAAGCCTGGTTCAGGGGCTACTGAGCGAGTCCTGGATTAGGGGGTGTCCGGATAGCCAAACTATCACCTTTGGCCGGACTCCTGGACTATGAAGATACAAGATTGAAGACTTTGTCCCGTGTCCGGATGGGACTTTCCTTGGTGTGGAAGGCAAGCTTGGCGATACGGATATGTAGATCTCCTACCATTGTAACCGACTCTGTGTAACCCTAACCCTCTTCGGTGCCTATATAAACCGGAGGGTTTTAGTCCGTAGGACGAACAACAATCATACCATAGGCTAGCTTCTAGGGTTTAGCCTCTCTGATCTCATGGTAGATCTACTCTTGTACTACCCATATCATCAATATTAATCAAGCAGGAGTAGGGTTTTACCTCCATCGAGAGGGCCCAAACCTAGGTAAAAACATTGTGTCCCTTGTCTCCTATTACCATCCGCCTAGACGCATAGTTCGGGACCCCCTACACGAGATCCGCCGGTTTTGACACCGACAAGGCCCATGTTAACTACAGTAAATATGTAGCCCATGGTTATTGTGGTCTAGTTTTAAAAAATAGGTTATTGTGGCAACTAGAAAACTGCAGAAAAAGAACTGCACTGACTACAAGCAAACAAATAAACAAGACAATAAGGAAACAAATAAGCAAGCAACTTACGCTAGGCTATCACGACTATTACACATATTACATCCACTTGGCATCAAAGTTCGCCACCGGTGCAAATATGGGGAACAAAGCAGCATATAAACGCCACAACAAAACAAGTCCAGAACTGAAACCACTTCAGAAGAGCTCAATAAACAATATCCTGGGTACCCATAATGCTGGAAAGATTCTTAGCAAGCTTATTAACTTTCTCTTGTTTGGCGCTTAAATCCTCCAGCACTTGCTGTTGCACCAGAAGTATGCATCTGAATTCTGCAGGGATTTCCTCAGTCCTTTGGCTTCCTGTCGCATAACATCTGATCGATGTCTTTCAACTTGAAGTTGAGACTCAAGAAGCCGAACTGATTCAGGCAGCAAGTTCGAAGAGCTGGTGCCAGCAGTAGTAGCCAGTAACTCGAACACTACATCAAGACAGGACTTTGGGGTTGTCTTAGTGTCTTTAATATAGTTTTTATCAGCTTTCTTGGAGACCAACAGGGATGTCTCACTATCTTGAACCTTATCTGCATTACTTCCTTTACCATTGCATAACGGGGTACTCTTCTCCAATATTTTATCCGCGTTCTAAAAGAGAAACAAACAAACACATCACAGGTTTACAATGTAGTATATGAAACTCATTTTGGTAAACTAGTTCAGTAGTAAGGTGGACAGGATAAAGACAGAAACAAACATATATCTATGTAGTATGGTCACTGTATGGTCTATATCATTCTAGTTTATGTTGCCAAATCAAGATAGATATAGTTTGAATCATGTCTATTTAAGATAAAGCAACATAGACAAAATATAAGTGTGGGAAACTACACAACAATAACAACACTTATAATGTGCATGGCATGAGAACATAACTGTTTATTCAATTGAAACTGAAATCAATATAGAGCAAGTTACAACAGCAAACATGTTAAAGAAACAGGTTTAAAACAAACCAGTTTCGCCTTTGGAGTTTCAATTGCATCCTTCAAATTTGAAATTGGTTGGTATCAGTAAATACAGTGATGCAAGAGCAAAGTAGTATGAACCATAGCTACGGAACCTGACCTGAGAACAATTCTTCTTCTGCTTTAAGCGTTGACTTCGGGTTCGGAGTGGTGGTCCTCGTGATTTGGGCACTGCAGTTGCCTTACTAACTACTCGTGTTTGGGTGCTCTGTGGTGGAGACGGTGCTGTGTCAACGGGAACTGGGTAACTATCCGCTGGGGTTGGGGCTAGAAGGGGTGTAGCTAGTTCTCTGTCCAACTGGGTAGGGGTACAATCTGCATGAGTGTGGGTTATGTGTGGTGGGGCTGGTTCTTGGGCAAGTACAACCGTGGTTCTATCTGCATCGACAGGTAGCACGATCTTTTCTGAAGACCATGTTTTTACTCTCACAGATACTGCCATCACCCCCTCCAATTGAAATGGTCGATAAACAAGAAAAGTAATTGAATGTACAGACATTGTAAGATAGACAGGTGCAATGGATAGTAGGGAAGAAAATAGGGCATGAAATAATTCACATTTATGCTGTCTAACCAAACAGAATAGCAGGACATAATTTCACATATATGATGGCTAATTAAACAGGGTAGCATGACACAATTTCACATCTATGATGGCTAACTAAACATGATAGAATGACATACTTCAAAATATGATGACTATGTAAACAGGATGACATGATATAACTATACGATGTGTCTATTAAAGTGGTTGGCATGCCATAAATCACAAACATGCCGTCGATGGAAACATGATGGCATGATATAATTCACGGATAGAATGACATAATTCAAAATATGATGACTATGTAAACAGGATGAGATGATATAACTATATTATGTCTTTAGAAAATGGGTTGGCATGCCATAATTCAGATACATGCTGTCTATGTAAACATCATGGCATGATATAATTCAAATATATGATTTATATACTAAGGAAGTGAGCAGAGGGCAGTCGCATATATGATGTGTCAACTAAGGAGATGGCATTCAATATTGTGTATATGATGTAAAAACTAAGCATTGCAATACAACATATGCATGATATGAGTAATATAACCCTGCCAAGTTTGAGCATACACCTCAGGGGGATAATAGGACTGGTCATCTGCCTCTGAATCCTCCTCTGAAGAGCTATCTGTACCCAGCAAGATATCTGCTTCAGCAGGTAGCATCGTCTGCTTTGAAGACCTTGTTTTCACTCCAGATTTCTCCATCACCAATTCAAATGGTTGATGCACAGGAAGAGCAGTTGAATATACAAACATTGTCGACAAAAGCAATGAGAAATACAAAAAAAGGTTGGCATGATATAATTCACATATATGACGCTTGGCTAAACAGCATGGCATTGCATAATTCACATATATAATGCCTTGCAACAAGATAGCATTGCATAATTCACATATATAATGTCTTGCAACAAGATGGCATTTCACAATTCACATATATGGTAATTAGACACTAAACAGGTGGCATTCACACAAAGCATGTCTAAACTAAGCAAATGACATAGCAATGCAAGATACCATATGCACGATATGAGCAACATAACCCTGCCAAGTTAGAGCATGCACCTCGGGGGGAAATTAGGACTGGTCATCTGTCTCCGAATCCTCCTCTGAGGAGCTATCTGTAACCAGCAAGACATGCGCTTCATCAGATAGCATTGCCTGCTCTGAAGACCTTGTTTCCACTCCAGATTTTTCCATGACCATGCCAAATGGCTGATGCATAGGAAGAGTAATTGAATGTACTAAAATTGTTGACAAATTTAACACGTAATAAAAAAATGATGGCATGATATAATTCACATATAAGATGACTGGCTAACCAGGGTGGCATTGCAAAATTCCCATATATGATGCCTGGCTAAACAAAATGGCATTGCATGATTCACATATACGATAAAGAAACTAAACAGATGGCATTGACACAAAGCATGTCTAAACTAAGCAGATGACATCTTTGATGTATACAGTTGTCAGATGTTGGGTTCCGGCAGACCCTTAAGGTTCGAACTCTGGGGTGCGCACGAAGATCTCTCCCCTACCGACCTACGTCCGATTGCCTCATGAGATCTAAGCTAAAAACGATGAACAACACGATGGACACAAGATTTATACTGGTCCGAGCCACCGTTGCGGTGTAATACCCTACTCCAGTGTGTGGTGTGGTGGATTGCCTCAGGGGCTGATGATGAACAGTACAAGGGAAGAACAGCCTCGCGAGAGGTGTTCTTGAGCTGGTGCGATGAACTGCTTGGGTGAGTTCGATCGCCTCTCTCTCTCTAATGAGCTCTCGATCATCCTCTCTCTCTAATGAGCTCTCGATGATCCTCTCTTTTCTCTGTGGTGGCTAGCCCTATTTATAGAGGCCCTGGTTCTCTTCCCAAATATTGAGCGAGAAGGGCGCCAACAACGGCCATTTTGAAGTGGAACATCTAGTACAAGTTATCCTGACTAAAGTTGGTCTTCGGCTGCCAAAGGCACTGGTGATGATGCCATCTTGGGCTCCACGATGACCTCCATCATGCCGCTCTGCTGGTCTTGGTATCGTTGCACTGAAATGGCAACCTTTGCCTGATGCCTCGGTACTCCATGCCTGTGCTTGCCCCCTTTGCACCAAAGAGGAAACAAGGACACTGCGCAGGCCGGCGCCCGCCTGGTCTCAATCATCATGGCTTGCGTCATGAGAACCTCGCGAGGTACCCCGCCTTTATCTCTCCGCCTCCTCGCGAGCCTGCCTGGCGAGACCGTTCCTGATGTCGCCTTGCGCCGTACGCCCCGCGAGGCTTGGCCCCTCGTGAGGGTCTTGAGTCTTGTGCTGACGAGGATGGGCCGTACTGGGCCACCACTTGAGCCACGCCGCAGGCCGCAGGCAGGCAAGTCTGGGGACCCCCATTCCCAGAACGCCGACAATAGCCCCGGGCCCAAGGCGAGCTCGGACTTGGCTTAGAGGAGAAGCGAAGGGGCAAGTGCAGAGCACCGCGGGCCCCATCAGCCTGCGGCCTTGGGCGCCGCATGGCGGTTGATTGGACGTGGGCGTCTCTCCTTCCCCACACTGCCTCGGCAACCGCTCGACTGACAAAAGGCTGGCTCTGGGTTAGCCTTACCTCATTACTCTCGTTCTTCTTGCTCCAGATCCCCTTTCTTTCTCTTCGCCGTCCTACCCCCAAGATCTCCAGATTTGTCGCATTCTTTCTCCTCTAGTGAACGATGGCTCCCCGCAACACTCCGGCTGGGGCTGCATCGGCATGGTACTCCCCGGCCCTGGTCTCCCCCAATGTGACGGAGAAGAATCTCGCCCTCACGCGCCAGATGGCGGCGTCGTAGATCAACGAGATGGGGGAGACTGCTCTCCGGCTTGGCTCTGCCCGGCCGGAAGACAAGGGGAGCACCTTCTACCCCATCTTCATGGGCGCCGTTATCGCTGGTCTGGTCCCTCCTTTCTCCGAGTTTTTCCTCGCCGTCCTTCGCCAGTATCAGTTGCACGCTCTACACATCCATCCCATCTCCATCCTTCTCCTGTCGATCTTTGCCTACTACTGCGAGGCGCACGTCTGGGTGGTGCCCTCCGTGGCCTTGCTGTGCCACTTCTTCTCCCTCCGGGTCTCTGGCGGCAACATCTTGGCGTGTGCGAGCTTTGTCGCGTACTCCAAGTCCAACGCCATCTTGAAGGCCAGGAAGAGGGCCGATGGCTTCCGGAGCAAGTGGGTTATGGTGGACGCTAGGTGCCACAACCCCCTGCTGGAGCTACCTACCAAGTAGCCAGAAGCTATTGAGGCATGGTCCTACGTGAAGCTTGATGATCGGCAGGCGAAGCTGGTGCTGGAGAAGATGAACGCCAACCTGAGGCCGGGTAGCCTGAGGGTGGCGAAGCTGACTGGGGACTCGCTCCTGAGGGAGTTCCTGTCGCACTGGGTGGCCCCTCTTCAGGCGCACTAGCGCCCGCTATGGAGGCTCGCGGACACGGACGTCGTTCTCCGCCTGAGCTTGGATGCCCTGAGCGACGAGGATTTGACCGAGGCCGTCCGCTTCTTGGTTGGGGAGGAAGTGGCTGGCCCGGTGGATGCCCCGACCCCTTTGTTCCTTCGCAACGACTGGAAGCTGGTTGTGGACACCATGCCCACCTTCGACGGGGTCGGCCTAGTGCCGGTGGAGGATCCTGAGGGCCAGGCGGCGACGGCGATAGTGAATGTGTCATCTGGCGAGTCCACCGGAGAAGAGGAGGAAGACGACGACGAGGAGGAGGAGCGTGACTCTGAGGCGACCTTCGAGGGGACGGGGGAGACTTCTCCCCGGCGCAGGGCCAGCACCCTCCGCTCCATGCCTGATGATGATGAGGCCAGTGCCTGGCGGGGAGGGGAGGATGCGCCCCTGGTCCCGAGGAAGGACAGGTCCGGGCTGCTCTCCTGAGGGGCTTCACCAGCCCGCGTGTCGGTTGGGGCCAACTTTAGCTCTTCAGGTGCGCCTTCTTCTGCGGACGGGCCTCCCGAGGCTGAGCCCTGCAAGAGGCTTTCGGGCTTCAAGCTTGGCCGGAGTCCGTGGAATCCCGCGGTAGTCAACCAGTAAGTATCCGAACTTTGCCTCGCTCTTGTCTTTTTGCCGTCAATGGCCTGACATCTTCCATTGGGTAGGCTGCTACCTGCAGTGAAGAGGCTGAAGGGAGGCGCGGTGACCCCGCCTGAAACGGGCTCGTCAGCTGTGGCCGCGTCCCCCGCCCGATCATCTTCGCAAGGCCAGCGGGAACGCTCCGGTGAGGCGTCAGCCCCCGTGGCCCCGTTGACTCTAAAGGCACCCGTACTTGGCGCTGTCACTGAGGTTGCCAAGACTCAGGAGGTTCCTGCCTCCCAGGTTGTGATTACGCTGCCGTCTTCTCCTCCTACTCTGCTGGCTCCCGTCTCCTCTGCCTCTTCCATCGCCTTGGACCGTGCTACTGATGGGCTGAGTTGGCTAAGGGAGGACATCCAGAACACAGATCCCCGTCTGGTGGCCGGGCGCCTGGAGTTGGTCTCCGGCTGGGTTCGCTCTGACGCCTCCGTCCGAGCGGCACTGAGCCAGGCTGTGATGGTTTTCGAGGAGGGGAAGCAAGCCACCTCCCAGGCCCTGGCCATTCATGACGCAGCGCTAAAGGATGCCTCAACCAACCAGAGCCGCTGTGAGAAGCTGGAGGGCGAGCTGGGAAGGCTGCGTGATGAGCTCGCTAAGGAGGTTCACGGCCGCCAGGTGAAGGAGGAGGAGATGAGGGCTCGGGAAGCTGCTGTCAAGGAGCGCGACGCCGAACTCTCAGCTGACCGAGATCGGCTGAAGACGTTGGAGCAGGCGCTGAAGGTGGAGAGGGTTGAACTGGATGTCGAGGCGAAGGTCCTGGCCGAGGACCGCGCGGCCTTCACGCGCTACGAGGAGAGGGCCCGTATAGCACTGAAGACGCTCTATGAAGGGGGCCTGGAGAAACCGCTGGCCGGGGCCAAGGAAGGCCCCGCTAGGCTGGTTCCCTTCCCCGTCGAGGCGCTTGAGGAAGTCGTGATCAGCATCGGCCCCATGGCTGAAGTCGAGGCTCGCGTCCTCTCCTCCACAGCGCTGACGCGGATCCTCAGCCACGTCTAGCTCCACAACCCCGACGCCAACCTCGATGACTTGCTGGAGCCCGTGGACGCTAAGCGCTCCGCCGCTGCTGCTGAAGCCGTCAAGGGTCGAGCGGAGGCCTTGCTGTCGAGGTTCCGCGCCTTCAACACCATGCCCAAGCGAGGCGTTGTCGGCCCCGCAACTCCAGGAGGCGGGGCTGCCAAGCGCGACTCTACTATGAGCGGTGGCGCGGCCCAGGGGTGATCTTCTTGTGGCCTTTTTCCTGCTTTGATTCCTGCAACATGCACCATGCCTTGTTAGGCTTTTAAATTTGTGTCTGGTATCGTGAGAACAATTTATGATCTGTAATATTTGCTTCTGGATTTGCTAGATTTTGCGATTTCCTTCCTATTTGCTTGTGTTCTACGTCGGCAGAGCCCGGCCCCGCGCATACCTTAGCCGCCGTTAGCCCCGACCGGATCACCAGGACGGGACTAAGGAGTAAGGGGCTACGTGACAAGTTAGGCTCCTGAGTCACGATGCTCAGGAGTCCCCCTTGACGCGCGAACAACAAATAGGGAGGAGGTGGAGGAGAGGGTATGTCGTTCTATGTCGGCACGGCCCGGCCCCGCGCATACCTCAACCGCCGTTAGCCTTTAGGGACTAAGGAGTGAGGGGCTACGTGACCAGTTAGGCTCCTGAGTCGCGGTGCTTAGGAGTCCCCCTTAACGCTCAAACGGGTCTTCATAACTTGGCTCTGCTCGGGGAGGGACGTGCGACGACCAGGTTCGGGGGACCTGGCTGGGTGGCGTGTGCTCGGGCGTGGCCCGGGCGCAGCCCCTGTGTCCAGCCCCCTCGCGTGGAGCTCCCGAGGGGAGGCATTGCGATGAAGCCAGACACTGAGCTCTGGGCTCCCTAAGGTTGACACAGCCATGGGCTGCCCTCAGTTGTTTATCACTAGCGCGGAGGATAGTGCTTCCGTATGCGTACGGGCATAGCCGCTCCTCGGCAGTGTCGTCAGCCAGCGCGGAGCATGGTGCTTCCACTAGTGCGTGGGAGGGGGGCTCCCCTCTGGGAGGAGCCCCCGAGGCGTGTACATCCCCGCCCTGACACGTGGCCAGCACGGTAGGGCTAGGAGAGGTGTATCTGGGCACCCGTGGGCTAGCGCGGGACCCACGGGGCCCTACCTCGAGGCGGGTTGCGCCTGGCTCTGGGCCTTTGTCGGTGGTACGTTCCTACAAGGTGGTTAGAATGCAAATGCTCTACGTCCTCAGGTCCCGACCCTCGAGTGAGCTCAGCCGCCGCTGGTATGACATGTCGCGATGTCATGGGTCAAGGCCAGGGGGTGAGGGCTGGAGAGCCAGTAAGAGCTCATGAGTCGCGATGCTCAGGCACCCCCCTTTTAACATGCAAGCACTTTGCATGAGAGTGGAGAGGCCTGCGGTAGGCAGCAGACGATAATCATGAGTAGGTTAGGCATGAAGGAGCAAATCAACTTAGATAGATGTAGAGAACGGCACACATCAATTGGTCAGGCCCAAGTGACTTGGGGATGATGCAGCTCAAGGGGCGCCCCCAACAAGGTAAGCTGAAGACAAAAGAAAAACGAGTACATGCCGCGGGGACGGATCCACGCGACCTGGGAATGATGCAGCCCTGAGGGCGCTCCCAGCTGAAACAAAACTTGAAAGAAGTCACCTGATACCATTGCAGTGCGAGGGTCGGAGTAGCTGACGGTGCAAGGTGAAGAAGCCAATCCTCGCGAGCCCTCGGGGCTCCGAGCCTAGGAAGGCTCGCGAGGTCCGAGCGGCCTGATGAGGTCCATCTCCCCTTCCTCCATGAGGGCGCGATGCTTGACCACCTGAGCTTCCATAATGCTTCTCATCAGGCACTGGTGGGTTGCAGCCGCGTTCGGCAGGCCGAAGGGCATGCGAACGTAGCTGTGCGATGGACCCGCGCAACGCCCCACGCGCGAAGGCCAGAAGCACTGCTGAGACGCGACTCGATTGAGCCCTGGGTAGTCGATGCAGACGGGCAGCCCGCCATCCTTGCCTGGTTGGGGAGCTACGCTGGGCAGGCGGCGGTTGCCGCGCATGACCCTTGATTCCTGTAATTCTTGAGCGACCTCGGTGATGAACTCCTGAGAGTCAGGCCCTCCTTGCCTTACGCCTTCCTAAGGGAAACGTGCCGTGAAGCATGCCTCCAAGTGGTGCCCAAGCGCCTCCCTCATGATCTTGGCAAAGTCAGTGGCTTCCCAGGAGAGAGCCCCTGAGCCTTGCCCAAGGAGGGCGTCGGGCGCGCCTTCCTATGCGATGGAGGGTGGCGCCCCTTGGATGGGCGCATGTCCAGATGTGACGCCTCCGGAGGAGCCTTCCTCGTGAGGCCTTGAACCAGTGATGTCTTCTTCTTCTTGGGAGTGGCTTCAGGAAGATTTCCACTCTTGCTGTCTGGGTCCTCGATTGACGCGGCTTGGAAGGCGTGCTTGAGGGAGCACACCGCATCCTTCTCTTCACAGGGGACCGTGATGACCCCACCACTTCCTGGCATCTTGAGGATGTTGTAGCCATGGTGAATCTTGAGGATGGCATTGTATGGCAGACGAATGTGGGCGACATCAAAGTCAATGAGCTCAGTGCGATAGTTGTTGCACTGTCCAAAAGTGACAGGGAGGCGGACCTGCCCTATCGATACAGTGGAACCATCAGTGACTCCTGAGAAGGGCTTGGTTGGTTGAAGCTGATCGTATGGCTCTTGAAGATTGTAAAATGTCTCGACGGACAGGATGTTGAGCCCTGCCCCGCCGTCGATGAGGGTCCTGGTAACTTGCACATTGCTGATGACTGGGGAGTAGAGCATCGGGAGGACACCATCCGTTGCCGCGCACTTGAGTTGGTCCACTGAGCTGAACATGATGACGCATGCTGACCACCTGAGAGGGCGCGTGGCCTCAAGCTCGGGGAGGACTGCATTCACCTCACGAGCAAACTGCTTGAAGATGCGCTGAGAGGCTGGGGCCTGGGCACCGCCCAAGATGCAAGTGATTGCACGAGGATCCTGGAAGCCCCCAGCCCCCTCGTCCTGGTGATGGTCTTCATTCCTTCTTGGTGGTGGTGGCATAGGATGGAGTCCTGCGTTGCCTTGCGGGCGATCCTCGCGAGGCTGATATCTCCAAGTTCCCTTGCGAGGCTGGTCCTGCCAGCGGTCCTCGCGAGGCCGGTCACGCCACCCTTGGCGAGGGCCATGGTGATCCCACCGTCCTCCACCTCTTGCTCCGCCTCGGCCATAGCCCCGATCGTTGCGCTCGGGGCGTCGACCGACACGGCCTTCTCGCACGGCCCTGAGTTCTTGGCATTCGTTGGTGTTGTGGGTGTGGAGATCGTGGTACACACAGTACCGGCTGCCCTTGGACGACTCTAGCTGGTCCCTGTCGCGCTTTGTGTCCGGCTCTGCTGCGAGCACAGCTGCTCCCTTGCGCTTCACATCCTTGGCCTTGGCTTTCTTCTCCTTTGGGTCCGCTACTGGGAGCTCGAGAAGGGAGAGGCGCCCTTCCTCAGCCCTTGCGCACTTGGTCGCCAGGTTGAACAGCTCCAGAGACGTAAACAGGTCTTCGTGGATCGCCAGCTCCTCCTTCATCTTGACGTCGCAGATGCCATCAGAGAACGCAGAGATGATGGCCTCCTCAGTCACCCTGGGGATCTTGAGGCGAGCGTTGTTGAAGCGCTGGATGTATTTTTGCAAGGTCTCTCTAGGCTGCTGCTTGATGCGGCGCAGGTCACCCATGGCCGATGGACGGTCGCGAGTGCCCTGGAAGTTGGCGATGAAGCGAGTGCGCATCTCATCCCAGGAGGAGATCGTGCCGGGAGGCAGGTTCAGGAGCCAGGTGCGGGCGCCGTCTTTGAGCGGCATGGGAAACCAGCTCGCCATGACCTTTTCATCCCTGTTGGCGGCTTCGATCCCCAACTCGTAGAGCTGCAGGAACTCCGCGGAGTGTGCAGTGCTGTCGTAGCGGGGAGGCAAGTCAGGTTTGAACTTGCCTGGCCAGGCAACACTGCGTAGCTCAGTGGTGAAGGCGTGGCAGCCTGCGGTGACCATCGGAGCTCTCTGCTGATGCAGGGCTTGCTCATGGAGATTCCCACGCGCCGCTGCCTGAAGCAGCGCGTGGTCTTGACGTGCTGGCGCAGGGACGCGGTCGTGGCGCGCCGGTGCCGGGAGAACGCGTGCACCTTCTTGGGGATGAGGGATTTCTTGGCAGCTCCTTTCTTGACGTGCCGGCACCGGATGCGGTGGGTCTCGTCCTGGGGCCGCGCACCTTGGGGCCAGGGCGCCTTCTTGGGGAGGAGGTGGCAGAGGCACCTCCTGATCTGTGCCTCCTGCGCAGGACGAAGGACGAGGCAGCGAGAGGGATGGCGCAGGGGAGCCCCCCGCGGTGCTGACGAGCTCGGTAATGCGAGCGAGCCACTCCTCGTAGAGGTCATCGACGGGCGGTAGTGCAGGAGCTCACGCGCCAGGAGCAAGGCGGCATGCGCGTTCGTGGGGGCACAACGGGCGTGGGACGACGAACCAACTGGAGTCAGCGACAGGGTGGCGGTGCAGCCTTCCCGCCGCACCGAAGGATGCAGCAACGAGGCCTGCTGCTTGTTCCCCGCCGGGCCGGTGTTGGCATTGGCGGCAGGCAACGGGGAACGACGGGGACACCCACTGACGGGAGCCGTCTGAGCGACGTGGGCGGAGAGAGTAGCGCGATGCTCGGCGCGAGCCCGGCGAGCGTCTGCCATGGACACGACGGAAGATCGAACGCGAACAACGGAAGAAAGATTCCAGCGCACCCCTACCTGGCGCGCCAAATTTCGGATGTTGGGTTCCGGCAGACCCTTAAGGTTCGAACTCTGGGGTGCGCACGAAGATCTCTCCCCTACCGACCTACATCTGATTGTCTCGTGAGATCTAAGCTAAAAACGATGAACAATGCGAGGGACACAAGATTTATACTGGTTCGGGCCACCGTTGCGGTGTAATACCCTACTCCAGTGTGTGGTGTGGTGGATTGCCTCTGGGGCTGATGATGAATAGTACAAGGGAAGAACAGCCTCGCGAGAGGTGTTCTTGAGCTGGTGCGATGAACTGCTTGGGTAAGTTTGATCGCCTCTCTCTCTAATGAGCTCTCGATCATCCTCTCTCTCTAATGAGCTCGCGATGATCCTCTCTTTTCTCTGTGGTGGCTAGCCCTATTTATAGAGGCCCTGGTCCTCTTCCCAAATATTGAGCGGGAAGGGCGCCAACAATAGCCATTTTGAAGGGGAACATCTAGTACAAGTTATCCTGACTAAAGTTGGTCTTCGGCTGCCAAAGGCACTAGTGATGATGCCGTCTTGGGATCCACGGTGACCTCCATCCTGCCTCTCTGCTGGTCTTGGTCTCATTGCACTGAAATGGCAACGTTTGCCTGATGCCTTGGTACTCCACGCCTGTGCTTGCCCCCTTTGCACCAAAGAGGAAACAAGGACACTGCGCAGGCCGGCGCCCGCCTGGCGCCCGCCTGGTCTCGATCGTCATGGCTTGCGTCATGAGAACCTCGCGAGGTACCCCGCCTTGATCTCTCCGCCTCCTCGCGAGCCTGCCTGGCGAGGCCGTTCCTGATGTAGCCTTGCGCCGTCCGCCCCGCGAGGGTTGGCCCCTCGCGAGGTCTTGAGGCTTGTGCTGATGAAGATGGGCCGTACTGGGCCACCACTTGAGCCACACCACAGGCCGCAGGCAGGCAAGACTGGGGACCCCCGTTCCCAGAACGTTGACAACAGTAAGCAATGCATGGCACCATATGCATGATATTACCAACATCAGCATGCCAAGTTAGAGTGAAGACCTCATGGGGTAAATTGGAGTTGTCTTATCCTTCTGAATCCCCCTCAGAATAGTTAGCTTCCTCTTGATTACGATCCGAAATGGGTGGAGGGGTGCTTCCTTTGCGCCCACCATGGAGCGATGTCTGCATGAATTTTTTTTGCCATGCAAGGCTCATCTCTTTTGCTCCACATGTTCAGTTTCATTGTGTACAATAAATGACATGCATAGGAATAAAACATAGTGAGATTATGTAAGGAGTGCATGCACAAATCTAGAGTGATGGTAGCAAACTGTGGATAGACCCAAAACCAATGATAGCAGGCAGATAATAGCTTTAGTTAAAAATACATATAATGGCTCCTTTAATGTTTGTTTGCACCCAACATGAAACTCATAGTAGAAACCCGAGATTAACCAGATAGTAGAAGATAGTACTGATTGCTGCCCAAATATGTACCCCACAACCATTTAAAAACTCAAGTTTCAGCATTAGTTTGGACCCGACTCAGAGTCTAATAGGTGAACACGACGATAAAGTGGCATGTCATCATATTAAGCGATGCATAACATAAGCAGACACGGAAGAGTGTGACCTCTCTTGCGGACCCATGTAGTCCTCAAGGTCATCTGCCCAGTTGATGATGGTAATGCAGTTGTCGTGGCTGCCGACGACGGGGAAGAAGATCTGAGGCAGGGAAAGATAGTCTGGAGAGCGGATCCCTGCTATGGTGAACCCTTCCGTCGTTGGAGCTGCTGAGCTGGGGTGGAACACAACACCGCAGGAGCAGGACAAACCACACAAGGTTTTCTTTGACACATATCTGTAACAGAAGTAATTGTGTAAGGGCTTGTTTGAATTTGAGGATTCTAACAATGCAGGGATAGGACAGGAATAGGATAGGAATGCATGTGCAAAACAAAGAATTTAAAAACATAGGATTTCTGCCAATCTGGGTGTTTGATTCACAAGAATTGGAAGATCACAGGATGCAAAGAAGCATGGTGAGATTAAGTCAAGCCACAAGAAAATGTATGGTTATAATGCTATTATGCTACTATCTCTTAGTCTTGTGCTTCATGAATAGGAATTTGAAAAGGAGGACAAGTGGAAATTAAAGTTCCTATGGTTTTTCTTTCAAAGAGACACTAAAGGAACAAATCCTACAGTTTTCCTTTGGTCCATTTCTTTGCACCAAATTCATGAAAAGTACTACCATAGTAAACTTTCCAATTCCTATGTTTTTCGTTCACTTTTCCTTTCAAGCACTGGCGATTCTAGTAGGCAGGCTTGAGCAAGAAAAATCCTACACTAAAAAAATGTTTTTGTGCTACTTCTATTACTTTGGACCCAGGCCACTGCCCTACTAGCTCAACTCCCAGGGCCATCGACAAATGCACAACTCAAATGCGCAGAGATAAATAATGATGGCGTTCAAGAGAGTCCGTCACGGATAGCTAAGTTGCCTGGTACCTCACTGCTTGTCATATAGTAGGATAAAATAATCATATTTCACGTTACTCCGTGTGCTCAGTGGACAATATATATAACATGTAGAGTAAAAAAGAGCTGCAACAAGTGTACTACCTCTTTGGCGAAGCCATGTCGATCTCAGCGTGATTGGGTTGGCCGGTGAGGATGCTCTGGCTGACTTAGTTGTCGAAGGAGGGGAAGAAGATCTTAGGCATCTGGAGATGGAACCCGAGGTATTGCTCCAATGTGATGGAGGGTTTCGTTGTTGGAGCAGCTTCGGTGAGTTGTACGACGCCGAGGCTGAAGCAGGACAAGAGAGACAACGTTAACCTGAGTGGAATTCTAATAGCATCTCCAATAGATGACGTAAAATACATAACCAAAAAGTGCTAGATGTAAAATACATCAGCCGCTCATCTCTGAACTTAACTCTTGAAACTGAATTTAACTATCGAAACTGAACTTAACTGTCGAAACTGAATTTTGCTGTCGAAACTGAATTTTACTGTCGGAACTGAACGCACTAGAGGTGAGGCTACACGTTAGTCGACTGACTTTTTCATCTCTGATCAGTCGATTTTGCAGCCGTTGGATACGAAATCAATGGCATGCAGTCCATCTTCAACCTCCACCCCCTGAGTCGCCAGCCACCACCGACCAAACAACCGCCCCCCGCCGCCCGCGGCCGATGGTGCGCCGCCCCGCCCGCCCCGAAAACACTCCCTACCGCCGGTTCACTGCCGCCCTGGCCATCCCTCTAGGCCCCCCCGTGCCGACCTTTTTCTCCGGTGATCCCCACACCACCGCCCCACCACCGCCGGCGACCACCGCCTCAACCCTGAACCCTAAGATAGATAGTGTGGTACCTCTCCGGCGAGCCCTCCTCCCCGTTGCGGCTGGTTCTTCCTTAACTCCGGTGAGGCCCCTCACCCCCTGAAAATCGACTGACCCAGAAGTCGATTCAGTCGACTGAAGTGTAGCTAAATCAGAGCAGCATCGCAAGCAAGAGCAAGAGCGAGAGCAGCAGCGCGAGCAAGAGCAGACCAGGCAAGGGACCGAGAGCAAGAGTAGAGCAGCAGCGCGAGCGAGAGCTAAAGCAGCAGCAGCTCCTGCTAATGTGGACATCACCACCGAGGGAGCGACGCCGTGGAGGAAGTGGTCAGCGACGCCGCCGTAGATGGAGCCGCACCATGTCGGCTTGGGACCGAGCGCTGGCGGCACCGTGAGATCGAATCAAGAAGAAAATGCGGTGATTACTGTACAACCTCTTTGGTGGCAGCAATTAGGCCGCAACTTCATCCGAGGAAACGATGATGATGATGCTCTTCCGGTGGTGTAGGTGAAGACAGCAGTGTGGGAATGGAGGTGGCGCAAAAGATGAGGGGAACATCAGGGCATCTCCATGGAGGTGGAGGACAGGGTGGCTGAACCGGCGGGATGAGGAGATCGATGATGGATCCTCGTCCGGTACGGTGTATGAGGGACGTCGAGGTGTTGTTGTGGACGACGTCATCAGGGAAGAGGCTCTGGCTGGGTGGCGGATGGAGGAGGGTGTGGGGCTTCGCAGGTTTTCGCGGCCTCGGTGTACGAATGGGTGGGCGGATGGTATGGGAGTGGGGAACCATGGCTTAGGGACACGCTTGTCCGAAATGTGGGGTAAGTTACAAAAGTACCCCCACCGATTTGAGGTGGTTCTTTCGGTTCAGGGGTATCACTGGCATTCCATGTGTCGGGATTTCACAGGAGGTGGGAGTTTTCACGCGTGTTGTAATTTTGGAATAGCAAGGCGCGGGTTGATATGGAGGGAGTTGTCGGAGCACAAAGAGATAAAGATATATCTTAAATATTTTGGGGTAACAAGGCGCGAGTTGAAGAGGCGGGAGTTTCGTAGCACGATAGACAGAGACGCTAGCTTGAAATTTCGGCATAACAAGGCACAACTTGAAATTTCGGGACAACAAGCTTAACGTGTACCCAAAGAAAATACAATTCGCACATCATCACTAGAGAGAGCCATGTCCCATTTTACTATATTACTAGAAATGCATTCAAATGCAACAAAAGAAAAACTAAAAAGATCGGGACAACAAACATAACATGTACAGTACGAAAACAATTTGCACTTCCCTCAACAATAAAAAAACAATGTGTGTTGTCTAGCATATGGACTAAATTTGAGTACATTTTCCCTGTTTGAATGGGATTGTACTCGAGTTAGTTGTCAACCACCTAAATATTATCTTCACAACACATGACATGAATATAGGAGAAGTAAATTCCTATATAAATACGAACTACATGTACATACGATCTCAGATTCAAATATATGTATCCATTTTGTGTTGAATTCAAATCATAGTACATGTATGCTCTAGCTAGATGTTCGGAATCTAAACCATGTATGATATACTACGTACAATGTGTTTAAGACACACAACGCACAGACAAACACCATTTAGACTAGTAAGGTACACGTGCATTGCACGCATGAGATTTGGCAACCAAATTATGAATAACTACCACATTATAGCATGTAAGCTTTGAGTCATATATGCATCATGTAGATGTTCATTTAATTCTTATAGTTCATTTCATTCAAAATCATCTAGTTTTTATAAGAAAGCTAATCTATTTTAAGATTCACGGAATTGTGCGTTGTAAGGCATAAAGTAAAACCAAATCATGTAGAAAAACATTTGGGAATTCTGATACGGAAGATCCTAGAACAAAGAAGAAGTGCTTGTGTTTTGAGGTTTGTGCATTATGCTTAAGTTCAACCATGGAGCCTTCTAGATTGTACATGTGGCAAAATCTGGTGGAATCTAGATGATATCCTACGGCCATTAGTGCTCAAATTTGCCATCTCTGCACCATCGGATTGGCCTCATCCAACGACCATCTTTCAAAGTTAAAGTTATCCGCACTTTATATAAAAAATATAATATATATATATATATATATATATATATATATATATATATATATATATGGTATAGATATAGATATGTGATGTGAAAGCCACCCATCATCTCCAATTAGAATAGTGTGTCCATGCACAGATGCAATGTGGCCAAACGATGTCTGCCATTGTTATCTCAAATTCAAATCAGTCTAACCTTGTTCAATGTGTATACATTACAACATGCTCGTTTCCAAACCACGCCGCGCAGATCTCTGTTATATTCATGCGTGCATGGGTTTCAAACATCATGATCTCTTATTCAAATATTTGAATTCAATTTTACATTGATTATGACCTCACCTAGTCTTTTACACCCACACAGTCGTCTTCTCTTTATAATGGTACCACTAATTTTCTCTCGTGCATGCATGCACACACACTACCAGTCGCATTATCCATCGCACACATGCAATCTTTTCCTTCAGGTCGGTCTCTCATGAAGGCACACACACACCCCCCTCTCCATCATATCGGGCATTCTTTATCTCTCACGTGCATGTGCAACGATCGATGTTCCTCTATGTGTGTGTGTGTATAGCTAGGTCTTTCATAGTTTTCCACATAAACCGATCAATCTATATATCTAGTGAGGTCTCACCCTCTTTCCCACGTCCACATCGATCAATCTATACCTCTCTATATAGGATTACATATATAGCTAATACACCCACATTAATTATATATCCAACGTCCCCCTCTCATCATCCATGCCTTCCGCTTCATCTCTCAGACGCGCGCACAATGGCGAAGAGAGGGGGCAGCAAGGGCCCTGCCACCCCCCCTAACATCACTATATATCAAGGCTAAGATGAATGTGATTATTAGACAATTGCTGGTAAAAATGGTTTAAGTTGATGAATTGGCCCTCCTCGTAAAGGATTAGCAATGCTTGGCCCCCTAGCTCATGGGACATTTTTCATGGCTCCGACATTGCACGTAATAGCGCATGTTCTCGCCCCCTCTCTCTAAATATCGATCTTGCACTTGTGCACTCCTTCATAGTCTCCCTCCACTCGCCCCCTCGCACCATCTTCTAGCCCCCTACCGGATTTTGCCACATGTACAATCTAGCAGACTCCATGGTTGAACTTAAGCATAATGCACAAACCTCAAAACAAAAGTGGTTCTCCTTTGTTCTAGAATCTTCCGTATCATAACTGCCCAAACTTTTTTCTAGTTGAATTGCCATTATTTGTTTTTACTTTATGCTTTACAAAGCATTCCATGAATCGTAAAATAGATTAAGGGCTTCTTTGATTCAAAGGATTCTCAAAGGAATTTTGGAGGATTCTAATCCTTAGGAATTTTTCCTATCTTGGTTGTTTGATTCGTAGGATTGTAAACCATAGGAATTTTTCCATATGATTCATTTGCACTAGATTTCATAGGAAACATCCCATCCACTGAAACCTCTTTGAAAGAATTCTGCATTTTTTCTATGCACAATCAAACACTCGTACAATCCTGTAGGATTCGAGACGACATTCCACTCTAATCCCATGTTTTTCCTATTCCCGTGTGTCACGCCCAGATATGCGACCCTATCCAAAAGGAACTCGACGGTCCCACCAAGGATAGACCCGCATATTGAAACGCTTTTGCAAGGTGGATATCATTACATCCACATTACATAATAGATGGGATACATACATAAGGCACACAATGCCACATGAATACAACATCACAATACATCAGAGCATCATCCGACTACGGATGAATCACAAACAGAAACTCAAACGACATCCACCCTGCTAGCCTAGGCTGCCGACCTGGAACCTATCCCCTGATCGAAGAAGCAGAAGAAGAACTCAACGCAAGCAAGCATCGCTCTCGCGTCATGATCATCGCATAAACCTGTACCTGCAACTATTGTTGTAGTAATCTGTGAGCCACAAGGACTCAGCAATCCCATTACCATGGGTATCAAGACTAGCAAATCTTAAAGGGAAGGAAGGGGTAAAGTGGTGAGGCTGCAGCAGCGACTAAGCATATATGGTGGCTAACATACGCAAATAAGAGCGAGAAGAGAGCAAGCGGAATGGTCGTGAAGCTAGCAATGATCAAGAAGTGATCCTGAACTCCTACTTACGTCAAACATAACCCAAAAACCGTGTTCACTTCCCGAACTCCGCCGAGAAGAGACCATCACGGCTACACACACGGTTGATGCGTTTTAATTCGGATCTGGTGTCAAGTTATCTACAACCGGACATTAACAAATTCCCATCTGCCTATAACCGCAGGCACAGCTTTCGAAAGATTATACCCTGCAGGGGTGTCCCAACTTAGCCCATGACAAGCTCTCGTGATCAACGAAGGAATAGACCTTCTCCCAGGAAGACCCGATCAGACTCGGAATCCCGGTTTACAAGACATTTCGACAATGGTAAAACAAGACCAGCAAAGCCGCCCGGATGTGCCAACAAATCCCGATAGGAGCTGCACATATCTCGTTCTCAGGGCACACCGGATTGTCCAAACTTCCAGTAGGCCAGCCCAGAGTTGCCCCTGGTGGCCACCGGCGGTTGACAGGTTGGACCAACACTCACGACGAGCACTGGCCCGGGGGGGGGATAATAATATAAAGATGACCCTCGAGAGCGCGACTCCCAAGGGAAAAAGGGCTAGGTGAGGCAAATAGCAAAACCAAGGTTGGGCCTTGCTGGATGAGTTTTATTCAAAGCGAACTGTCAAGGGGGTCCCATAAATCACCCGACCGCGTAAGGAACGCAAAATCCGGGAACATAACACCGGTATGACGGAAACTAGGGCGGCAAGAGTGGAACAAAACACCAGGAAAAAGGCCGAGTCTTCCACCCTTTACCAAGTATATAGATGCATTAATAATATAAGAGATATTGTGATATCCCAATCAAAATCCTGTCCACCATGGAGAAATCTTCAACTTCACCTGCAACTAGCAACGCTATAAGAGGGCTGAGCAAAGCGGTAACATAGCCAATCAATGGTTTGCATAGGTAAGGTGTCAAAGGTTAGAGGTTCATGGCAACATGGGATGGCTTGAATAAACAGGTGATAGGTAGCGCAGCAAAGCGATAGAACGAAGCAACTAGCATAGCAATGATAGTAGTGAGATCCAGGGTAGCAGTCATCTTGCCTGAAATCCCGCTAGGAAGAAGAACGAGTCCATGAAGAAGACGAACGGATGAAGCAGAACCAAGCGTAGACGAACGAGTCCTCACGATCGCAACGAAACAGGAACTAACAAGAAGAAGCACACAACATGGTAAACACACCACACATGAACAAGGCATGATGCACGAACAAGCATGATGCATGACAAAACTAGATGAGGCTACTCATGGCAAGAGATGATGCAAACAAGAACAACACATCAAGACAAGTTTAAATGAGGCCGGGAACAGCATATAACAATTCCGGTAAGTCCTCATATGCAAATTTCGAAGTTGGTCCAGATCTGAATAAACCTTATGTTCAAGTTGTTAAACAGCAAGTTAAGATGCACAAAGATGATCTACACGAGATTCTAGTCAAGTTACATATAAAGTTCATTTAGTTCGGAGCTACGGCCTAGAAGATATGAGCAAAACAAGTCAAACATGGCATTGATGCAAAATGCATACAAACATCAAGAAAACACCTCAAAACAAGGATGCAACATGATAATATGAAGCTACATGCAAAATCAAGCAAGTTTCATATAGAGCACACTCAAAACGGAGCAACGGTTCAACACACACACATGAAACAAGTTATAAGGACAAGCTGTCCAAAACAGCAACTAGGCATATTGCAAGCATCAAAACAACATGCTACAGGACCTCAACAAGAAAACAAAAGACATAGGCATGATGTAAAGCTAAAGCATTACAAAACATGAATACTGAGCTATCTCCAGAAATCACTAGAACATGCTCAAACACACATGGTAAGATTGCAAGTAACAACAATTTCAGACTTTGCAGAAAATAACATCACGATGCAATGTTTAGAGCTATCAAACAACATGTTACAGGAACTTATAATGACAAACAAAGGCATGGCATGAATATACTAAATGCATAGATCAAGAGTCCCTTACTGACCATAAGCCAAAAGGATCAGAAAATACAATGGCACCCACGTAAACATAGCAAGTTATTATACAGATTCTAACATGGCAGAAACAGAATTATGAAGGCATGTAGATCAGCTTGTGCAACTCACTATAGAGCAATACATGGCATGGCAAGGCACCCAACAGTAAGAATGCATGTTCGTGAAGCTAAGCATGGCAATAGCAAGGTCATAGGATGCATGGAACACTAGCAGAACACATGGGAACAAGTGAACTTAATGTAAACAGGCTGACAACAACATTTTCAAGCAACTTTGGAGCAAGGAAACAACAAGCTACAACAACCTATAAATGCAACCAGGGGCATGGATGGATAGAGGATGACATGTACATCAAAACATGTTTATAGAATATCTCCAGATTATGCATAGAATGATTAGTAGCAACATGTTTATATAGCATCACGAAATAACAGATTCAACCTAGCAAAACAACAACATCGTGAACACTACTTAACAAGCTCGATTCACTCATCACAAGTCATTGCATGACAATATAAGCATAGCATCATCAAGAAGACATGTTTTTGTAACAAACCAAGTCAAGAACAAGTCCATAGCATGCAAGGATCAACTATAGTAACCTTGGCCAAATTGAATAACACGAAAACAATCTGCCAGGAAACATTTTGAAGCAAAAGTATAGCACGAAAAGGACATGCTAGACTAATCCATAAATGCAACCAGGACCATGGATGGATAGACAATAACCTATTGTTCAAAACACCCTTACTGAAGTATCTCAAATTATGCATGGATCTCTCTGTAACAACATATTTACATGGCATCAAAATTACAGCAGAACAGGGACTAAAATCAGCGTTAACACGAAGCCTAGTTTGCATGCTTGTGCTAGTCACCACATTGATCACAAAAATACATGGCAAGCACCTCTGTAAAGAAGACATGGCATAGTTCAAAACACATATAGACATCAACCTCATAGGATGCACACATCAATCATGGCAAAAATGACAAAAGAGCTCGTTCTGATAACAGACAGCAGAAAACATTATGAAGCACACTTACGGCAATGATTCGGGCAACTAGAGGACCTCAAATTAATATGATGCAATGGAATGAAATTATCTACTCGTCAAGACAAACAATTTGACATATTACACGCACGAAACGGAGCTACGGATGCAGAGATACAGTGCGATGAACATGGCATGAAAATTACTGAATCTGGGGACTTTGCAGTTTTTTTTACCCTCGCAGAAACTGGATCTCGGGGTTCCGGGACGGAGAGAAGCAGGACGGGGAGCTCCGGCGAGGGCGGCGGCCGGAGTTGGAGGGGCGACCGATCCGGCGGCTCCGGCAAGAGCTCCGGCGAGGGCGGCGGCCGGAGTTGGAGGGGCGCGGGGGAGGCGAGGTTGCTGGAGACGAGGCGCGAGGTCCCGGGGTTGGCACGGTTCTCCGGAGACGCCGGCGTCCACGGGCGATGGCGGGCCGGCGCGGCGTAGCCGTCGCGGCGGCGGAGGCGCAGGCGGCGGGGCGGATCGGCCGCGGGCGGCGCGGGCACCGGGGCGTCGGGGCGCTGCGGCGCCGGCCGGCGGAGGCGGCCGGGGCACGCGGGACTGCGCAGGCGGCCGAGGGCGCGGGAGGCTCCCGGCGGCGACGGCGGGGCTCGCTGGCGGGGGCGCTCCGGCAAGGAGGCGCGGCGGAGCATGACA
>NC_041389.1:341430898-341504635 GCF_002162155.2 Triticum dicoccoides | reverse complement strand
GGGCGGCGGCGGCGGCGCGCGGGCCGGATCTGGGCCCTGCGGGCCGCGTGGTGGAGAGAGGAGAGAGAGGGTGAGGTGGCAGCCGGCGATTGGAGGAGGGAGGCGGCGGTGCTGACGTGGCGTCGCTGGATTGGCCGGGACGACGTGGAGGTTGGCGGTGGACATGTCCGGCGGCGCACGGACATGTCCGGCGGGCGAGAGAGAGGCTAGGCTAGGGTTTCATCCGCGAAAATGGAAGGGGAGGGCCTATTTGTAGGTAGAGGGAGCTAGGAGAGTACAAAAGAGGTGCGGTTTTCGCCCACACGATCGTGATCGAACGACCCAGAGCATGGAGGGGAGTTAGATGGCTTTTGGGCCAGTTTGGAAGGGGTGTTGGGATGCAAAGAGAGAGGGGCTTTTGCGGTTACCCGGTTAACCGTTGGAGTACCAAACGACCTCCAAATGGCACGAAACTTGACAGGCGGTCTACCAGTGCTATACCAAGGCCACTTGACAAGCCTCGGTCCATTCCGAGAACGTTTAACACCCACTCACCACGAGAGACAAAAGCGGAACGCTAGAGGACATAGGAGCATCGGATTGCGAAACGGACAACGGGGAAAAAGCTCGGATGCATGAGACGAACACGTATGCAATGCAATGCACATGATGACATGATAAAATGCAACACGCAAGCAAATGACATGCAACTACGGCGAATAACTAGCAGACACCCGGCGCATCGGATCCGGGGCGTTACGCCGTGTTTTGGAAATCCTACGAATCAAAGAGGCCCTAGGTTTTTTATAAAAACTAACTGATTTTGAATGAGATGAACTATAAGAATTAAACGAAGGTCTACATCAGGCATATATGACTCAGAGCTTACATGCTATAGTGTGGTATTTATCCATAATTTCGTTGCAAAATCTGATGTGTGCAATGCACGTGTACCTTACTAGTACTTCGATTATGTGCAAAACACGTAAATTAGAATTCCAATGGCACGCTACACAATGTCTCTCTTACAGTTAATGAAGCCACATGGCACATGTGGAGGCGTTGTTGCGACCTCCTTGTGTGGATTGATAACAGTGACATGCTGCTGGTTCCAGAAGAATGTACTCGTCCTCCCTGAGCCACACTGGCGGTACATGCACGAAGCAAAGATGTGCATGCATGCCACGCACGCACTCATTCCCTTGCACGCACACGTGGGTACACGGGCGGACGCAATTTTGTACCAAGATCCACCCCATGTGATAATTTGACGCGTGTAAAGTCCTTCACTTCATTGATGGTCAATTAATACAGCGCATGCAAATTGAGTGGACGTGAGTGCGGAAGAAAGACATTACTACTCCACTGCGCGCATGCGAGTAGTTAAATCATGGGTTGCTAGTAGTACTTCGATTGGTCTCCTTCGTATTTTGTGCCAATTTTTGATAGTAACATAATATTTACGCATCTAAGCAGTGTAATCTACTTGAAATTTATGTTCCACTAAACTCATCGGGAGCCGTTTCGGGCCTCGAAACCAAAACCATCAATTTATCTTTACCTTGTTTCCATCACATTCGAAAGTACTAGTGCTACAATTAAGTGCAAGCCTGCTCACATCTACTAGTACGTACTAAACCTGAACATGTTCCCACTATGCAGGTATTAGTACTAGTGCTAGTACTTAGGTTATAAAAAGGGAAACTACCTAACTGAAAATTACTCTACCTTTCCTCCTCATAAGTGCTTCTTCTTCGTCCGTCCTTGCCATGGCCGGTGCACAGAGCTCTAGGCCGAGAACTACTCGTAACAAGGGAGCAACAACCAAGGCTGCGAAAAAAAAGAGGGCTCGCCGCCACGCAGAGACCTCGAAAGATCTCTCACGGGCAGGCGATGGCTCCTAGGAGCGCCCTAGCTGCAGAGGCAAACATGCCGAGTTGGCGGCGCTGGAGTCGTTATCCCTGAATGGCATGCCCGATAAGCTCAATAAGCACCTCAATAAGCAGAAGGAGTTCATCCACGGCTTGGTGGAGCTGCTGAAGGAGAGCCTTCATGACATGCCTACTGAGCTCAATAAGCAGGGGGAGTTGACCGCCGGCTTGGTGATGCCACTGAAGAAGAGCATTGCCTCGGAGAAGAAGGCGACCAACGAAATCCTGTAACTTCAGGAGGACAAGACGAAGCTCTGCCACGAGCTCGACCCGCTGAAGGAGAAGAACGCCCACTGGAAGAAGCTGCATGAGAGTAGTAGTTCCTCGATGAAGATGCTGCAGGCCCTTGTCATGGAACAGAAGGAGGAGTTGGCGAAGCTTCGCATCGAGCACCCGGCTGCTGTCAAGGTACGTAATGCGGCCGTGTAACAGATGATGAAGGCTCGCGTGGAGAAATCCCGCGTCATGCACAGAATGAAGAAGATGGCGGAGGAGACGCGCAAGGAGATGGAGGTCGTGGAGGCGATGAAGAAGCAGTTACGACTCTGTGCCGAATTAGATCATTTGGGGTGATAATCTTCCTTCTTCTTTTTCTCATGTGTTTCTTCTTTTGCTTCGGGTCTTTCACCGCATGCGTCATGTTCTTTGTGAGGCATGAATAGAACAATGCTAACAATGAGATGACTAGCAAATTAGATCATTTTTTATCACCATATGGAACTAGGCCGCGGTGTTTCGTGCTCCTCCATCGTAGTACTACTCTAGTGGAAAACTTGAGTATACCGCATAGTTCTTTGCTCCTCCTCAGGTCATCGACACATTTATACGAGAAGTCAAATCACAAGGCACCGCCTTCCAGCAGTAAAGAGCCTTCAAATCACAAAGGCCCTCACCTCTCATGAAAATGACCAAGCTAGCCTTTAAAAAAATTTATACTTTTGTACAGTAGTAGTATCGATGGATTGCGCCATGGAGCAAAACTAACAAGATGAAATTAAAGAAAAAAGGTGGTTCATATAGAGAGCGCTCGTCGCCAAATTATGCATATAGTACTATTAAAGAAATAAACAAATTAGCCACTATTAATTCTTGGGTTCTTATTATTTATGCCACTAGTTGTGTATCACTACTCAGTTTTGCCATTAGAAGTTACAACTACTCAAAAATGCCATCGATCCGTGAGATGCCTGCTCAAAAATGCAATTAGATATCTAAAAAATGTGATCATTAAGTTAGATGTTTGCTCAAAAATGCCATTAGACATTGTTATTTTCACATCAAACCCGTTGACCATGTTACATGACAAAAATAAGTCGATTCTCACAATGATAAGTGTGGCCCTGCTTGTTAGGAGTAACCAAGCGAATAATTTTACAGGAAAATAAGAACATTGTTGGGATCAAGTAGGCCCCACACTTTATTTTACTGTAGTGAGATAGAGGGAGAGCTGGCATGTTGGTCCATCGGTATTTATGTCATTATAACATGGAAAAAGAGATTTGAGTCACAATAATGGTGTCCAGCACAACACACCCCTCTAAGCACCCTGGAATTCTTTGACAAAACTATGCACCCTGAAATTCTTTGACAACTAAACTGTTGGCTATATGATGTTGGCCATATATATTGTATGTATATAATGTGAAGAAATGAGTGGTAGTACTATACCAACTAAAAGATGAAATGTAAGAAATATAACGCGAAGAGACATAACATTGTTCTGCTGGGGGCTCAGCACAACACACCCCTCAAATTAAACTAAGCACACCTGAAACTAAACTAAGAAACTAATCCGATAGACACTGCATTAGAACCACCGTGAGCAACAACACTGCCACCTTACTTGGAGTCCTCGTCCACGTCCTCAACTTCGTCCTTGTCCCTCTTCCTCTTGGCCGATACTTCTTTGCTTGAACCGCACACTTGGCTCTTGCTCTTCATCCAACCCTTGTAGATATTGAAACAAAGGTAGCCATCCATTGCAGCATACTAGATGTGGTTTATATCTAGTACATTCCACTGCCATGCATGACGATGAAACGTGTGCAGAGGTTTCTCCAGTTTACCGTACGAAGGATGAACCATGGCTCCTGCCAGGGTCAGCATCGAAGGCTGACCACGGGAGGGAAGCATCCGATTCTTCTGGAGGTCGAATGGGTTGCCTACAATGAGGCCTATCCGACGCAGGACTCTTTTGTCGTTCGTAAAGTCTACAGTTACAAATTTGACTAGGCTTCCCTTGAGGAAGTTCTTAAATTCCTCGCACTCAATGTTGGCATGGCATATGTGGTAGACCAAGCATAAGTCATGCATGCAAACCTGGATCACGGCGGGCTTCTTCTTCTCTTCCTCCTTTAGATACTTTTCTTGTCCAAGGATTGTGGTGTACTCAACATCTAGCCTAGCGACCCACTCATCGTTTGAGTTTTCGAACATGCGTCTGAAGCGAGCAAGGCATCCTTTCACTGTCACGGAAGAACGGGTGTAGATGACGTCAAACTCATCGCCGGTGATGGTTCTAACCTTGTACTCACCGCCAATCATGGAGATTTGGGACGCCATGGATTTGGGAGGAGGGTTAGGATTAGTGGAACTGTCGTAATGTGAAAGGACGGGATGACTAGGAGCGAACTGCCGTAATGTTAAAGGACGTCCGGGGACGAGTAGGAGCGAACTGCTAGCGGTTTTTTGATTGTAAAAATGTTGAGTGGGGCGTGTGAACGGCAGGGTAGTGGCTTACCTGGTGGATAAATGGATTCATGCACAGTGCTATGGAGGCCCAATTAGAGGTCATGTCTACTCGACGCCCAATTAAATGGCTTTCGATGTCATGTCAAGCGTCGGGAAAATTATAGGTGATACAAAGCTTTCCATTTTCCCATGATACAGGCTTCCGAGAGCCCTTAGATCTGAGATTGAACGGTTGCATGGCGCGATTCTAGACCTATGGGTGAATATCCTATCCTGGAGGGTTATTCTGCAAATATTCAGAAACTTAGCATGCGACCGTTTGATCTCAGATCCAAGGGCTGCCAGCAGCCTGTATCATGGCCGTGCCTACCACGACCGTCGGCTCGCTCGCGCTGTTGCGCCCTTGGAGATTTAACACGGTGCGTTAGGCTATCTGATGTTGGCATGTCATACATAGTCATCACTTAGTCACTCATACTACAACAAGGTTATCTATAAGGTTGGCTATAAGAGTATTTTTTTACTTATCTTTATCTCTTTCTTCATAGTATTTATTGCATTTGCCAAGGAGTGACCTCTTTCAATGAAATGCTGCTTAGATGAGGTGCTAAGGGAATTAAATGGCTTACCAATCAAGTCCCCAATGCATAGGTGCTTAGTTTTTTGTTGCTAAGTTTGCTTCATTTAATTAGCTATAGACTCAAAATTGTCTTCTCACCTAGGTACACGCGCTTAGCACCGTTTCTTCCTTTGGTCACCAAACTAGTCTCTCTCTTCTTAATTAACTTGCCACATCAGAATTTATGACTATGTGGCAAGCTTAGCACCTGTAGGAGCAAGTAAGTACAATTGTGGGCTATAAGCCCACTCTACATGGCATTTTTGCACATGTGGAGGAAAGAGGCAAGGAAAACTGGAGGAGTGGGCTCTCATGCAAGAGCCAACCTCTACATGGTGGAGCATTGGGAGAGGTACCTGTATGGAGGTGGTCAGGAATCAAGAGACTCACGCCGGTCGTAGCGCCACAGTTAAAATGATAATGGCAAGTCAAATCACGGGGCCCCACCTGTCCAGCAGTAACTCACTATCAAATCACACAGCCCTACGTCTGCATCAGCCTACTCCCTCATCTTCTCGCGTCTTTGTCGAATCGACTAGGCGGAACTGCCCCATCTACTGCGCAAGAAAAGCCCCGCCCTCGACTTTTAAATAGTATAGTATACTAATTTTGTATCCATGGATTGCGCCATGGAGCAAAGCCTCAAGAAAACGGCGGTACACATGTATGGAGTATACAGCACGCCCGTCACGTTTGTGTCGCACCCCAGACGGTCGATCGGTATGGCACACCGCTCTCCAAATGGAACGCGCGTCATATTGCGTTTGCACACACATGCGGGACCGCTATTGAGAACTGGCCATATGCACATTCCCCGGCCCTGCAAGTCGGGTGAGTTAATAGAAGAGAGAGACGAGCGATAGTACTAGAGAAGTGTTGTACTCCCTCCATTCCAAAATATTTGTCTTTCTAGGCATTTCAAATGGACACAACATATAGATGTATGTAGACATATTTTAGAGTGTAGATTCACTCATTTTTCTTTGTATGTAGTCACTTGTTGAAATTTCTAGAAAGACAAATATTTGGGAATGGAGGGAGTACATACGTTGGTACCTGGACGATCCCTACAAGACACGGAAGATCAGTTCGTCCATGCATGTGACCAGACTCCAGCAGACACGCCTGGATTGGCTATCTTCTACATATCGTGCAGGCTGTGTTGTACAGGGTTGTAGTTCTGGTGAGAAATCGAAAAAAATGTTTCTTGTCATGTCGCAAAATTAGGTGTCATGTGCTTCGGATCACTGCGAGGGTTAAACAGCGACAACTGAGTTGGGCTAGTCATTGGGGGCACATGCATGAAGACTACTCGGCTGCCATCTAGGTCAAGCCAGCTATGTTAATTAGGACATCTATTGACGGACCCCTTTTCTATGAGTTTATCTTTAATTTGAGCTTTGATCCTCGTCTAGTTTATCCGTCGGGATTCATCTTGTCTCCTTTGGGCAGTGAGGTTATGATTTCTTGTCATGTGGCATTTTTTCGTGTTATATGTTATAATCCAGTGCTTCAGATCAAAATGACGACAACTGCGCCTCCGAGGCACGTGCATGAAGACTTCTCGGGAGTCATTGATGAGGTCAATCCGGCTCCGGTAGACAAAAGAAAACTAGTACTCCACTATATAGGCAGGAGCCTCCGCGCTTGCTTGCTAGTATTGCTCTCTTCACACTATCTTGTCCTCTCCAGATCTAAACACGACAGTGGTGGACACACTCTCTCTCTCTCTCTGCTCACTGCTGGTCACAGATCCAGCCGGATCATCTCCGCAGGGAAGGTAAGAAGGTGCAACATTCACACGGTCGTCCTCAGTGACGGCTCTTACCCACTGCCGGCGCGCCCCGATCAGCGTGCCTTGCTGTTCTCTCCCAAGCATCGCTAGTGAGGGAGGGCCTCCCACCCCTTCTTCCTCGCGGCCGTAGTGTGGGAAGATCCGGCTTCTCGCCGTCCACCTAGCGACATCCCGACAACCCTCAGGTATAACTTCCTTCAAAACCGGCCTTGCTCTACTTCCCGAGGCCCCCTCGTAGATAGGATCGATCGGCTGCTCGAAAACCACCTAATTTTTTACTGTTAAGAGGTAAAACTAGTTCATGCACTCGAATCTAGTACTACTTGGTTCAAACAAGGAAGAAAGGGGGTGGGGTGGGGGAAGATTTGTTACCTGAATCTAGGACTTGGTCGAAAGAGAAAATAATGGGGGCGAAAAGTAGCAGAGACTGGCTATCCAACTGGTCTCTACGTCTAATAGGGAAATAAAGGGAACACAGTACAAACTCAATATAAACCCGATCTATTGGTTGAGAAAGGAAAGAAAGTGGGGATTGGGGGACAAGTCAACAAAGTAAGTCCAACACTAGATTTTCTAGCCTCACACAGTATAAGGTGGCTATACCGAACAAAAATGGGACCAACCCAGATATCCTCTTCTGATGTTTGTTGCCCCGAGCCACTCTTATGTAATTCCACTGGTAAAATGTAGTAGTCACACTGTTAAAAGTAAGGACACATTAAACCAATGTTGTTTTTAGTGTAATGCCTCCAGTAATATGAATCAATGGCACTTTTTTCATGTCCTGCTAAATTTCCCATTAAGATAAGTTGCTTCTTTTTGGTAGAAATGCAACTGTCCTAGTCCGCCTACTATCCCGTGCCCAAATACCGACTCTGTAGCAGCTGTTAATGTAATATTGCTTGTAAAATGAAGCAATGGCACCATTAAAGTAATGTCATATTTAACGGTTGTCATAGTTAATCCTACTGCCCACACTAATATCTAGCAATGCTGCTGCTTTAGAAATTGCTATTGTCCTTGTAGGATTGCCATTCAGATAAGGAAAATTCTTATTTTTGTTTGATGCATGTTTCATCACTTGTTAGTCACCCTCCTTTCCACCTTTTTTGTGCAAACAGAGATATACATTTCACGCTTGTTCTTAGTTGAACTGCACAAATGATATCCAAATTATAGTTGAACATTCCAGGAGCTTCACGACCAACCTCGATGTTGCTCAATTTTATTGCAACTAATGAAGAAGAAGCTCTGTGGGTTTCATTTTCTAATGGAAATGGAACCGGGGCTGGAGCCCTTTTCTTAAAAAAGAAGAAGAAGAAGTTGCTAGCTCATGGGACATTGCTTCATTTTAGGTGAACTGCACCAAAAGGTCCCATGAATTGAATCATCCATGTTGGTGACTAGTGTCATCCCTTCTATGATGGCGTTGACTACAGATATGGTTCGCATCACGAGGTATGTTCCTTTTTGGTCTGACCGTTTGCCAAAGATCCTGCATGTTGATCCTGCTCTTATGCTACTATTTTGGCACTGCCATGATAAAGCAGTAATGTTACTATTTTGCACCTTAATATAGTGACACTATTAATTTGAGCCAATGTTTTGGCACCGCTAGTGCCACTATTTTTTTTATATATCGAAAGAGGGGGTTCCCTCCGATTTCATTAAAGAAACCCAACCATAGAGAACAATTATCTGACAACATCTTAGTGTAAACGTGCAGTTATGCAACTACTACTAGAACGGACTGAGTACTAGCAGGAGACAAGTTCGCCACATAAGCTAGGCAGGTAGGGGGACGCAACACCAGCTCAACCACGTTTGGATTACAACCCAAATGCTACCACATAAACATCAGGGGGAAGATGGGGACTGAAAGAGCCAGCTTCAGCATTCCAGTCTAAGCACCCCTGGCCTTCATCCTTGCGACGCATGGTACACCTTGTTTGCCATCTGCTCGACCCTAGAGTCACTGATAAAATGAAGTAATAATATAGTTAAAATAGAGTGAGTGTCCTCTCTATTATTTCATTTCCAATGTAGATAAAGAAAGTGCTTCTCTTTGTTAGTGTATGTTTCATCAACTAGTCCCATTGTTAATGTTTAAGCGTTTCTGCACACTAGGGTGCTTAATTTTAGTTGTCTGCACAAAAATAGATATTTGAATGTCTCAAGGCCCCTCCTTGTACTACTGTTGTACACTGATGTTCATCACTGGCAGAAGGTGTATCGGGGAGACTTGGGACGATTTCCAGTATGAGGCATACCGTATGAGGCATCGCAGGGCCCATCTCGCCCTCGCAGCATGGCATACTATGATACTATCGCAGTATTTTCTTTTATTTATTTTGTGTGTTTCATCAATGTCAGGACCCCGACTCAATGCCACATCGATCTAGCATGTAACACCTCATATCACTTTGCGGCCTCACGCACGGTATTCCCACGGGTGTCGCCTTACCTTTGCCCGGGACCGTTTGCGCCTTTTGGCACACGTATATGATAGTGTTGATAGCATCCATATGATAAGGAGCCTGGGCTGATATGGCTAGTCGTAAACCCAAAGTGGCACAAACTTACAGGGACAGACATCCATGACCCAGCATCGAACGTGTCGGTCATCAGCGAGTGAATCTAGGCTGTAGCACTGGGCTAGCAGGACTCCAGTGAACCGGGCTATAGCAGGCTAATAGGACTCCGGTATTCATCGTGTGACATTTCCCCGAGGGGACAGACACAGGAACGAAGAAGGACACATGCCGGCCAGCCTAAGTGTTTCGGAGCAGCAGCAAGCTACCATAGCTCAGTGGAAGCACTAGGAGACTTTTCCCGGTAACAGAGGCTACTAAGGATAAACAACTAGATATTCAGATCCCACACATACTAAGCATTTCAATAACATACACACAATATGCTCGATATGTGCAAATACAACATGGCATCACAACATGACTCTACAACTCAAGTATTTTATTCAATAGGCTCCAAGGAGCGAGATATTACAAACATGGGTCTCACGACCCAACATTCAGAGCATACAAGTCAAAGCACAAGTGGAAGCTTAACATGTCTGAGTATAGACATCTACAAATGAAAAAGGCTGAGAAGCCTGACTATCTACCAGATCCTGCTGAGGGCACAAGATCGTAGCTGAGGTAACACGCTAAACATCGAAGTCCACGTGGAACTACTAGTGAGACGGAAGTCTCTGCAAAAACGTAAAATAGGCAAACGTGAGTACAAATGTACCCAGCAAGACTTACATCAGAACTAACTACATATGCATCATGATCAACAAAGGGGATGGTGGGGTTTAACTGCAGCAAGCCAGCTTTGACTCGGTGGCTATCCTAACTACGACTGCAAGTAACTCTTTTGAGGTGGCGCACACGAGTCCACATATTCACCATATCAATACACCACTATGGATCCGCTCCCGTCTCCCTATGAGAACGCCATCCATAGCACTCACGCTTATCTTGCATATTTTAGAGTATCCACTTTCACTTGTCTATGAACTATTATAGGCAACCCAGAAGTCCTTTACTGCGGACCCGGCTATTCGAATAGATGATGTTAACCCTGCAGGGGTGTACTTCTTCACACACGCTCTCACCACTTACCGCCGTTTACACACATGTACTCGGCAACCTTCAAGCGGAAGCCCAACTTGGGTGTCGGCCACAGCCTACCTAAACACTAAAGTCTCTATCCAGGTTTATCGCCTATTCAGGTTCCATCCGCAGGGAGTCCGGCCGAGGTTTCCACATATGGCCCCGAATGATGTGTACAGGGTTCCGTGACACCAAACGAGTGCCCAGCATACCCGGCCACGTGCCTACCGCATCACAGCCCACCCCTCCGGTCAGTGCTGCCCACAGCCTCCAGCATACTACAAACACCAGAAACTACTTGCAACTCCTGGACAGAGGACAAGGGTGATTAAGAAGCCGAGAGGGTCCATTGGTTTCGGGCCCAATGCGTGGTAGTAACTGTTTCATGGATCACAAACACAGAACTCAGTTCCTGAGGACGGTTTCAATGAGACAACCCACCATGTACTCCTACATGGCCTCTCACCGCTACCTTTACCAAATCGTGTTCACACACTTAGCTCACACACAGTAGGACATGTTCACACACCTCTGATTCATCCCCGATGAATCAGACCTGACTCAACTCTAAGCAGTAGCAGGCATGACAAACAAGCATGAATGAGTAGGCACAACAGGGCTCAAACAACTCCTACCCATGCTAGTGGGTTTCATCTATTTACTATGGCAATGACAGGTCATGCAGAGGATAAAGGGGTTCAGCTACCGCAACAAGTAACAGATGAAGCATTGTTGTCCTAATGCAGTAAAAGAGAGCATGAGTGTGAGAGTAGGATTGTATCGGAATGAACAAGGGGTTTTTGCTTGCCTGACAGAGTGGTAGTGGAATACTGCCCTTCAGTTGGATACTCGTGAATATCCTCGGAGGCAGAACCTACCACGAAGAACACATCGAAACACAATTACCACATGGCAATAAGCACCAATATGATGCATGCAATGACATGGCAAAAATGAGTGTGTTTGGCTAGTGCAACTTGGAACAGATTGGTTTGAGTTCATTTGAATCAAGGATTCAAACGCAAACCCAAAATAAGAGGTCATATTAGTGCATTAACTTGTTTCACCTATACAGCAAGGTTAGGTTGCTCTAACATGCATGAAAACTTTGCATTTGGAGTTATAGATCAATTTCTATAAATTTCTGAAGTTTGTACTATTTTCTGGAATTTCCTGTATAAGAATAATTCCAGTAATTGAATTAATGCGTCAGCATTGCGTCGGGGTGACGTCATCAGTCAACGGAGCTGGTCCAGGTCAAACTGACCAGTGGGTCCCACGTGTCAGTAGTTAGTTAAACTAACTAAAATTAGTTAGTGCTAACCCTAGCTTAATTAGCAGAGCAGGCCCGACTTGTCATAGACTCAGGGGGTAACCAACCTGGGCCCGCCCAGTCAAAGTCAACGGGATCAAACCCGCTGGCGTTTAGCCGCCAGCGAGGCCAGACGCGGCGGTGGGAGTGCATTTTCGTGCTCTGGCGACCAAATGGATGGTGGAGACCATTTACGCGTAGCTGGGAACGAGCCGCGTCGTTTGTTGGCAGTGGTGGAGCTCGGGGTGGCCGGGAACGTCGCTGGCGACGACCTTGGCGGTCGCCGGATTCGGGTGAAGTCGAACCCAAAGCTACATGGTATGGCGAGGCGCGTGGAGTGGTGCTACGGGTTCCTGCGAGTGCGGGGAGTGTCTTGGACATGGGGGTGTGGCTAGTCGGTGGCCGGAGTCACGTCGGAGACGAGCTCGGCGGCGGCGCGTGCGATGGAGCTTCGTGCAGACGCTACGGTGCACAAGAAGGCAAACAGAGAGGATGGGAAGGCAGCTGAGCTCACGGCGGTCACGTAGGAGCAAACAACACGATCGGGGACGAGCTGATGCGGCGGCAACGGCGAAGGGGATCTGCGGCGGTGCTCGGTGAAGTCGATCTCGAACAGGACGAAGCAGGGCGCGCGAGTGCTCGGGGCTCGGTCTGCTCGACGGAGACGACGATGGAGAAGCTGTTTGACTTGGTGGTGCGGCGCGTGGAGGACGGAGGACGCGAGAACTACGGTGGCGCGGGTGCATCAGCGTCGGCCATGGTGCGGGAGAGCGAGTGAGAGAGGAAGGCGGGCGAGTGAGGTGTCCACGGGGTCGGGGCGGTGACGTGGAGCTCACCCAGGTGTCCAGGGGCGCGGGCGGCAAGCAAGTGGCGCCGTGGCGAGCTCGTGCTCGCCGGCGTCACCTTTGTGCCTGCCTGGCGAGGACGAAGCAGCTGGCTGGCATGGGCCACCACAGTGCTGGGCCTGCCAGGTGGGCTGCGGTCAGGTAAGTTCCCTCCTTCTCTTTTATTTTTCGTTTTCTATTTTTCTATAACTGTGTGGCTTTATTGAAAACACTTAGACATCTATAAAAACCCTGAAAATAATCAGGGGCTCTGTTTAGATTATTTCCAACAGCCCACACTTATTTTCAGAATTATTAGGGCATTTAAATTATTTTATAGCATTTATATGCCCAAATGCAAATAGTAATGATTTAATCCAATGACCTTATGTGTCCTAGAAAAATATGAACCCATTTTGTCAGAGGTTCTAACCCAAAACAAAAAGGGTAGACTTTTTAGAAGGGCATTTCAGGTTCATTGAAAATAATTTTAGTAAACCCTAGTTGTTTTCGGGGGGTGCTGGGGGTTCTGTCATCCCCATTTCAAGTTTTCTGGAAAAGTAAACATGATTCAACACTCTAATGCATGAACCAGCTAGGATGTGACAACTCACCCCTACTAAACAAGAATCTCGTCCCGAGATTCAAGCCATGAGGTAAGAAGACAAAGGGACACAAGCTAACACGATCTTCACGATCCAGGTTGCACCCTATAAGAATGTTGATTCAATCACCATCATTGTCTCGATGTCTTGCTCTGAGAACTCCAACTAACATCACTACGAGAGGGAAAGAAAGACTCTTGAAGGATCGATCTTATCCAAGGTCGAACAACTTAGGATCAACTCACGGAATGAGACATAGCAACATCTCTCGAGCTGAGACATGAAGCACACATCTAGAGGGATGGAGTGGAACAGATGACGAGGGTGCGCTAGGTAGACAATAATTCCACACTTAAGAAGGTGGTGAATGGTTTTCAACGCATCAAGGAGTTGAGTTGCCATGATACCATAACGGAACATCTTAGAGGAGGTGACTCGTAGAATTATTACCTTAAGTGGCAAAAAGAATTACCTTTGATTCAGAGATCATTGAAACTCTTTATACCAACCTAAGGCAAATCACAACAATCGCTTGGCGGAGTGCGAAGGAATGACATGCCAGACTAGAATGGATGATGTGGATTACCTTGTTGAAGACAATGAAAGGAATGATTCTGGTAACAGGGGAGGAACCCCATCAGTAGAGAGTGAATCCACTGTTGAAAATTTTATAGCATAACCGAGAAAAACTGGGAGCAATCCCAGTTAGTGCCAGTGATAACACCTGGTGCTTGTGCATGCTCTCAAGAACTTGAGCATCTCCATATTCATCAAGGTTTTGCCAATATCCGTGTCAAGGATCCTGGCAACACAGCATACTACCAGGACGAATAGTGATGGACGATGCAGATGCAAACGAAGATAACACTTTCCTAGATTTCACCTTAGCGGAGCCAAAGGGCAAAATCTGGATGATTGACCGGGAGACATTTAGCACTCCGCTTCTAATGTTCTCCTTGATGTGCTAGCATAACCCATTTATTGATATGGTTTGGTATCTAGAACATCAAGTAACATGTCGGACTTCAGAAGCTCAAGAATCCATAAGGAATAGCTACGGAAGTAAATCTTGCGAAATCCTTATGGGGAGGTGGTCAGCTTCTTCAACCAAGATACTACAATAATAGGCCTTCCGGCTAGGTGTGTTGGCCACGACATCCATGTTAACGGGTTACAGAGAGACCAATATTATAATTCTTGGGACACATTCCAACCATCATATCTGCCCGAGATTCAGATCTGGTTGGTGTTAGAATATTCCAGACTCGTCAAGTCTACAAAGAAAATTAAAGTTTGCAACACAAATCGACGAGATGGCGTTGCAAGATTCTCGGGAAATGAACTACGATAGCAAGCTCCAAAACATGAGCTGGTTTTGCTAAACACATGTGAACACGATGTCCCAGACAAGGATGACCACATAGTAATCTTATGATAAAACACTACCGAGTTCAGGTGGGGAACCATCATCTAGGGTAACGAAGTCTTGTGCATGACCTAGGATTAGCACAACAACTACTTTTCCTTGAGCAAATCAATTAGTGGCTTGGTGTGCTTGGGATACGTATAGCATGAAGGTTGCAAGTCTTCAAACCGCAGAATACTACACACGTATGCATGACAGATCTGGGGTGATTCCAGAGGAAGAAACATTGAATTTCTCGGATTCACGGCGGCAACTTGCATCACATGCACATGACCCGGAGAAAATCACTCCTTACATCCGAACATATGCTTCATGAGCTAGCACGAAGAAATGCTTTCAAAAGTTTCCAATACTAGCTTAATGTTCAACAAGATTATGGAGAAGATAAGGATGTTGTCGATGGGCTCAACAACAATTCATCCTGGTTTCCATGTAAATGGAATTCCACAATTATGTGAACATGGTGATAGCATTGGTCAGACCAAAAGATGTAGTGGTGTATGCCCAAGGAAAACAACCATGAGTAAGACAAAATTACGAATATCATTGGTTCTGATTTGATTTGGCGATAACCCATACCCAAATCAAAGATTGGATAAGATGATAGATCCATTAACTGACCATGAGGGTCAATCGATGAAGATACCATCTTCCTTAAACACATGCACAAAATGATATCCCTTAAAATGAACTAAGCCAGGCAAGCTTTTATCTTCCAACTCTCCAAGTTGTTGTTTGGCTTAACCAACTAGCTCAGGGGTATCTAACATGGATTCTTGGAGAAGGAGTGGTTTATTGGAAACCAACTTGATCATGAAATCAACATAGCGGTCAGGTGACAACCTGGCAATACTCCCGAGAAGATATTCGGAACATCACGAACCACCGATATGTTATTAAGCTCGAGAACAATCTTGCTTTTCAGGGCAAGATGATATGATCAAAAGAGCGAGGGTTTGACACTATCCTAACTCATTGATCGAAAAGTGCACCGGGAATAAGGAGTAGGTAGCACAATCTATCTTAGGATGATGATTCAAAAACCAACATGCTAAGAATGAAATTATTGTTCTTTAACTACCAAGCAACGGAGTTGCTAGGAGTATAGATTTCACACATCACAATTCACTTGTCGGCGTTCCGGTTACCATAACACGGGGGCCGAGGAATGAATAATGATGGCGAGAAGTATCACTGCATCAAGAGTTCATAGAATGGTGTGCAATTCCCATGACATTCCTGACATAAAGTGGGTAATACTCCAGGTTAGAACAGACCAAAAGCTTGATTGCATTTTGATATGCGGAATACAACTGCTTTGACCCAATCCTGGATATGGATGAGGTACTGGAGTTTGTTTCTCCTAGTCATTCCGGATAGAATGGTTTGACGGACCACAAGGGTAATAGGCATCGATGAACGAATGCACGCATACCCTTGACTCTCAAATGATAGACGGGGGTCAGAATACAACTAGAGATAACAACTCAAGGAACATATAACTTTCTGAGTTGTTGATGTATAGGTTAGTATGTTGAATCAAGTTCAACAGGTTTCTTCCGGATAACCCATGCAGAAAAGTAGAACAGGCAGAGTTGCAATATAGAATGGAGAACCCATCGAGAGCACTCCTGTTCTGATCTTTGATCCAACAAACATCTGCCGTAAGTGGCTCATAGTATTTGGAAGAAGGAAATACCACGGACCTCGACGACTAATACAAAGGTTACTAATTTCCTAAAGAAACTAGCAAACACTATCAACATGAGGTAAGTGGGGTGAATCTCGGGTTCAAAACCCAGAAGTAGAATACCTACTAACTAAATGGCATCACGGGATGCTTTCGAGAATAATGGCCAAAATCATCATACTGGAATGCAAAACATGGTTCGATTACTAGGTGGCACTCTAAGACACCTAGGGTCATAATAATAACTCCAACATATATGTCAAGGCAACAGAGTACCTCAACTCACCGATTAGTGTGGTTAATCTGGACCAAAGGAACATCGAAACGGGAGGAAGGGATTTTGCAAATGCTTCAGACTATTTAGAAACCTGGGATGATTCGGACAACATAACGGTTGTAAATGCTCAAAAGAATTTGAGACATGCTACAAAAATGGTGGCATAGCCACTCGTAAGCACAATATCAAGGTTTGGAGATCAATAGTTAACATACGGAGGTAGAAACTGAACTGAGGCTTAAATCCAACAATATATAAGTCTACGGATTAGTAACACGTGATCCTGATAGAAAGAAGGGAAAGCCTAGTTCCTTAACCTCGTAGGAAAGATAAGATGACTCGGATCAGAGGGCCTGAGGTATAAGGAGTAAAAAGAGCCTTACGTTCCATCCCACAAACAATTCCCCTACATATAACTAAAGAATTTCTAGACTCAACTTTGACCCGTTTGGCTTGGTAATCCTACAGGCAGTCAGGCTCTGATACCAAAATTGTCAGGACCCCGACTCAATGCCACATTGATCTAGCATGTAACACCTCATATCACTTTGCGGCCTCACGCACGGTATTCCCACGGGTGTCACCTTAGCTTTGCCCGGGACCGTTTGCACCTTTTGGCACACGTATATGATAGTGTCGCTAGCATCCATATGATAAGGAGCCCGGGCTGACATGGCTAGTCGTAAACACAAAGTGGCACAAACTTACAGGGACAGACATCCATGACCCAGCATCGAACATGTCGGTCATCAGCGAGTGAATCTAGGATGTAGCACCGGGCTAGCAGCACTCCGATGAACCAGGCTGTAGCGGGCTAAGAGGACTCCGGTATTCATCGCGTGACATTTCCCCGAGGGGACAGACACAGGAACAAAGAAGGACACATGCCGGCCAGCCTAAGTGTTCCGGAGCAGTAGCAAGCTACCATAGCTCAGTGGAAGCACAAGGAGACATTTCTCGGTAAGAGAGGCTACTAAGGATAAACAACTAGATAGTCAGATCCCACACATACCAAGCATTTCAATAACATACACACAATATGCTCGATATGTGCAAATACAACATGGCATCACAACATGACTCTACAACTCAAGTATTTTATTCAATAGGCTCCAAGGAGCGAGATATTACAAACATGGGTCTCACGACCCAACATTCAGAGCATACAAGTCAAAGCACAAGCGAAAGCTTAACATGTCTGAGTACAGACATCTACAAATGAAAAAGGCTGAGAAGCCTAACTATCTACCAGATCCTGCCGAGGGCACAAGATCATAGCTGAGGTAACAAGCTAAACGTCGAAGTCCACGCGGAACTACTAGTGAGGCGGAAGTCTCTGCAAAAACGTAAAATAGGCAAACGTGAGTACAAATGTACCCAGCAAGACTTACATCAGAACTAACTACATATGCATCATGATCAACAAAGGGGATGGTGGGGTTTAACTGCAGCAAGTCAGCTTTGACTCAGTGGCTATCCTAACTACGACTGCAAGTAACTCTTTTGAGGTGGCGCACACGAGTCCACATATTCACCATATCAATACATCACTATGGATCCGCTCCCGTCTCCCTACGAGAACGCCATCCATAGCACTCATGCTTATCTTGCGTATTTTAGAGTATCCACTTTCACTTGTCTATGAACTGTTATAGGCAACCCAGAAGTCCTTTACCGCGGACGCGGCTATTCGAATAGATGATGTTAACCCTGCAGGGGTGTACTTCTTCACACACGCTCTCACCACTTACCGCCGTTTACACGACATGTACTCGGCAACCTTCAAGCGGAAGCCCAACGTGGGTGTCAGCCATAGCCTACCTAAACACTCAAGTGTCTATCCAGGTTTATCGCCTATTCAGGTTCCATCCACAAGGAGTCCGGCCGAGGTTTCCACATACGACCCCGAACGATGTGTACAGGGTTCCGTGACACCAAACAGGCGCCTGGCATACCCGTCCACGTGCCTACCGCATCACAGCCCACCCCTTCGGTCAACACTGCCCACGGCCTCCAGCATACTACACACACCAGAAACTACTTGCAACTCCTGGACAGAGGACAAGGGTGATTAAGAAGCTGAGAGGGTCCATTGGTTTCGGGCCCAATGCGTGGTAGTAACTGTTTCATGGATCACAAACACATAACTCAGTTCCTGAGCACGGTTTCAATGAGACAACCCACCATGTTCTCCTACATGGCCTCTCACCGCTACCTTTACCAAATCGTGTTCACACACTTAGCTCACACACAGTAGGACATGTTCACACACCTCTTATTCATCCCCGATGAATCAGACCTGACTCAACTCTAAGTAGTAGCAGGCATGACAAACAAGCATGAATGAGTAGGCACAACAGGGCTCAAACAACTCCTACTCATGCTAGTGGGTTTCATCTATTTACTATGGCAATGACAGGTCATGCAGAGGATAAAGGGGTTCAGCTACCGTAGCAAGTAACAGATGAATCGTTGTTGTCCTGATGCAGTAAAAGAGAGCAGGAGCGAGAGAGTAGGATTGTATCAGAATGAACAAGGGGGTTTTGCTTGCCTGACGGAGTGGTAGTGGAATACTGCCCTTCAGTTGGATACTCGTGAATATCCTCGGAGGCAGAACCTAGCACGAAGAACACATCGAAACACAATAACCACATGGCAATATGCAACAATATGATGCATGCAATGACATGGCAAAAATGAGTGTGTTTGGGCTAGTGCAACTTGGAACAGATTGGTTTGAGTTCATTTGAATCAAGGATTCAAATGCGCAAACCCAAAATAAGAGGTCAAATTAGTGCATTAACTTGTTTCACCTAAATAGCAAGGTTAGGTTGCTCTAACATGCATGAAAATGGTATAGATGGATAGATTGGATTTTTCTGATCATTTTTCATTTATAAAACAATGCATTTGGAGTTACAGATCAATTTCTATGAATTTCTGAAGTTTGTACTATTTTCTGGAATTTCCTGTATAAGAATAATTCCAGTAATTGAATTAATGCGTCAGCATTGCGTCAGGGTGACGTCATCAGTCAACGGAGCTGGTCCAGGTCAAACTGGACAGTGGGTCCAGCGTGTCAGTAGTTAGTTAAACTAACTAAAATTAGTTAGTGCTAACCCTATTTTAATTAGCAGAGCGGGCCCCACTTGTCATAGACTCAGGGGGTAGTCAACCTGGGCCCGCCCAGTCAAAGTCAACGGGGTCAAACCCGCCGGCGTTTAGCCGCTGGCGAGGCCAGACGGGGCAGTGGCAGTGCGTTTTCGTGCTCCGGCGACCAAATGGACGATGGAGACCATTTACGCATAGCTGGGAACGAGCCGCGTCGTTTGGTGGCAGTGGTGGAGCTCGGGGTGGCCGGGAACGTCGCCGGCGACGACCTTGGCGGTCGCCGGAGTCGGGTGAAGTCGAACCCGAAGCTACAGGGTAAGGCGAGGCGCATGGAGTGGTGCTACGGGTTCGTGCAAGTGCGGGGAGTGTGTTGGACATGGGGGTGTGGCCAGTGGGTGGTCGGAGTCACGTCGGCGACGAGCTCGGTGGCGGTGCGTGCGGTGGAGCTTCGTGCAGTCGCTACGGTGCACAAGAAGGCAAACGGAGAGGATGGGAAGGCAGCTGAGCTCACGGTGGTCACGTAGAAGCAAACGGCGCGGTCGGGGACGAGCTGATGCGGCGACGATGGTGAAGGGGATCTGCGGCGGTGCTCGGTGAACTCGAGCTCGAAGAGGACGAAGCAGGGCGCGCAAGCGCTCGGGGTTCAGTCTGCTCGATGGAGACGAGGACGGCGAATCTGTTTGACTTGGTGGCGTGGTGCGGGGATGACGGAGGACGCGAGAACTACGGTGGCGCGGGCGCAGCAGCGTCGGCCATGGTGCGGGAGAGCGAGGCAGAGAGGAAGGGGGGGAGTGAGGTGTCCACGGGGTCGGGGCACCAACGTGGAGCTCACCCAGGTGTCCAGGGGCGCGGGCGGCAAGCAGGTGGCGCCGTGGCGAGCTCGTGCTCACCGGCGTCACCTTTGTGCCTGCCTGGCGAGGACGAAGCAGCTGGCTAGCATGGGCCAGCACAGTGTTGGGCCTGCCAGGTGAGCTCCTAGGTGGGCTGCGGCCAGGTCAGTTCCCTCCTTCTCTTTTATTTTGTATTTGTATTTTTCTGTAACTGTGTGGCTTTATTAAAAATACTTAGACATCTTTAAAAATCCTGAAAATAATCAGGGGCTCTGTTTAGATTATTTCCAACAGCCCACACTTATTTTCAGAATTATTTGGGCATTTAAAATATTTTATAGCATTTATATGCCCAAATGCAAATAGTAATGATTTGATCCAATGACCTTATGTGTACTAGAAAAATGTGAACCCATTTTGTCAGAGGTTCTAACCCAAAACAAAAAGGGTAGACTTTTTAGAAGGGCATTTCAGGTTCATTGAAAATAATATTAGTAAACCCTAGTTGTTTTCGGGGGGTGCTGGGGGTTCTGTCATCCCCATTTCAAGTTTTCTTGAAAAGTAAACATGATGCAACACTCTAATGCATGAACCAGCTAGGATGTGACAACTCACCCCTACTAAACAAGAATCTCGTCCCGAGATTCAAGCCGTGAGGTAAGAAGACAAAGGGACACAAGCTAACACGATCTTCATGATCCAGGTTGCACCCTATAAGAACGTTGATTCGATCACCATCATTGTCTCGATGTCTTGCTCTGACAACTCCAACTAACATGACTACGAGAGGGAAAGAAAGACTCTAGAAGGATCGATATTATCGAAGGTCGAACAACTTAGGATCAACTCACGGAATGAGACATAGCGACATCTCTTGAGCTAAGACACGAAGCACACATCTAGAGCGATGGAGTGGAACGGATGACGAGGGTGCGCTAGGTAGACAATAATTCCACACTTAAGAAGGTGGTGAATGGTTGTCAACACAGCGAGGAGTTGAGTTGCCATGATAGCATAACGGAACATCTTAGAGGAGGTGACTCATAGAATTATTACCTTAAGTGGCAAAAAGAATTACCTTTGATTCAGAGATCATTGAAACTCTTTATACCAACCTAAGGCAAATCACAACACTCGCTTGGCGGAGTGCGAAGGAATGACATGCCAGACTAGAATGGATGATGTGGATTACCTTGTTGAGGACAATGCAAGGAATGATTCTGGTAACAGGGGAGGAACCCCATCAGTAGAGAGTGAATCCACTGTTGAAAATTTTATAGCATAACCGAGAAAAACTGGTAGCAATCCCAGTTAGTGCCGGTGATAACATCTGGTGCTTATGCATGCTCTCAAGAACTTGAGCATCTCCATATTCATCAAGGTTTTGCCAATATCCGTGTCAAGGATCCTGGCAACACAGCATACTACCTGGACGAATAGTGATGGACGATGCAGATGCAAAGGAAGATAACACTTTCCCAGATTTCACCTTAGTAGAGCCAAAGGGCAAAATCTGGATGATCGACCGGGAGACATTTAGCACTCCGCTTCTAATGTTCTCCTTGATGTGCTAGCGTAACCCATTTATTGATATGGTTTGGTATCTAGAACATCAAGTAACATGTCGGACTTTGGAAGCTCAAGAATCTATAAGGAATAGCTACGGAAGTAAATCTTGCGAAATCCTTATGGGGAGGTGGTCAACTTCTTCTACCAAGATACTACAATAATAGGCCTTCCGGCTAGGTGTGTTGGCCACGACATCCACATTACCGGGTTACAGAGAGACCAATATTATAATTCTTGGGACACGTTCCAACCATCATATCTGCCTGAGATTCAGATCTGGTTGGTGTTAGAATATTCCAGTCTCATCAAGTCTACAAAGAAAATTAAAGTTTGCAACACAAATCGACAAGATTACGTTGCAAGATTCTCGGGAAATGAACTACGATAGCAAGCTCCAAAACATGAGCTGGTTTTGCTAAACACATGTGAACACGATGTCCCAGACAAGCATGACCACATAGTAGTCTTATGATAAAACACTAACGAGTTCATGTGGGGAACCATCATCTAGGGTAACGAAGTCTTGTGCATGACCTAGGATTAGCACAACAACTCCTTTTCCTTGAGCAAATCAATTAGTGGCTTGGTGTGCTAGGGATATGTATAGCATGAAGGTTGCAAGTCTTCAAACCACAGAATACTTCACACATATGCATGACTGATCTGGGGTGATTCCAGAGGAAGCAACATTGAATTTCTCGGATTCACGGCGGCAACTTGCATCACATGCACATGAACTGGAGAAAATCACTCCTTACATCCGAACATATGCTTCATGAGCTAGCATGAAGAAATGCTTTCAAAAGTTTCCAATACTAGATTAATGTTCAACAAGATTATGGAGAAGATAAGGATGTTGTCGATGGGCTCAACAACAATTCATCCTGGTTTCCATGTAAATGTAATTCCTCAATTATGTGAACATGGTGATAGCATTGGTCAGACCAAAAGATGTAGTGGTGTATGCCCGAGGAAAACAACCACGAGTAAGACAACATTACGAATATCGTTGGTTCTGATTTGATTTGGCGATAACCCATACCCAAATCAAAGATTGGATAAGATGATAGATCCATTAACTGACCATGAGGGTCAATCAATGAAGATACCATCTTCCTTCAACACACGCACAAAAAGATATCCCTTAAAATGAACTAAGCCAGACAAGCTTTTATCTTCCAACTCTCCAAGTTGTTGTTTGGATTAACCAACTAGCTCAGGGGTATCTAACACGGATTCTTGGAGAAGGAGTGGTTTATTGGAAACCAACTTGATCACGAACTCAACATAGCGGTCAGGTGACAACCTGGTAATACTTTTGAGAAGATATTCAGAACATCATGAACCACCGATATGTTATTAAGCTCGAGAACAATCTTGCTTTCAGGGCAAGATGATATTATCAAAATAGCAAGGGTTTGACACTATCCTAATTCATTGATGGAAAAGTGCACCGGGAATAAGGAGTAGGTAGCACAATCTATTTTAGGATGATGATTCAAAAACTAACATGCTAAGAATGAAATTATTGTCCTTTAACTACCAAGCAATGGAGTTGCTAGGAGTATAGATTTCACACATCATGATTCACTTGTCGGCGTTCCGGTTACCATAACACGGGGGCCGAGGAATGAATAATGATGGCGAGAAGTATCACTGCATCAAGAGTTCATAGAATGGTGTGCAATTCCCATGACATTCCTGACATAAAGTGGGTAATACTACAGGTTAGGACAGACCAAAAGCTTGATTGCATTTTGATATGCGGAATACAACTGCTTTGACCCAATCCTGGATATGATGAGGTACTGGAGTTTGTTTCTCCTAGTCATTCCGGATAGAATGGTTTGACGGACCACAAGGGTAATAGGCATCGATGAATGAATGAACGCATACCCTTGACTATCAAATGATAGATGGGGGTCAGAATACAACTAGAGATAACAACTCAAGGAACATATAACTTTATGAGTTGTGGATGCATAGGTTAGTATGCTGAATCAAGTTCAACAAGTTTCTTCCGGATAACCCATGCAGAAAAGTAGAAGAGGCAGAGTCGCAATATAGAATGGAGAACCCATCGAGAGCACTCTTGTTGTGATCTTTGATCCAACAAACATCTGTCGTAAGTGGTTCATAGTATTTGGAAGAAGGAAATACCACGGACCTCGAGGACTAATGCAAAGGTTACTAATTTCCTAAAGAAACTAGCAAATACTATCAACATGAGGTAAGTGGGGTGAATCTCGGGTTCAAAACCCAGAAGTAGAATACCTACTAACTAAATGGCATCACGGGATGCTTTCGAGAATAATGGCCAGAATCATCACACTGTGTCGGGGGTTGGGTGCGACATATGCCAATGGATGGCTTATCATGGTGGGAGCGAGTAGAACGTCGCCGATGCCTGGAAGCGGGATAAGGCGTAGACACAAACGCCGGCGTACTTCACCCAGGTTCGGGGCTCTCCTAGGAGATAACACCCCTAGTCCTACTCTGCGGGGTCTCCGCATGATCACTAAGGCACAAGTGATACAATGGCGCTCCTTGAGCTGTATGCTAGAGGCAGTAGGAGGCAAGGCTTAGCCCTCTTCCTGCTCTGATCGGTGGCTAGTTCTAATGGGGCCGAACCCTTTGCATGGGTGGCCTGGGGGGTTTATATAGGCCTACCCCCCAGGGGTACAATGGTAATCTGGCCAGCTGCTGGGCCCAGCTGTCAGCGTCTCCAGCCTCCGGCTTCTCCGCCGACCGCTGGGGCCCGTCACCTGGCAGGCCCCGCCGACTGGTTGGTGGCTGCTTACTGTAGCCGTGTCGTTGGTGACGAGAGCTTGGTCACCTTTGTGTGGCTACAGTCCCGCCGGCTGGCGGGAGATCACTGTAGCCACAGCTGGTCTTATCAGCATAATGGTATGCATGTCTCGGGATAAGGGACGGCCGCCTGCTGGAGGCCGGCTCCTCTTGAATCCGCTTGGTCGAGCTTCTGCCATCTTCCTTGGGGTCGCTGCCAGATAGGGCCCACCTCCGGCGGGCCGTACCGACAGGCCATCATGGGGAACAGGACTCCGCCTGCCCGGAGCAACGTCAGGGTAGATATGGCATAGTGCTCCGTCATGCGGGGATCTCCGTCTGTACGGAGCACTGTAGCCACGCCCATCTCGAGCGTGGGAGGCGACGTGCTTCACTGTAGCCATACCTTTCCTTGTACCCTTGAAGGGAGCTCGGCCGCCCGTAGTTGTGAGGTGGCCGCCTGCCCGTTGCCGCCCTCTTAGGAAGGCGGCTGCCAGGAGCCGGCCAACTTGAGCGTCGTAGTCTAGGATTACCCGCCCTCTGGCAGCCGGCCACTGAGCCAGCCGGCCCCAGAGGGCGGAGTTTCGGCTTGGGGCCCAGCTCGGCAGAGCTGGCCCAAAGTCTTGGTAAATCTTGGGGCTCGGGTGAGCCTACCCATGGCCCATTACTCCGACTGTAGTCCCCGAAGCTGGTGACGCATCATGGTCGAGGGGCCACGAGGTCTCAGCGGCTTCTCCCCTCCCCGTGCTCTGGGAAAACATCGACTGTCTGGTGGCCAGTCGACCATTCAAGCCGGCCTCTCCCAGGCGGAGCTATGTGGTCGATTTTGAACTCCAAGGCGGGAAACAGGTGGCGTGCCTGTTAAGCTTCCCCAAGCAGCCGCCCGCCGCGGACGCGCCACGCGGCGCACGTCAGCCTGACAAGCCTGCCATCCCATGCTCTGGATGGGACATGACTCTGGGCCGGGCCCGCCACTACCATGCCTCGCCAACCGGGCGGATTTACCGCACCGGAGGGGGCGGTTGCCATCCCCGCGACTATTCATGATGGGGTGAATGCGCGCGGGAGACGGGGGTTCTTGTGGATGTGGGCGCAGTTAATCCCGCGACCCCTTGTCCCGCCCCCTCGGCTACATAGCCCGGGCGCTATAAGTAGGGAGGGGGGAGAGGTGCGGCAAAGTTCCTGCGCCCCCTCCCACTCTTCTTCTTCTCCTCTCAGCCTCTGCTGCTGCTGCCATAGCACTGCCGCCGTTGCTCGTCGCCGGCGTGTCTCTCCCCTCCGTGCCGCCGATCGGAACCATGGACGACAGGGATGGGTCGACTGTGATCGAGGACCACATCGCCTTCCTTCACGACACGCGCCGGATGCCCAGCGCGGCCTTTGTTAAGGCGCGGGTGCCGACGGAGATAGAGATCTCACCGGCGCCGCAAGAAGGCGAGCGGGTCATCTTCCGCTCGCATTTCCTGCGGGGCTTTGGCCTCCCTGCGAGCAACTTCTTCCGTGCCTTCCTCAACTTCTACAACCTTCATCCCCATCATCTCACTCCCAACTCCGTGACGCTGCTCTCTACCTTTGTCACGGCTTGCAAGGGCTAGCTCGGCATCCTCCCCACCATCGAGCTGTGGGGAGCATTCTTCTATGGAAAGCTCGGCACCTCCGCCAAGGAGACGGCGGCCGAGTGCGGGGGCTTCGTCGTTGTGCGCCGGCCGGCGCAGCGAAACGCCTTCCCCGTCATCAAGCTGGCGCAGTCGGTGAAGATGTGGCAGCAGTCCTATTTCTACGTCGATAACGTGGACCCTGCTCCCGACTTCCTCAACCTGCCGGCCTTCGAGGCCGGCCCCCCCACCGGAGCCCGCGTCTCCTGGAAGTACAAATCGAGGCCGGCGTCAGCGGATGCTGCGGCCGCCATCGGCCGACTCCGAGTGCTCCAGGAGTCGGAGGGCCTCGTGGCCTCCGACCTCCTCGTTGCCTTCATGGAGTGCCGGATCCTCCCGCTCCAGAGCCGCCCTCACCCGATCTTCCGGATGGGCGGACACCGCGATCCGTGCCGGCTGTGCACGAAGGGAATGCCGCCTGCCAAAGTCTCGCGGATGGTGAATGAGATCTCCGACCTCAAGATGTCGGAGAAGGAGTGGCGGTATGGGAAGCGGTCGTACTCTCGCCACGACCCGCCGCCTGTACGGAGCACTGTAGCCATACTTCATCTTGTACTCCCGATGGGAGCTCGGCCGCCCCATGGTTGTGAGGTGGCCGCCTGCCCGTTGCCGCCCTCTCTGGAAGGCGGCCGTCAGGTGCCGGCCACTCGGAGCGCCATAGTCTTGGGTCACCCGCCCTCTGGCAGCCGGCCGCCGAGCCAGCCGGCCTCAGAGGGCGGAGTTTTTGCTTGGGGCTCAGCTAGGCGGAGCTGGCCCAAAGTCTTGATAAATCATGGGCGTCGGGTGAGCCTACCCATGGCCCATTACTCCGACAGTAGTCCCCGAAGCCGATGACGTGTCGTGGTCGGGGGGCCGCGAGGTCTCAGCGGCTTCCCCCCTCCCCGTGCTCGGGAAAAACGTCCACCGCCTGGTGGCCAGCCGGCCGCTCGAGCCGGCCTCTCCCAGGCAGAGCTTAAGTGGTCGATTTTGAACTCCAAGGCGGGAAACAGGTGGTGTGCTTGTTAAGCTTCCCCAGGCAGCCGCCCGCCACTGACGCACCACGCGACGCATGTCAGCCTAACAAGCCTGTCATCCCACACCCCTGACGGGACATGACGCCGGGCCGGGCCCACCATCACCACGCCTCGGCAATTGGGCGGATTTACTACACCGAAGGGGGCGGTTGCCATCCCCGCGACTATTCACGATGGGATGAATGCGCGCGGGAGACGGGGTGTTGTGGGGACGTGGGCGCAGTTAATCCCACGACCCCACGTCCCGCCCCCTCGGCTACATAGCCCAGGCGCTATAAGTAGGGAGGGGGGAGGGGTGCGGCAAAGTTCCTGCGCCCCCTCCCACTCTTCTTCTTCTTCTCTTAGCCTCCGCTGCTGCTGCTGCCGTAGTGCCGCCGTTGTTGCTCGACACAGACGCGTCTTTCCTCCCTGCGCCGCCAGCCGGAGCCATGGGCGACTGGGATGGATCGACCGTGATCGACGATCACATTGCTTTTCTCCGAGACACGCAGCGTATGCCCAGTGCGGCCTTCATCAAGGCACGGGTGCCGCCGGAGACGGAGATCTCGCCGGCGCCACAGGAAGGCGAGCGGGTCATTTTCCGCTCGCATTTCCTGCGGGGCTTCAGCCTCCCTGCGAGCAACTTCTTCCGCGCCATCAACTCACGCCCAACGCCGTGACCTTGCTCTCCGCCTTCGTCACGGCGTGCGAGGGCTACCTCGGCATCCTCCCCACAATCGAGCTGTGGGGAGCATTCTTCTATTGGAAGCTCAGCACCTCCGCCAAGGAGACGGCGGTCGAGTGTGAGGGCTTCGTCACCGTGCGCCGGCCGGTGAAACGGAACGCCTTCCCCGTCATCAAGCTGGTGCAGTTGGTGAAGATGTGGCAGCAGTCCTATTTCTACGTCGAGAACATGGACCCTGCTGCCGACTTCCTCAACCTGCCGGCCTAAGAGGCCGCCCCCCCACCGGAGCCCGCGTCTCCTGGAAGTACAAGCCCAAGCCGGTGTCGACGGACGCGGTGGCCACCATCGTCCGACTCTGATTGCTCCAGGAGTCGGAGGGCCTCATGGCCTCCGACCTTCTCGTCGCCTTCGTGGAGCGCCGGGTCCTTCCGCTCCAGAGCCACTCTCATCCGATCTTCCGGATGGGCGGACATCGCGACCTGTGCAAGCTGTGCACAAAGGGAAGGCCACCCGCTGAAGTCTCGCGGATGGTGAACGAAATCTCCGACCTCAAGATGTCGGAGAAGGAGTGGCGGTTCGGGAAGCGACCATACTCTCGCCACAACCTGCCTCCTGCTGTAAGTTTCTTCTGCTTTATTTTTCTTTGTGACGTCGCTTCTTCAAGACTTGATTCCTTCCTGGTTGCAGATTTACATGTCCGAGGCAACGGCCGCCCTCCTGGGGCTGGGTGACAACCTCCAGGCGGACAGGACGGAGAGTGATCTGGACAACCCCGACTTGGGGGCGGCCGCCCTGGTCGACGACGCGACAGGCTGCGGCGGCAAAGCGGACGGCGGTGGCGGAGCAGGCGGCTCCGAGGGAGGCGGCGGCGTGGAGACCTGGCCCGACGACGACGAAGACAAAGATGAGCCGCACCCCGCCCGGAGCTCTGCCACCACCGGCGCCGGCCCCTCTTCTGGGCCGCCCGCCCCAGGCGGCAAGCGCAAGCGGAAACAGGGCTCGACCCTGTTCGGCAGCGCCCCGAAGAAGCCCAAGAATCCGGCCGTGGTGACCAGGCGGAAAGAGACCACGGCCAGGGCGACCCAATATAAAAGGCAGCCGAAGGTGCCAGTTATGGTGTCGGCGTAAGCATCATTCCTTTACCCCTTACTTTTTTCATCAATCTGTCGTGAAAATCTTCTGACTTGTCCTCTTATTTCAGGGCCCCGCTGACCCTTGAGAAGTCGGTTGCCGGCTCGATCCTCAGGTCGGTAGCGGCCTCCTCGACCAGCCAGCGCATCGACCCGGAGGCCGACCTCCAGGAGGCAACAGAACGGAATGTGCGGGAGGCGCGCGACGAGGCGGAGACCGACCGCCTGGCCAAGGAGCAGGCGGACCTGTCATCCGCGTCTGCCGCAAGGGCACTGGCGCAGGCGGAAGCTCAAGCCGCAGAGAGGGAGCGGCTCGCGGAGGCCGCCCACCGCCAAGAGCCACTGCTTGTGGCCCCCCTGAACACTGCGCCGCCTCCGCCTGACTTCGAGGCGGCAACCGGAGGAGCCGGCGGTGACTACCCGATCCAAGAGCGGGGGGGGGGGTGACGTAGCCATGCCGGACGTCTTCGTGCCGCCGCCCCCGCTGCCGCCGCCACCAGCCAGCGAGCCGCGGGACGAGCAGCCAGTGGCGCCGCCAGTGCCACCGGTCGAAACCGTGGTGGCACCGGTCCTGGTTCCCGCGGTCCGCATCCCCACGCGCCGCTCTCTGGAGAAGGCGGCCTCGGCATCGCGGCCGCAGGAGATCGGCGCCTCGAGCTCGTCGGCCCTTGACACCGAGGCGACCAGTGCCGCGCCTGTGGGCTGGGTACGTGGTGGCGGAACTGGCACCCTGAACGAGGCGTCTCTTGACGTCCAGGCCAAGCTCCGGGCGGAGGCAGTGGCACTCAAGCGCTGCAACGAGGCCTACTTGGAGTCGCACACCGCCATCCGAGTAAGTTGTCTTGTGGTGCTCTCTCCGAATGTTCTTCTTTGTTTCTTTCGTGGGGGCGCGCAAGCGCACCCACTGGGTGTAGTCCCCAAGTTCCGGGTTGGCTGCTGAGTAGGCGGGTTGGAACTTTAACTTGTAGTCGCCGATTACTGATTTTTGCTTTGTTGTTTCTTCTGCAGGATTATCATAACCTTCGCGCGACCACCTACAACTCCAAGGTTCGGGAGCTGGAGGTGCAGACGGCTCATCTCGCTGAAAGCCGGCGTAAGTCTCTTTCTTCTTTCTTCGCGGGGGCACGCTGGTGCACCCGCGGGCTGTAGTCCCCGAGGTTCGGGCCGACTGCTGAGCAGTCGGGCCGAATCTCCTCGGTTATTTTTTTCCTTAATCTTGTCTGCTTGACTGATGCCTTCCTGTTTTCTTTCTTTCTTCAGAGGCGAATGCCGATCTACAGCAGCAGCTGGGCAAAGCCAAGACCGTCCTGCGTGGCAAGGAGGCGGAGTGCAGCAAGCTGGCGGAGGAGCGGGACCGCCTGGTCGCCCAACTTCCCGAATAGGCGGAAAGCCTCAAGGCGGCCCAGCTGAAGGCGGAGACGGCGGAGACCAGCCTCCTTGCCGAGTTTGAGCTTGAGCGCTCTGCCTGGGCCGACAAGGAGGCCCAGGTGAGGGCCTGCTTCAGCGGCATTGAGGACCTCGTCGATGGTAAGCCCTATTCTCTTAGTTTCTTGCTTCGAGTTATCAGCCCTTGCTTATAGCCTTGGCCTTTTTCTTCTTCTGCCCGGACAGACTTCTTCCCGGGCCATGCTGTAGCCGCTACCAAGATGATCGAAGCCCGACGTGAGGAGCGAAGGGCAGAGGGTGCGCGGATCGCCGCTGATGCCCCCCGGACCCTTGGTGAACAGGTCCTTGGCATTCAGGCCCGACTCCGGCCTGCTCACCACCTGTTGCGTCGCCTGCAGCGCATCAGAGCCCAGGCGGTCTCCGCCCTCTGGCCAGGCCTGCCGACCCCCGCACCCCAAGTCGGACGACCGACTGGCTGGAGGTGGCGGCGGGCCGCCTGGAGGCCTGGAAGGGCTCAGCAGCCCGGGCAGGAGCGTGTCGGGCCTTGGAATTCGTCAAGGCGTGGTACCCTGGGCTAGATCTAGCCCAGTTAGCCACGTTCTGACTGGAGGTGCAGGAGGAGCTGGCGGCAGTGGAAACTGAGCTTGTCAGCAGGGCGGCAGCGATCGCCGACTTCACCGACACCAGCGTCTTTGTCCCGGAGGTGGTCGAGGAAGGCGGTGAAGCTCCGCATCAATGGCTTGGGCTAAACCCAAAGGACAGCAAAGACTCTGTTGGATTCATCGCCTCGAGCAAAGAGGGGGAGGACGGGGAGGAGGAAGAGGAGGAGGAGGAGGAAGACGAGAGCGACGTCGACATGCCAGAGGTCGGGGCGGCGGTCAGCCCCAACCTGACCGGGCCTCAAGCAACAAGCCACGCATCGAGGTGCCGCCCGCTACGGGAGGCGTTCAAGTGGGGGCGGACCTGCCGCCCGTTCCTCCGATAGGCGCTACCGACTCCATCCTCCAGCACTCCAACGCTCCGCCTGCTGCCAGCGATCCCTCTGCTCAGACGGAGCCGCCTGCCGCACCAGGTGGCGCGGCCGACTCCAACGTTCAGCCGGAGCCCTTGGCCACGCCATCCGGCGCCAGCCAGTCGGAGCCTTCTGCCGCGCCAGCCGGCACCGCCCAGCTCGAGTCCTCTGCTGCACCTCAGGATTTTATCTGTTTCCTTCTTGTTACTCTAAACACTTTGGTTAGATTCACACAATTCCACCCACGGGGTGTATATCGAACTCTGTTTGAATGCTGGCCAGAGGCCTTTATCCATGTAAAAATATGCTATCGTTGTTTATGCTTTGTTGTGCCGACCTCCACCCTTCTTTCCCTTTTCTCCTTGGTTTTTTCCTTTGCCGCCGACCCTTTGGCTTTGCTTTCGCCGGCCAGGCGGCCGCTCTGCGAGTTGTGGCTTCTGACAAAGGAACCTTTGGTGTCGGCACACTACTTGTCCGGCTGCGGGGGGCGGCATATTGTAGAAGACGTCGAGGCTCTGGGCCGACTGGTCGAACCCGGTGCCAGGCGGAAGAAGAAAAAAGACTATACATTCTCATAGGCATGATACTTATCATATAGATAAAAGAGGGCAGTCCCCGAGCTCTTCTCGGGGAACCCGGAGTCTTTATACATAGTACAAAAGGTAGCGTGGTACATACTACTTTCAACTGTAAAACCTTCGGAGGAGGTTTGCGTTCCACGGCCTCTCTGTTTCTTTGCCTGAATCATCTCTCTTGCGCGCTCTGGGCTTCTGGGCATCGATCAGGTAGTAGGCATCGTTGCCCAACACCTTACTGATGATAAAAGGGCCTTCCCAAGGTGCCGAGAGCTTGTGCTGTTCGGTTGTTCGCTGGATCAGCCGGAGCACAAGGTCTCCCTCCAGGAAGGACCTTGGCTTCACCTTGCGGTTGTAGTATCGGCGCAGGCTCTGCTGGTAGATGGCCGACCTGCTGAGTGCCAACAACTGGCCCTCTTCCAGCAAGTCGATGCCATCTTCTCGTGCCTCCTTGGCGTCCGCCTCGGTGTACATGGTGACCCTTGGGGAGTCGAACTCGATATCCGTCGGGATGACGGCTTCGGCACCGTAGACGATGAATAAAGGTGTGAAGCCTATTGATTTGTTTGGAGCTGTGCGCAAGCTCCAGAGGATGGCCGGTAGCTCGTCGAGCCAGCAGCCGGATGATCGCTCCAGAGGCTCGACCAGTCGGGGCTTGAGGCCGGACAAAATGAGGCCGTTTGCGCGTTCCACCTGGCCGTTTGACTGGGGGTGGGCAACATATGCTAAGTCCAGGCGGATGCCCTGTGTTGCGCAAAAACGAGCCAAGGCTCCCTTGGCGAAGTTGGTGCCGTTGTCGGTGATGATACTGTGCGTGATGCCATACCGCGTGGTGATGTCGGCGATGAAGGTCACGGCAGTCGGCCCATTCAGCTTCTTGATTGGTTTTGCCTCTATCCATTTGGTAAACTTGTCCACCGCAACCAGCAAGTGAGTCAAGCCACCGCAGGCCGTCTTGAATGGTCCCACCATATCCAATCCCCGCACGGCAAAGGGCCAGGCTATGGGAATGGTCTTGAGTGTAGAAGCCGGCATGTGTGGCTTGGAGCGGAACCTCTGGCACCCTTGACACTTTTGAACTAGCTCCTTGCCTCTTCCAGGGCAGTGGGCCAAAAGAACCCATGGCGGAAAGCTTTGGCCACCAGGGCTTTGGAAGCCGCGTGGTGGCCACACTCACCCTGATGGATATCTCTGAGTATTGCTTGGCCTTGGTCCGACTCCACACACCGCTGATAAACCCCTGTTACACTTCGTCGCACCAGCTCTGTGTTGACTATGGTGTAGGCTGCAGCTTGCCTCTGCACCTGTCGGGCTGAGACTTCATCGGTTGGCAACTCTTTATTCACCAAGAACTTGAGGGTTGGCTGGGCCCATGAGGGCGCCGCAATTTCTTTGACTGCGACTACTACAACTTGAATGAGGGCTGCTGGGAGGGGAGGCAGTGGGTTAGCAGCTGCATCCGCCAGCTGTGCTGGAGAAGTCCCCGGGCCGACTGCTGAAGTCCCCGGACCGGGCTCTGAAGTCCCCGGGCCGGGCACGGCTGTAGCAGTGCCCGGGCCGCCTGTTGAGGTCCCAGTGCCGGCCGCTGGGGCCCTCAAGTCGGATCCGACTGCTTCGGGAGGGGCCGGCACAAAGATGGAGTCTGAATCAGGTGACGGCTTGACAGATGGCTTCAGAAGGCGGCGTAGGCCAACGCCGGCTGGTATTGCTTGTGGGGTGGAGCCAATCCGTGCCAGACCATCTGCTTGCTCGTTGTCATTCCTTGGCACGTGAAGGAACTCACACCCATCAGAGTATCCGCTGAGTTGCTGCACGAGGAAACGGTAGCTTGCCATGTTTGCGTCCTTGGTGTCCCAGTCGCCTGACGACTGCTGGACCACCAAGTCGGAGTCACCGTAACACAGGATCCGGCGGATGCCGAGTTCCATGGCAAGCCGGAGCCCATGTATGATTGCCTCATATTCTTCTACGTTGTTGGAGGCGGCGAAGTGGACTTGCAACACGTATTTGAGCTTGTCGCCCTTGGGAGAGGTGAGGACAACGCCGGCTCCCAGGCCAGTACACATTTTCAAGCCATCGAAATGCATCCGCCAACGAGTGGAGTCTGGAGCAGGCGGCAAGTATTGGGTCTCAGCCCAATCGACGAGGAAGTCGGCCAACACTTGTGATTTGATGGCGGTACGAGGCTGGTAGTATATGGCGTAAGGGGCCAGATCAATGGCCCACTTGGCCACTCAACCAGAGGCGTCTCGGATCCCAATAATCTCAGCCAGTGGAGCTGTGCAAACAACAGTTATCGGGTGCTCTTGGAAGTAGGGCTTCAGCTTCTTGGCGGTGAAGTGCACGCCGTAACACATCTTTCGGTAGTGGGGTTAGTTTTGCTTGGAGGCGGACAACACTTCGCTCAAGTAATACACCGGTCTCTGGACTGGCAGTGCTTTGTCCTTCTCCTTGCGCTCTACCACCATGACTATGCTGACAACCCGACTGGTGGCTGCAATGTAGAGGAGCATGGGCTCCTTCTCAGTCAGAGCCGCCAGGATAGGTGGGGTTGTCAACATCTTCTTGAGTTGGAGAAATGCTTCGTCCAGTCCTTGGTAGAGCAAAGGGATCTTTAGGGCAGGCTTTGTTGAGGCTGGTGTAGTCAATGCACATGCGCCACTCCTTGTTCTTTTTCAATACTAGGACTGGGTTGGCCAGCCACTCTGGAAAGAATACTTCCATAATAAATCTGGCTGTTAGGAGCCGGGCTATCTCTTCTCCGACAACTCTTCTCTTCTCCTCTGATAGGCGGCGCAAGGGCTGCCTGACCGGATTGACGTTAGGTCAGACATGTAGCTTGTGCTCTGCCAAATCCATCGGAACACCCGGCATGTCTTTTGGAGACCATGCAAAGATATCTCGATTCTCATGGAGGAAATCGACGAGCTCGCTTTCCTATTTGCTATCGAGGCCTGTGCCTACAACTGCGTGCCTCTCCGGGTGCTCTGGATCCAAGGGTATTTTCTTTGTTTCCTTGGCCGGCTTGAACGAGCCCTCAGCCTCTGACTCCTGGGGGATGGGTGACATTTCCGACTTCTTGCCTGCCAACGCCACCACCCGGTCAAGGAGCCGCTTCTCGGCAGCGATCACGAGGGACTCGGCCAGCCGGCTGCTGTCTGCAGCGCAGGCAATCGATCTCTTGTAGTCTTCGACTACTGTTAGGATTCCCTTGGTACTCGGCATCTTCATCTTGAGGTAGGCATAGTGGGGGACCGCCATGAACTTGGCAAGAGTAGGCCGGCCAAGCAGGGCATGGTAGGGGCTCTCAAGGTCCACCACTTCAAACCAAACTGACTCTCGGCGGAAGTGATTCTTGTCTCCGAAGAGGACATCAATCTGGGTCTTGCCTATTGGTGAGCAGGAAAGGCCAGGGACTATGCCATGGAAAACAATCCGACTGGGGGTGAGCTGCTTCTGCTTGATTCCCAACTTCTCCATCATGTCACGGTACAGGATGTTGATGTTGCTGCCGCCATCTATCAAGACTGTGGAGAAACAGGCTGCTCGCCTCTCTGTTGCAAGGGTAGCTTCTAGGACCAGGGCGTACGAACCAGGGGAAGGCATCAATTCCGGGTGGTCGGCCCTGCTCTAACTGATAGGCTTTTCGGACCAATGCATGAACTCTGGGGTACTGGAGGCCACTGCTTGCACTTCTTGTTATTGTTGCCGTCTGCTGCGTCTGTCGTCAGCCATGCTGGTGAACACAACATAAGCCCAGTGTTCCTCTGGGTACTCGTCTTGGATGGCGCCGACTGGCCGGGCCGCCGGCTGCTGGGGCTGAGGAGGCGGAGGAGGCAGGAGTCCGTCTCCCTTGGCAATTCTGGTGAGCCAGTGACACTTCCGAGTGGTGTGGTTGGAGGGCTTTGCGCCGCTATGGAATTTGTAGGGCACGTCTAGGGTCTGTTCGTAAGAGAAGGCGGGCAACCAACTGGACTTGCCGCCCTTCTGCCGCTTTGGGGCTGGCTGCCCTTCTGTCTGCTGATCCTCGACCGTTGTCACCTTCCGGCTAGTGGAAGCCGGCTGAGCGGCCTTTCGCTTGTTATCTCCCGGCTGTGGTCGCCGACTGGTGTCTCCAGCCGGAGTCCGAGGTGCCTAGGGTGCCACCTTTTCAGATGCGTCAACCAGGATTTCCGCCTTCATGGAGGAGTCGGCCGTGGCGTGCTTGTCAGCGATGACCAGTAGCTCATCGAGGTTCTCGGGCTCGTCGCAGAGGAGTTGATGCTTGAGGAGGGTGCCCTCTCGGCACCCGGCAGTAAAGTACTCGATTGCCTGCACCTCGTGCACGCCTTCGCAGGAATTGCGCAGCTCGGTCCAGCGTGTGAGGTAGTCGCAAGTTGACTCCATGGGCCCTTGGACACATAAGGAGAGCTATCGGGGCTTGGGGGCCCTCTTGTAAGTGCTGGTGAAGTTGCAGATGAAGACCTCGGTGAAATCAACCCAGCTGTTGATGCTGCGGGGCTTCAGGCTGTTGAGCCACGTCCGAGCAGTGCCTTGAAGCATGAGCGGGACGTATTTCACGGCAACGCGCTTGTTGCCATTTGCTATGCTGACGGCGGTGGAGTAGTCGACCAGCCAGTCCTCCGGTTTCACGGAGCCGGTGTATTTGGGCATGTCGCGTGGGAGGGTGAACCCTTTGGGGAAGGGCTCATCACGGATTCGGGGGCCGAAGCAAGGCGGTCCCAGTGCATCTTCTTCTTCGAGCGCCAGGGATCGGTTGAGATGGTCAATTCGGTGGCGAGCATCGTTCTCTCCGACTCCCTCTCGACGGCCAAGGCGGTCGCCGAGAGTCGGTGCGTGACAAGAGGCGGAGTGGGTTATCTCGCTCCACGAGCCGGGGGAGGCGGCAGGTCACCTTGCCGCTCTACTGCACGAGGGCGGCCCTCCTCGTCCCGCTCAATGGAGATGCGTGTCCGACTGTGGCTAGCAGCCGGCTCATTGCCCTTTCCTCCACGGGCACCGCCAGTTGGCGTCCGGGAGGTCGCCCCATGGTCTCGGCGTGGGGGCGGCTCGTTGTTTCGCCCGACTCGGTCTTTAGCGTGGCAGGCGGCCTCGTGTTGCGTGGCCGCCGCGTCCAGGAGCTGCTGGACTCGTTCCATCATGTGGCAGAGTTCGTCGCCGTTGTACTTGTTCAGATCATCTGTCACCGCCTGGGCGGCCCGGATGTTTTCTCAAGGCGTGGCGTAGACGGGGCGCTCCGCCCCGAACATGGTGGTGATGGTCGCGCCATGTTGCCGAACGGCGCCGAGGCGGCTGGGCTCGCCAGGAGCCGGTGTGCCGCCTACGGCCTGGTTCATCTCGCGCCGATAGGCGTCTAATAGCCGGCGCATGCTGGCCAAACGGCCAGCGCTCTCGACGAGCTGAAGGCGGCGTGCCTCCAGCACCTCAGCATCCGTGTCCTTGGGAATGGGCGCCCTGAGGTCGCGTAGGGTGGCCTCGAGGGGATCTTGAGCACGCCCGTCCGAGTGCTCCTTGCTGTTGATGACGAGCACCTCTGTGACGGTGCTCCCGCCACTGTACTCGTGAGGAGGAGGCTCATCATAGACCACCACGTCGGTGGGAAATGCGTCGAGCGACGCCGTGTCGGAGTCGACGATCATCAGATCGGTCGAGCCGATGGACTCCAGGTCCACAGCGGGCTCGCTGGTGACATGGAGCTAGTCGAGGAGGCTGGTGAGGTGGCTCTCAGGGCAGCTTGTGCCCGCATTGAAGGCCGGCTTGTCGGAGAGGTTGATCTCGCCGACGAGGTCAGCGAGGCAACTCGCCACGCAGGCAATCTCCGTGCCATGCAGCCCATCGAGGCTGACACCGTCGGGCGTGCTGGGCTGGCTTCGCTCGCCAGGAAGGAATAGGGTTCCCGTCCAGAGAAGATCTCCGGGAGACGGTGCACCTTGCCCCATGGTGGGCGCCAAATGTCGGGGGTTGGGTGCGACATATGCCAATGGATCGCTTATCATGGTGGGAGCGAGTAGAACGTCGCCGGTGCCTGGAAGCGGGATAAGGCGTAGACACGAACGCCAGCGTACTTCACCCAGGTTCGGGGCTCTCCTAGGAGATAACACCCCTAGTCCTACTCTGCGGGGTCTCCGCATGATCACTAAGGCACAAGTGATACAATGGCGCTCCTTGAGCTGTATGCTAGAGGCAGTAGGAGGCAAGGCTTAGCCCTCTTCCTGCTCTGATCGGTGGCTAGTTCTAATGGGGCCGAACCCTTTGCATGGGTGGCTTGGGGGGTTTATATAGGCCTACCCCCAGGGGTACAATGGTAATCTGGCCGACTGCTGGGCCCGGCTGTCAGCGTCTCCAGCCTTTGGCTTCTCCGCCGACCGCTGGGGCCCGCCGCCTGGCGGGCCCCGCCGACTAGTTGGTGGCTGCTTAATGTAGCCGTGTCGTTGGTGACAAGAGCTTGGTCACCTTTGCGTGGCTACAGTCCCGCCGCCTGGCGGGAGATCACTGTACCCACACCTGGTCTCATCAGCTTAATGGTATGCATGTCTCAGGATAAGTGATGGCCGCCTGCTGGAGGCCGGCTCCTCTTGAATCCGCTTCGTCGAGCTTCCGCCATCTTCCTTGGGGTCACTGCCAGATAGGGCCTGCCTCCGGCGGGCCGTACCGACAGGCCATCGTGGGGAACAGGACTCCGCCAGCCCGGAGCAACGTCAGGGTAGATATGGCACAATGCTCTGTCGTGCGAGGATCTCCATCTGTACGGAGCACTGTAGGCACGCCCGTCTCAAGTGTGGGAGGCGACGTGCTTCACTGTAGCCATACCTTGCCTTGTACCCTTGAAGGGAGCTCGGCCGCCCGTAGTTGTGAGGTGGCCGCCTGCCCGTTGCCGCCCTCTTAGGAAGGTGGCCGCCAGGAGCCGGCCAACCGGATCGCCATAGTCTTGGGTTACCCGCCCTCTGGCAGCCAGCCACTGAGCCAGCCGGCCCCAGAGGGCGGAGTTTCGGCTTGGGGCCCAGCTTGGCAGAGCTGGCCCAAAGTCTTGGTAAATCTTGGGGCTCGGGTGAGCCTACCCGTGGCCCATTACTCCGACACACTGGGAACGCAAAACATGGTTCGATTACTAGGTGGTTCTCTAAGACACCTAGGGTCATAATACTAACTCCAACATATATGTCAAGGCAGCAGAGTACCTCAACTCACCGATTAGTGTGGTTAATCTAGACCAAAGGAACATTGAAACGGGAGGAAGGGATTTTGCAAATGCTTCAGACTATTTAGAAACCTGGGATGACTCGGATAGCATAACGGCTGTAAATGCTCAAAAGAATTTGAGACATGCTACAAAAATGGTGGCATAGCCACTCATAAGAACAATATCAAGGTTTCGAGATCAACAGTTAACATACGGAGGTAGAAACTGAACTGAGGCTTAAATCCAACAATTTATAAGTCTACGGATTAGTAACACGTGATCCTGATAGAAAGAAGGGAAAGCCTAGTTCCTTAACCCCTTAGGAAAGATAATATGACTCGGATCAGAGGGCCTGAGGTACAAGGAGTAAAAGAGCCTTACGTTCCAGCCCACAAACAATTCCCCTACATATAACTAAAGAAATTCTAGACTCAACTTCGACCAGTTTGGCTTGGTAATCCTACAGGAAGTCAGGCTCTGATTCCAAAACTGTCAGGACCCCGACTCAATGCCACATCAATCTAGCATGTAACACCTCATATCACTTTGCGGCCTCACGCACGGTATTCCCACAGGTGTCGCCTTACCTTTGCCTGGGACCGTTTGCGCCTTTTGGCACACGTATATGATAGTGTCGCTAGCATCCATATGATAAGGAGCCCGGGCTGACATGGCTAGTCGTAAACCCATAGTGTCACAAACTTACAGGGACAGGCATCCATGACCCAGCATCGAACGTGTCGGTCATTAGCGAGTGAATCTAGGATGTAGCACTGGGCTAGCAGGACTACAGTGAATCGGGCTATAGCTTGCTAACAGGACTCCGGTATTCATCGCGTGACATTTCCCCGAGGGGACAAACACATGAACGAAGAAGGACACATGCCGGCCAGCCTAAGTGTTCCGGAGCAGTAGCAAGCTACCATAGCTCAGTGGAAGCACTAGGAGACATTTCCCGGTAAGAGAGGCTACTAAGGATAAACAACTAGATAGTCAGATCCCACACATACCAAGCATTTCAATAACATACACACAATATGCTCGATATGTGCAAATACAACATGGCATCACAACATGACTCTACAACTCAAGTATTTTATTCAATAGGAGATATTACAAACATGGGTCTCACGACCCAACATTCAGAGCATACAAGTCAAAGCAAAAGCGGAAGCTTAACATGTCTGAGTATAGACATCTACAAATGAAAAAGGCTGAGAAGCCTGACTATCTACCAGATCCTACCGAGGGCACAAGATCGTAGCTGAGGCAACAAGCTAAACATCGAAGTCCACGCGGAACTACTAGTGAGACGGAAGTCTCTGCAAAAACGTAAAATAGGCAAACGTGAGTACAAATGTACCCAGCAAGACTTACATCAAAACTAACTACATATGCATCATTATCAACAAAGGGGATGGTGGGGTTTAACTGCAGCAAGCCAGCTTTGACTCGGTGGCTATCCTAACTACAACTGCAAGTAACTCTTTTGAGGTGGCGCACGCGAGTCCACATATTCACCATATCAATACACCACTATGGATCCGCTCCCGTCTCCCTACGAGAACGGCATCCATAGCACTCACGCTTATCTTGCATATTTTAGAGTATCCACTTTCACTTGTCTATGAACTGTTATAGGCAACCCAGAAGTCCTTTACCGCGGACGCGGCTATTCGAATAGATGAAGTTAACCCTGCAGGGGTGTACTTCTTCACACACTCTCTCACCACTTACCGCCGTTTTCACGACATGTACTCGGCAACCTTCAAGCGAAAGCCCAGCGTGGGTGTTGGCCACAGCCTACCTAAACACTCAAGTCTCTATCTAGGTTTATCGCCTATTCAGGTTCCATCCACAGGGAGTCCGGCCGAGGTTTCCACATATGGCCCCGAATAATGTGTATAGGGTTCCGTGACAGCAAACGGGCGCCCAGCATACCCGGCCACGTGCCTACCGCATCAGAACCCACCCCTTCGGTCAGCGCTGCCCACGGCCTCCAGCATACTACAAACACTAGAAACTACTTGCAACTCCTGGACAGAGGACAAGGGTGATTAAGAAGCTGAGAGGGTCCATTGGTTTCGGGCCCAATGCGTGGTAGTAACTGTTTCATGGATCACAAACACAGAACTCAGTTCCTGAGGACGGTTTCAATGAGACAACCCACCATGTACTCCTACATGGCCTCTCACCGCTACCTTTACCAAATCATGTTCACACACTTAGCTCACACACAGTAGGACATGTTCACACACCTCTGATTCATCCCTGATGAATCAGACCTGACTTAACTCTAAGCAGTAGCAGGCATGACAAACAAGCATGAATGAGTAGGCACAATAGGGCTTAAACAACTCCTATTCATGCTAGTGGGTTTCATATATTTACTATGGCAATGACAGGTCATGCAGAGGATAAAGGGGTTCAGCTACCGTAGCAAGTAACAGATGAAGCGTTGTTGTCCTAATACAGTAAAAGAGAGCAGGAGCATGAGAGTAGGATTGTATCGGAGTGAACAAGGGGGTTTTGCTTGCCTGATGGAGTGGTAGTGGAATACTGCCCTTCAGTTGGATACTCGTGAATATCCTCGGAGGCAGAACCTACCACGAAGAACACATCGAAACACAATCACCACATGGCAATATGCAACAATATGACGCATGCAATTACATGGCAAAAATGAGTGTGTTTGGGCTAGTCCAACTTGGAACAGATTGGTTTGAGTTCATTTGAAACAAGGATTCAAATGCAAACCCAAAATAAGAGGTCATATTAGTGCATTAACTTGTTTCACCTATACAGCAAGGTTAGGTTGCTCTAACATGCATGGAAATGGTATAGATGGATAGATTTGATTTTTGTGATCATTTTTCATATATAAAACTTTGCATTTGGAGTTACAGATCAATTTCTATGAATTTCTGAAGTTTGTACTATTTTCTGGAATTTCCTGTATAAGAATAATTCCAGTAATTGAATTAATGCGTTAGCATTGCGTCAGGGTGACGTCATCAGTCAACGGAGCTGGTCTAGGTCAAACTGACCAGTGGGTCCCGCGCGTCAGTAGTTAGTTAAACTAACTAAAATTAGTTAGTGCTAACCCTAGCTTAATTAGCAGAGCGGGCCCCACTTGTCATAGACTCAGGGGGTAGTCAACCTGGGCCCGCCCAGTGAAAGTCAACGGGGTCAAACCCGCCAGCGTTTAGCCGCCGGCGAGGCTAGACGCGGCGGTGGGAGTGCATTTTCATGCTCCAGGGACCAAATGGACGGTGGAGACCATTTACGCGTAGCTGGGAACGAGCCGCATCGTTTGGTGGCAGTGGTGGAGCTCGGGGTGACCAGGAACGTCGCCGGCGATGACCTTGGTGGTCGCTGGAGTAGGGTGAAGTCGAACCCGAAGCTACAGGGTACGACGAGGGGCGTGGAGTGGTGCTACGGGTTCCTGCGAGTGCGGGGAGTGTGTTGGACATGGGGGTGTGGCCAGTGGGTGGCCGGAGTCACATCGGCGACGAGCTCGGCGGCGGCGCATGCGGTGGAGCTTCATGCAGTCGCTACGGTGCACAAGAAGGAAAACGGAGAGGATGGGAAGGCAGCTGAGCTCACGGCGGTCACTTAGGAGCAACCAGTGCGGTCGGGGATGAGCTGATGCGGCAGCGACGGTGAAGGGGATCTGTGGCGGTTCTCGGTGAAGTCGAGCTCGAAGAGGACGAAGCAGGGCGCGCGAGCACTCGGGGCTCGGTCTGCTCGACGGAGACGACGACGACGAAGCTGTTTGACTTGGTGGCGCGGCGTGGGGACGAGGAGGATGCGAGAACTACGGTGGCACGGGCGCAGCAGCGTCGGTCATGGTGTGGGAGAGCGAGGAAGAGAGGAAGGGGGCGAGTGAGGTGTTCACGGGGTCGGGGCGGCGACGTGGAGCTCACCCAGGTGTCCAGGGGCGCGGGCGACAAGCAGGTGGCGCCGTGGGAGCTCGTGCTCACCGGCGTCACCTTTGTGCCTCCCTAGAGAGGACGAAGCAGCTGGCTGGCATGGGCCAGCACAATGCTGGTCCTGCCAGGTGGGCTGCCAGGTGGGCTGCGGCTAGGTAAGTTCCCTCCTTCTCTTTTATTTTCTGTTTTCTATTTTTCTGTAATTGTGTGGCTTTATTAAAAATACTTAGACATCTTTAAAAATCCTAAAAATAATCAGGGGCTCTGTTTAGATTATTTCCAACAGCCCACACTTATTTTTAGAATTATTTGGGCATTTAAAATATTTTATAGCATTTATATGCCTAAATGCAAATAGTAATGATTTAATCCAATGACCTTATGTGTCCTAGAAAAATGTGAACCCATTTTGTCAGAGGTTCTAACCCAAAACAAAAAGGGTAGACTTTTTAGAAGGGCATTTCAGGTTCATTGAAAATAATTTTAGTAAACCCTAGTTGTTTTCAGGGGGGTGCTGGGGGTTCTGTCATCCCCATTTCAAGTTTTCTGGAAAAGTAAACATGTTGCAACAGTCTAATGCATGAACCAGCTAGGATGTGACAATCAACTAGGCCACTATAATGTAATCATGCTTTTTCATTATCTGTGCAAACAGGGTTATTCAGCTACATTTTGGTGGAAGTGCATAAATGTACAGATGGAACCGGCATATATGCAGAGTGCGAGGTGTGCCAAGTAAAAATTACCGACACCAACCATGCTCCATGCACGCATTTGGCATCCACCACCACCAGTGGGATGTGTGACGCTCTTTGTGGACGGATCTTTCTCAGTAGCAAATCCTCTAACCAAATACTAGTAGCTTATATTGGCAGTTTTCTAGGAAGTACTCTTTTCTGAAAGAAGCACCAATCTATTTTTCTTTATTTGTACACAGTCTCACAACTTTGACCCAAAGGTCCAGAGCTATTTTAGGGTGATTGGCATAGTACTCGCAGATGGATTGTAAGCATGATTTTCATTAGCTGTCACACTGATTGTAAGCATGAGCAGGTGGAAGATTAGGTTAGTGCGAAGCTTACCTTAAACCGCACCGCCGTCGTTGAGACAAGGCGACCATCGAGGGAACCGCGAAGAACAGCGGGGAAGCGATGTCGCGCCATCCAGCCTCTGATACGTCCATTTTTCATCATGCTTTTATATCAATATTTATTGCATTATGGACTATTATTACACATTATATCTCAATACTTATGGCTATTCTCTCTTATTTTACAAGGTTTACCATGAAGAGGGGGAATGCCGGTAGCTGGAATTCTGGCTGGAAAAGGAGCAAGCATTGGAAACCTATTCTGCACTGCCCCAAAAATCCTGAAACTTCACGAAACATCTTTTTGGAATTAATAAGAATTATTGGGCAAAAGAAATACACCAGGGGGCCCACACCCTGTCCAGGAGAGTGGAGGGCGTGCCCCTTGTCTCCTGGACCCCCTGGTGGGCCCCCGGTGTCCATCTTCTGCTATATTAGAGCTTTTACCCTAGAAGAAAACATGGGCAAGCTTACGGGACGAAACTCCGCCGCCACGAGGCGGAACCTTGGAGGAATCAATCTAGGGCTCCGGCGGAGCAGTTCTGCCGGGACACTTCCCTCCGGGTGGGGGAAATCATCACCAACGACATCACCAACGATCCTCTCATCGGGAGGGGGTCAATCTCCATCAACATCTTCACCAGCACCATCTCCTCTCAAAACCCTAGTTCATCTCTTGTATCCAATCTTGTATCAAAACCACAAATTGGTACCTGTGGGTTGCTAGTAGTGTTGATTACTCCTTGTAGTTGATGCTAATTGGTTTACTTGGTGGAAGATCATATGTTCAGATCCTTAATGCATATTATTACCCCTCTGATTATGAACATGAATATGCTTTGTGAGTAGTTACGTTTGTTCCTGAGGACATGGGTGAAGTCTTGCTATTAGTAGTCATGTGAATTTGGTATTCGTTCGATATTTTGATGAGATGTATGTTGTCTTTTCCTCTAGTGGTGCTATGTGAACGTCAACTACATGACACTTCACCATTATTTGGGCCTAGAGGAAGGCATTGGCAAGTAATAAGTAGATGATGGTTTGCTAGAGTAACAGAAGTTTAAACCCTAGTTTATGCCTTGCTTCGTTAGGGGCTGATTTGGATCCATATGCTTAATGATGTGGTTAGGTTTACCTTAATACTTCTTTTGTAGTTGCAGACGCTTGCAATAGGGGTTAATCATAAGTGGGATGCTTGTCCAAGTAAGGGCAGTAACCAAGCACTGGTCCACCCACATATCAAATTATCGAAGTACCGAACACGAATCATATGAACGTGATGAAAACAAGCTTGAGGATAATTCCCATGTGTCCTCGGGAGCTCCTCTCTCATTATTAGAAATTATCCAGGCTTATCCTTTGCTACATGAAAACCTTACCGAAAACCGCTTATCATTTCCTTCTGCTCCTCGTTGGGTTCGCCACTCTTACTTATCGAAAGGACTACGATTGATCCCCTACACTTGTGGGTCATCAAGACTCTTTTCTGGCGCCGTTGCCGGGGAATGTAGCGCTTTTGGTGAGTGGAACTTGGTAAGGAAACATTTATATAGTGTGCTGAAATTTTCTGTTACTTGTCACTATGGAAACTAATCCTTTGAGGGGCTTGTTCGGGGTATCTTCACGCCGACCAGAAGAGCAAAGAGTTTCTCCTCAAGCTACTGAACTTTATGAAAATATTTACTAGATTCCTTCGGGTATGATAGAGAAACTGCTAGCTAATCCATTTGCAGGAGATGGAACATTGCATCCCGATTTACACCTTATCTTTGCGGATGAAGTTTGTGGATTATTGAAGCTTGCAGGTATTCCCAATGATGTTGTCAAAAGGAAGGGAGATGCATTGACATGGTATAGGCTATGTGAAGATACGAGATCTTGGAATTATAAGCGACTGAAGTTGGAATTTCACCGGAAGTTCTATCCTATGCATCTTGTTCATCGTGATCGTAATTACATATATAATTTCTGGCATCGCGAAGGAGAAAGCATCTCTCAAGCTTTGGGGAGGCTAAAGTCAATGTTATATTCATGCCCCAATCATGAGCTCTCCTGGGAAATGATTATTCAAAACTTTTATGCTCGGCTTTCTCTTGATAATCGCAACCTGCTCGATACTTCCTGTGCTGGTTCTTATATGCTGAAGACTATTGATTTCAAATGGGACTCATTGGAAAGAATTAAACGCAACTCTGAAGATTGGGGTTCCGACGATGGTAAGAAGTTAGGTATGATACCTAAGTTTGATTGTGTTAAATCTTTTATGGATACCAATGCTTTTCGTGGATTTAGCGCTAAGTATGGACTTGACTCGGAGATAGTAGCTTCTTTCTGTGAATCTTTTGCTACTCACGTTGATCTCCCTAAAGATAAGTGGTTTAAATATAATCCTCCTGTTGAAGTGAAAGTAGTTGCACCTATTACAGTTGAAGAAAAGACTGTCACCTATACTGATCCTATTGTTCCTACTACTTATGTTGAGAAACCTCCCTTTCCTGTTAGGATAAAGGATCATGCTAAAGCTTCGACTATTGTTCGTAAGAGTAATACTAGGACTTATACACCTCTTGAACAAATCAATGTTGAACCTAGTATTGCTATGGTTAAAGATCTCTTGGATGATGATTTAGATGGGCATGTTATTTATTTCTGTGGTGAAACTGCTAATATTGCTAGACCAGATACTAAGATACATAGACCTGTCGTAGGCATGCCTGTTATTTCTGTTAAAATAGGAGATCATTGTTATCATGGCTTATCTGATATGGGTGCTAGTGCTAGTGCAATACCTTATACCTTATATCAAGAAATTATGCATGATATTGCACCCATTGAATTAGAAGACATCGATGTTACTATTAAACTTGCTAATAGGGATACCATTAAACCCTTTGGGATTGTTAGAGATGTTGAAGTTTTGTGTGGGAAGGTTAAATACCCTGCTAATTTTCTTGTTCTTGGTTCCCCACAAGATGATTTTTGTCCCATTATTTTTGGTAGACCCTTCTTGAATACAGCTAGTGCTGTGATTGATTGTGAAAAACATAGTGTCACCGTTGGCATAGATGGTATGTCTCATGAGTTTAATTTTGCTAAGTTTCATAGACAACCTCGTGATAGGGAACCACCTAGTAAGGATGAGATTATTGGTCTTGCTTCCATTGCTGTGCCTCCTACTGATCCATTAGAACAATACTTGCTAGACCATGAAAACGATATGTTTATGAAGGAAAGAAGGGAAATAGATGAAGTGTTCCTCAAACAGGAACCTATGTTGAAACATAACCTTCCCGTTGAAATTCTTGGGGATCCCCCTCCACCCAAGGGTGATGCCGTGTTTGAACTCGAACCTTTACCTGATAAGCTTAAGTATGCTTATCTTGATGAAAAGAAAATATATCCTATTATTATTAGTGCTAACCCTTCAGAGCAAGAAGAAGAAAGATTAGTGAAAACTCTAAAGAAGCACTGAGCAGCTATTGGATATACTCTGGATGATCTTAAGGGCGTTAGTCCCAGGTTATGCCAACACAATATTAAATTGGAAGACGATGCCAAACCAGTTAGAGATCCTCAACGACGACTAAATCCCAAGATGAAGGAAGTGGTAACAAAGGAGATACTAAAGCTCCTTGAGGCAGGTATTATTTATCCCGTTGCTGATAGTGAATGGGTAAGCCCTGTCCATTGCGTTCCTAAAAAGGGAGGTATTACCATTGTTCCTAATGATAAAGATGAATTGATCCCACAAAGAATTATTATAGGTTATAGGATGGTAATTGATTTCCGTAAGTTAAATAAAGCTACTAAGAAAGATCATTACCCTTTACCTTTTATTGACCAAATGCTAGAAAGACTATCCAAACACACACATTTCTGCTTTCTAGATGGTTATTCTGGCTTCTCTCAAATACCTGTGTCAGCGAAGGATCAATCTAAAACTAGTTTTACTTGCCCTTTTGGTACTTTTGCTTATAGACGTATGCCTTTTAGTTTATGTAATGCACCTGCTACTTTTCAAAGATGTATCATGGCTATATTCTCTGATTTTTGTGAAAAGATTTGTGAGGTATTCATGGATGATTTCTCCGTTTATGGATCCTATTTTGATGATTGCTTGAGCAACCTTGATCGAGTTTTGCAGAGATGCGAAGGCACTAGTCTCGTCCTTAATTGGGAAAAGTGTCACTTTATGGTTAATGAAGGCATTGTTTTGGGGCATAAGATCTCCAAGAGAGGTACTGAAGTTGATAAAGCCAAAGTTGATGCTATTGAAAAGATGCCATGTCCAAAGGACAAAAAAGGTATAAGAAGTTTCCTTGGTCATGCCGGTTTTTATAGGAGGTTCATTAAGGACTTTTCTAAAATCTCTAGGCCTCTGACTATTTTATTGCAAAAAGATAGTCCTTTTGTCTTTGATGATGATTGTGTAGAAGCATTTGAAATACTTAAGAAAGCTTTGATCACTGCACCTATTATTCAGCCACCTGTTAGGAATTTACCTTTTGAAATTATGTGCGATGCTAGTGATTATGCTGTAGGTGCTATTCTAGGGCAAAGAGTATGCTAGTAAGACTCTTGATACTGCCCAGAGAAATTATGCTACTACTGAAAAAGAGGTCTTAGCAGTTGTGTTTGCATGTGATAAGTTTAGACCTTATATTGTTGATTCCAAAGTTACTATTCACACTGATCATGCTGCTATTAAATATCTTATGGAAAAGTAAGATGCTAAGCCTAGGCTCATTAGATGGGTTCTTCTGCTCCAAGAATTTGATTTACACATTATTGATTGAAAAGGAGCTGAGAACCCCGTTGCAGATAACTTGTCTAGGTTAGAGAATGTTCTTGATGACCCACTGCCTATTGATGATAGTTTTCCTGATGAACAATTAGCGGTCATTAATGCTTCTCGTACTGTGCCTTGGTATGCTGATTATGCTAATTACATTGTTGCTAAATTTATACCGCCTAGTTTCACATACCAGCAAAAGAAAAAGTTCTTCTATGATTTAAGGCATTACATTTGGGACGACCCACACCTTTATAAAGAAGGAGTAGATGGTGTTATTAGACGTTGTGTGCCTGAGCATGAACAGGAACTGATTCTACGCAAGTGTCACTCCCAATCTTATGGAGGACACCATGCTGGGGATAGAACTGCACACAAGGTACTACAATCTGGTTTTTATTGGCCTACTCTCTTCAAAAATGCTCGTAAGTTTGTCTTATCTTGTGATGAATGCCAAAGAGTAGGTAACATTAGTAGACGTCAAGAAATGCCTATGAATTATTCTCTTGTTATTGAACCATTTGATGTTTGGGGCTTTGATTATATGGGACCTTTTCCTGCCTCCAATGGTTATACACATATTTTAGTTGCCGTTGATTACGTTACTAAGTGGGTAGAAGCTATTCCAACTAGTAGTGCTGATCATAACACTTCTATTAAAATGCTTAAAGAAGTTTATTTTCCGAGGTTTGGAGTCCCTAGATATCTTATGACTGATGGTGGTTCACATTTTAATCATGGTGCTTTCCGTAAGATGCTAGCTAAGTATGATGTCAACCATAGAATCGCATCTCCTTATCATCCGCAGTCCAGTGGTCAAGTAGAGTAGAGCAATAGAAAGCTCAAATTAATTTTGCAAAAGACTTTGAATAGATCTAGAAAGAATTGGTCCAAAAAACTTGCTGATGCATCGCATACAAAAATCCTATGGGTATGTCTCCTTATAAGATGGTTGTCGGTGTCAAAACCGGCGGATCTCGGGTAGGGGGTCCCGAACTGTGCGTCTAGGCGGATGGTAACAGGAGACAAGGGACACGATGTTTTACCCAGGTTCAGGCCCTCTTGATGGAGGTAAAACCCTACGTCCTGCTTGATTAATATTGATGATGTGTGTTACAAGAGTAGATCTACCACGAGATCAAGGAGGCTAAACCCGAGAAGCTAGCCTATGGTATGATTGTTGTTCATCCTACGGACTAAAGGCATCCGGTTTATATAGACACCGGAGAGGGCTAGGGTTACACAGAGTCGGTTACAATGGTAGGAGATCTACATATCCGTATCGCCAAGCTTGCCTTCCACGCCAAGGAAAGTCCCATCCGGACACGGAACGAAGTCTTCAATCTTGAATCTTCATAGTCTTGGAGTCTGGCCGATGACGATAGTTCGGCTATCCGGACACCCCCTAGTCCAGGACTCCCTCAATGGTTTATGGAAAAGCATGTCATTTACCTCTTGAACTTGAACATAAAGCATATTGGGCTATTAAAGAGCTCAACTATGACTAAAAACTTGACGGTGAGAAGAGGTTGTTTCATATTAGCTCACTTGATGAATGGAGAACCCAAGCATATGAGAATGCCAAGCTATTCAAAGAAAAAGTCAAACTCTGGCATGATAAGAGGATACAAAAGAGTGAGTTTAACGTAGGAGACTATGTATTATTATTCAACTCTCGTTTAAGATTTTTTGCAGGAAAACTTCTCTCAAAATGGGAAGGTCCCTATGTTATCAAGGAGGTCTATCGTTCTGGTGCCATTAAAATTAACAACTTCGAAGGCACAAGTCCAAGGGTGGTAAACGGTCAAAGAATTAAACATTATTGTCACAACCTAGCTAGTCATGCATTAGAGTGTTGCATCATGTTTACTCTTTCATCAGAAACTTGAAATGGGGATGACAGAACCCCCAGTCCCCTCTGAAACCAACTAGGGTTACTAAAATAATTTTTCAATGAACCTGAAATGCCCTTCTAAAATGCCCATCATTTTTGTCTTGGTTCAGAACCTCTGCCAAAAATGGTGCACATTTTCCTAGGCCATCCTAGGGTTTTTGAATTAAATCATAAATATTTGAATTTGGGCATTTAAAATAATATAAAATATTTAAATGCTCAAATATCTCCAAACTAAAATGTTTCATGTTGGAAATAATCCAACTATGGGCCAGGAATAGTTTGGTGATTTTTGAACTTGCCTAGGTATTTTATTTAATTCAACAAAGTTGCAGATATATTAAATAAAACAAAAACAGAAATAAAAAGGGGGAAAACTTACCTGGGCTCCTCCACTGTGCGGCCCAGCCAGCTGGCCGGCCCAGCCAGCAGCGGCCCAGCCCACCACTGCAGCTCTCCGTCGTCTTCCTCCCCTCGCCCCGAAGCTGCTGCGTGCTCGCGCGCGCACGGCCGCGCGGCCACCTCCTGCTTGCCGACGCGCCCCTGGCCGCGTGGACGACTCCCGCAGGCCGTCCCGATCCCCCCTGCTCTCTCTCACTCTCCCCCGGCTCTCCCCTCCTCTCCCTCGCTCTCTCTCTCACACGGCCGAACACCACCGTCGCCGCCGTTCGCCATAGCAGCCATCTCCGGCCACCCCTCGCTCCCCCGACTAGCTCAGGAGCTCCGCCTCGACTCCCTCTTCCTCCCCACCGCTCCACAGCTCCCCGGAAGCCCTGCATCGCCGCCACGTCGCCGTTCCCCTCTTCGGGCTCCGACCACCGTCGCCGTCGAATTCGCCGTCTCCAGCGCATCCCCGAGCCCGCTTCGACGCCCACTGCAACCGCGGTGAGCTACGCCACCGTTTCCCCCTCTCCTTCCCCTCGTTCCCTCACCGTAGCCACCTCCCCACCACGGCCGAACCTCCGCCGTCACCGAGCTCGCCGTCGACGCAGCTCCGGTGACCATTTGGTCACCCCGGCGAGTCCAACGAGTTCGCAAGACCCCGTAGAGCATCCCTAGCGCCTCGCTTTGCTCGACTTCGAGCTCCAGCACCGTTCCCGTGCACGACCGAACCCCGGCGGCCGTAGCCGAGCTCGCCGCCGTCGACTCCGGCCACCCCGACCCCAACGGGCTCCGCCAAGAGCTGCGGGTTGGCCTCAGCTCCACTCCGGTGGTCTCCGCAGTCCGTTTGGTGGCCGAAATGACCAAAACCACTTCCGTCGCCGCGTCGGGCTCGCCGGCGACTAAACGCCGGCAGCCAACATTAACTTTGACCACGGGTGGGCCCTGGTTGACTCCCCTGAGTCAATGACAGGTGGGGCCCAGCCCTGTTAATTAAACAGGATTAGTTTTAATTAAGTTTTAATTAAAATAATCACCCTGACATGCGGGACCCACTGTCAGGTTTGACCTGGACCAGTTCCGTTGACCTGCTGACGTCAGGCTGACGCAGTAATTGATTTTCTGGATTTAAATTAAATCAGGAAATTCCAGAATATTATTTAAACTTCAAAAATTCATAACTTTTATTCTGTAACTCCAAATTGGACAAATTATATATGAAAAATGATCAGAAAAATCCAATCTATCCATCTGTACTATTTTCATGCATGATCAAACAAGTTAAATTGATGTTTTAAGCAGAACAAGGAAAAGCACTTTAAAAGGCCATATTTGAATTTGAAATTTGAATCTTTGATTCAAATTTGTTCAAACCCTTCTGGCTTTAGTTGCATTAGCCCAATACACTCATATTGCCATGTTTCATGCATGCATCATATTGTTGCACATTGTTTGGTGATGCTTGTGTATCGATGCCCTTGCGACAGGTTCTGTCCCCGAGGAGTACCGTGATTACCCTAACGAAGAACCGTATCTGTGCATCGAACCATCAGGCAAGCAACCAACCATTTGATCATATCGATACAATCCCATGTTCTCGCTCCTGCTCTCTTTTACTGCATTAAGACAACGCGATTCAAACTGCTGTGTGCTACGGTAGTTGAACCCATTTCCTCTGCATGACCTGTCATTGCCACAGTAACTAGATGAAACCCACTAGCATGTGTAGGAGTTGCTTGAGCCATATGTATGTGTTGTTCCTACCTTGCTATGCCTGCTATGCTTAGAGTCGTGTCAGGTCTGGTTCATCTGGGTGATGGGCTGGAGTGAAATGATTATGTCGGTAATGAGAGTGGTGTGGTGAACACGATTTGGTAAAGGTATCGATGAAAGGCCATGTAGGAGTACATGGTGGGTTGTTTCATTGAAGCCGACCTTAAGCACTGAGATCTGTATGTGTGATTTAAGAATCAGCTACTACCATGCATTGAGCCCGAAACCAATGGACCCTCTCGGCTTCTTATTCACCCTAGTTCTCCGTCCAGGAGTTGCAAGTAGTTTCTGGTGTTTGTAGCCTACTGGAGGCCGTGGACAGCGCTGACCGTAGGGGTGGGCTGTGATGCGGTAGGTACGTGGCCGGGTGTACCGAATACCCGTTAGGTATCTCGGGAACCCTGTTCACATCGTTCGGGGCCGTATGGGAAACCTCGGCCGGACTCCCTGCGGATGGAACCTGAATAGGCGATAAACCTGGACTGGAGGCTTAGGTGATTAGGTAGGTCGTGGCCGACACCCACGTTGGGCTTCCGCTTGAAGGTTGCCGAGTACATGTCGTGTAAACGACGGTAAGTGGTGAGAGCGTGTATGAAGAAGTACCCCCTGCAGGGTTAACATGATCTATTCGAATAGCCGCGTCCGCGGTAAAGGACTACTTGGTTGCCTATACAGTTCATAGACAAGTAAATGGAAACTGCTAAAAGCCTCAAGATAAGTGTGAGTGCCGAGGATGGCTCTTCCGTAGGAAGACGGAGGTGGATCCTCGGTAGTGTATTGAAGTGGTGAGTAGTGGACTCGTGTGCGCAAAACCATTTCAAGTTGGAGTATCGTAGGTTAGTCTAGCCAAGAGTCAAAGCTGGCTTGCTGCAATAACTCCACCAACCCTTCTTGATACTATGCATGTATGTAGGATCTGATGTAAGTCTTGCTGAGTACCTTTGTACTCATGTTGCTATAATCTACATTTTTACAGAAGACGCTGCAACCCCTTCTGATGGGTTCTATGTAGACGTTGACATCAACGAGTAGGCTAAAGACCCAGGTGGTGACCCTGAGCTTGTGAAGGACCACGTAGTATAGCTAGGCTTTCCAAGCCTCTTTTTTTACTAGTTGTCTGTACTCAGACAAGTTACTTCCGCTGCTGGTTTGTATGACTGTATGACTTGTATGTGGGGTCGTGAGACCCGTACCTTTGTGTATGTTATGTATGGCTCACTGAGCCTTAAATAAAGTACTTGTGTCATAGAGTCATGTTGTGATGCTTCGTTGTATTTGCACATATCGAGCATATTGTGTGTATGATTGAAATGCTTGGCATGTGTGGGATCTGACTATCTAGTTGTTTATCTTTAGTAGCCTCTCTTACCGGGAAATGTCTCCTAGTGTTACCGCTGAGCCATGGTAGCTTGCTACTGCTCTGGAACACTTAGGCTGGCCGGCATGTGTCCTTCTTCGTTCCTGTGTCTGTCCCTTCGGGGAAATGTCACGCTTTGAGTACCGGAGTCCTGTTAGCCCGCTACAGCCCGGTTTACCGGAGTCCTGCTAGCCCAGTGCTACAGCCCGGACCCACTTGCTGATGACCGACACGTTCGAAGCTGGGTCATGGATGCCTGTCCCTGTAAGTCTGTGCCACTTTGGGTTTACGACTAGTCATGTCAGCCCGGGCTCTTTATCATATGGATGCTAGCGACACTATCATATACGTGAGCCAAAAGGCGCAAACGGTCCCGGGAAAAGGTAAGACGACACCCGTGGGGATACCGTGCGTGAGGCCGCAAAGTGATATGAGGTGTTACCAGCTAGATCGATGTGACATCGAGTCGGGGTCCTGACAATTATATTTCAGGTAATCCTATCAATGTTGAAACTAATATTATTGAAACCATAACCCCGGAGGAATACATAAGGGACACTTTCTAGAACGTTCCAGACTCCGAAAAGGAATAGGTATGTGGTACGGTAAGTAAACCGACTCCAAAATGACTCCAATGGCAATTTTTATCAGTTTTTGAATATTTAAGAATTTGAGGAAGGAAGAAGTAGTCCGAAAGGGACACGAGGCCCCCACGAGAGTGGAGGGGGGGCCTCCCGGACTCCATTTTCTTGCACGTTACGTATTTTGGTCGGTAAAAATTCATTATATATACTCCTGAAGGTTTTGACCACCGTATCACTCAAATATCCTCTGTTTTCGTTTTGAGTTGTTTTTGTTTCAGATCTAGAGCATCATGTCGTCTCCAAGCGCTCCCAAGGACAAGTTTTTTGAGAGGGTTATCAACCCCTATCTCGTGGAGGTGCTGCAACACCCTCAAACCATTGAGATGCGTGAGGGGGTGCTGCACATCCGCGATGTGGAGGGACCAAGGCGTACTGGAAGCGTAGAGACAAAGCTCGAAGCCGTAGAGCAGCAAGTTTTCAAGTGCCAAGAGATGGTGGAGCGTGGACTCAACGCCAACCAGATGATGATTACGGAATTCACCAACAACTACAAGTTAGATGCCAAAGTCATTGGGGAGACCATCTTCAAGCTTCAAGAGAAAATCGAGCACCTCCAAGCCCAAATCTATGACCTGCAAAACCAGAACTGTGAGTATGAATATAGATTCAAGAGGATGAGTTTGGCTGCAGATTTAAGGATCCCGGAGACTCGATCATCCTTCTATGATGGTGAGCCTATGCCTTGGAAGACGGACGACAAGCCTACATCATCAACAACTCCTACTTCACCACCTCCGAGGACATAATCGCATGGGTATGGGCACTCCCCTTGGCAACTGCCAAGCTTGGGGGAGGTGCCCCGGTATCGTATCACCATCACACTCCTATCTTTACCGTTTTATTTAGTTTGATCCCTTTAGTAGTATCTTGATCTAGTAGATTGAATTTTTGATATCAAGTAGTTTTGAGTTTTGCTTTGTGATCTCTTTATGTAATCAAGTCCCTGAGCTATCTATAATAAAGATTAGTGTTAAGTCGAGGGCTTTGCTCTGTTGCCATGATCTGGATAAAGTAGAAAGAAAAAGAAAAGAGTTTATATTGATCTTATGGATAGTGATGACTTCACATATAGAAAGTATGAGGCATAAAAGTGCCTGTCCAAGTAACGGCAGTACCCAAGCACTGGTCCACCCACATATCAAACTATCAAAGTACCGAACGCAAATCATATGAACGTGATGAAAACTAGCTTGACGATAATTCCCCTGTGTCCTCGGGAGCTCCTTTCTCATTATTAGAAATTGTCCAGGCTTATCCTTTGCTACATAAAGGATTGGGCCACCTTGCTGCACTTTACTTACTTTATTTACTTGTTACTCGTTACTATTTATCTTATCACAAAACTATCTATCACCTACAATTTCAGTGCTTGTAGAGAAAACCTTACCGAAAACCGCTTATCATTTCCTTCTGCTCCTTGTTGGGTTCGACACTCTTACTTATCGAAAGGACTATGATTGATCCCCTACACTTGTGGGTCATCAGCCTTGTCTTGCTGTGGGAGAACGAATACTCCTATGGCTCCGGCTGGCTCTGCACCCTCACGAACGGCACACCGTACTCGATCGATTCATTATCCTCTGGGTGCTCGACATTCGACCTGTATGCCCACCACCTCCGCCTGACTTTCGCGTCGAGCGAATCTGTCTGCTCCATCGCCCAAAGGAGATACTCGATGAACTCGAAGGACTGCGGCGTGATTGCCACCGAGGAGTAGATGTGCATCGCCACCCTCATCGCTGTCGTCTCGCTCTTTCGCATACATTGCCACTTGGCCCTCACCATCCTCGAAATCTCCCACTCATTGTCAAACCAAGTACTCCTTCAACCTGGCTAACTTTGCATGGTCGCTGCCGGCGATCTGCCTGATTCGCTACCGCATCCTCTCCATAGATGTCCTTCTAAGTCGTCCGGTTTGGAAGATGGGAGGAGAGACGATGGTCTTGCAATAGAGAAGAGGGAGAGGCAAGACGGTGGTTTTGGAATGGAGATGATGGAGAGGAGAGGAGGTGGTTTTGCAATGGAGAAGAGGGAGAGGCGACACAGTGGTTTTGGAATGGAGATGATGGAGAGGAGAGAAGGTGGTTTTGTAATGGAGAAGATGGAGAGGCGAGACGGTGGTTTTTGAATGGAGATGATGGAGAGGAGAGGAGGTGGTTTTGCAATGGAGAAGAGGGAGAGGAGCATGCTTCCAGCGATTTAGGATTGGACGAGAGGGCCGGCGCACTATGACTGGATCAAAATCAAAATCAATTTACCCTTCAATTAAGAAAGCAACCCCACATTAACTAGTCTCCCTTTTATTCTGGGTCATTATTGACCATGATTTTCGCAAATAAAATATATGTTATACGTTGCAAAATAATATAATTTGAAAGTACATCAAGATATGAACCAAACGATACAATTTTTGGGGACATGCATTCACATTTTGCTTGTCAAATACAGTACGTGATCAAACTTTGACCCAAAATACGCAAAACAAAAAAATACTTCCAAGACCAGCGCCGCTCTTCTGATCTTCTCCTCTTAAACCACCACCGCTCCTCTCCTGTTCCAATCTAAATCCAGCGCCGCTCCTCTCCTCTTCCATTTCAAAACCACCGCCCCTCCTCTCCTGTTCCAATCCAAAACCAGCGTCGCTCCTCTCCCGTTCTAATCCAAAACCAGCGCTGTTCCTCTCCTCTTCCATTCAAAAACCACCGCCGGCGAGTGAAGGTGTTGTGGAGAAGTAGATTGATAGAGGACTACAACCGATACGTGAGCATCGCAGACGGCGACCCTGTGAAGCTAGCTAGGATGTTGGAGATACAGTCTTGGTTTGACAACAAGGACCAACTAGCGGCGACAGCGACATCCATGGTCAAATATATGCAATAGAGCGAAAAGGTGGCGATATTCCCGGAGGGAGTCGCGCAGGAGTACATAGAGCTACTCCCCTGGGCCATGGAGCAAACAGATTCACCGAATCTGATCGTGAGGGAGTGGTGGTGGGAGTATTGATCCCAGATGGAGCATCCACTACAGATTGAAGGATCGGGCATCTATAGGGTATCGTTTGTGAGGGCGTCGTGCCAGAGCAAGCTAGTGGAGTCTTCATCGACCGAACCCAACTACAAGAGGAGAAAAGTAGTTGGCCCGACGACGCTTCCCCGCCATCCTCTCCCTCGCCGTTCACATCATCTCGCGGGGCGGCTGTTTGCCGCCGAGGAATAGGAGGGACTGCCCCCCTAGCCTAATAGTCAGGTAGGTTGTGAATTGTCAGGAGGAGCTTAGGGTTGTCAGTATTTGCAGGTTGTGAATTGTGTTTTGTGTTGTGTATTTTGAGAGTACTTTCAGATATGAATGTCTTTTGAATTTCAGATTTGCAGTATTGAGCATATGAAGTATTTTATGAATTCTAGAGATCTATTTTTAGCACTTAAAAAATGTAGTTTCATAGGAGTATAAAAGTGCAGACAATGTGATTCTCAGAGAAGAAACTGCAAGTTTCAGTTTCAGATAAGAAACTGCAAGTTCAGTTTCAGATAAGAAACTACAACTTTCAGAGACAGAGCATTTATATTAACACGGCCTTTTCAAACAGTGTTAACATCATGTTGGAAGTTTTATTCATGGTCGAAAATGGAACTACCAGCCAGTTAACATCATGTTGATCAACATTCATGCATGGCACATCTTCATATGATGCACAGTCGAAAAGATATGTTATTTTCAAAATGCCCACACAATGTCGAGTGTGCGAAAAATAGATAAAACGAGGGGTGAAGTTTTGGCAAGTGTTGGACATGGTGTGCGTAGATGACAATGGGGACCCACATGTCAATAAAGGCAGAGGCAAAAAATTTGGAGATATTTTCCCTGCACAGGTGGAATCGAACCAGGGCGGAACAGCTGTCGGGTAGTGTCACTTGGCCACTAGGCTAGTTCAGTTGTTTCGTTACTAATAAGGCACTTCCTCAGGTGGTAAGATCTCCTCCCGTGCCTTTGTGCGCTCGCCGCAATGCCGATGTCTGCTATTGTGAACATGCTGAACAAACGGGAGGAATCTAGAGAGGAATGTACGTGGAGAGGTGGATAGTCGGGACCCACCAGGTCTATGGCCGTACGCAAGCAAGTGCCTCATCAAAAAAATACTTCCTCCTAATGCTATACTGATGTTGGGGCCCACGGGGTTGTCAACATAGTTACATTTTTTAGGTGCTTCAACGTAGTTACTATAGGAGATAAATTCACAACGAAGCCGGGGAGCTGGCAAGTATCATTTATTATCACTAGGGCAGCAAGTATCAACTGGGTTTTGGGCTGCCCCATCTAGGCTTTCTTTTTTAACATGCGCAGCCCACGACATGCCGGTTTGTATGTTCTTGAGGGCCGTCATGTATCGACCGTCCTATGGACCTCCCATCCGAGGTTTTGTTTTTCCTGAAACATCGGCAGCCCAATTTATGTATTTTTTTGAAGAAAACACAGAGGTCTGTTCTATTTTTCTATATAACAATAGGAACGCCTGGTCCAACTTATGTTTCCCTTCTAACTATATTATATATATTTAAAATATTCTATATGTTATTATATATAATTGTTATTGTCATCATATATTTAATAGATACTTACATTTGTAAGAAAAACAATGTCCCACATCTTATTAACTTATAAAAATAATTTCTTAACAATAAAATCCTCGATTTTTTTGGCAACAAAAATCCTGGTGATTGTGTACAAAAGCTTGGTAAGATTTAAGGACCAATGTAATAATAAATCACTTATTATTTAAATATATTTATAACAAAATGCTCAGCCCCTGTTTATTTTTTGATAACATTGTTGCGCCCACCCCAACATTATAATTAGAATCAGCCCAGCAAAATTATGTATTTCGAGAAAGTGCAAATGGCCTGTAATTTTTTAGGAAAAAAATAAATGGGCCGCATGGACGCTAAATTATTTGTTCACCCAGCCCAGCTAATGGACTGTAATTCAAAAAAAAAGATCAAATTGAATATAAATTCTACCCCACAAAAAAAGACTGTAAATTCTGAAAAATGGGTTGAATACGTGCCACATTTTTTTAGGCTGAAATGTGGGCCAATAGATCGAAGCCAACGCAAGTCGTTGTCAACTTAGTCAACAAATGATTTTGACATCGTTAGCCATTGGATTTACATCCAGCGACCGACATCCATCTTCAATCTCTCGTATTCTTCCTCCAGCACCATCGGGACCACCTGCTCTCGCCTCCTGCTGCTAGCAGCTCTGCTTAGCACACTTCGCTGTGAAGCGCTACTCCACCGTTGGCCAGGCCATCCCTCCACCCCTCCACACCTCCTGTTGTTCTCCACCGACTGCCGAACCACACCGCACCAGAACTAGTTAACCCTCATACACCTCTCCGTCTGCGACTCTACTCCCGCGTCTTCCCATCTCCGGCTCGTTGCTGTCCGAGGCCTCACCGTCGTCCACCACCTTGGATGCGCTCGGCGCGGAGTGGTCAACATGGTCAACGAACGACACCATCGGAAGTAGACTGTGCGTGGAGAGGCTGACAGCTGGGTCCAGGGCCGCATGCAAGGAAATGCCTCCTTATTACGCACAAATTAATGATTCTTCCACCTGACAGCTGGGACCCACCAGAAGGGCCTCTGTATTTCTCAAAAAAAATGTTTCCCCCGCTGACAGGTCGGACCCACCAGCTATATCTTCGCATGCAAGGAAGTGCCTCCTTATTACACACAAAAAATGAATACCCCCCTACTAGCTGGGACCCACCATAGTGGGAGGCTGACTTGTGGGCCAACTAAGTTAACGGGGACGGAGGGCTTTGTCAACTTAGTCAATATGAACAATTCTAGCTCCAATGATGTCCATCCAACGGTCGTAGTGCTTCTTCAATCTCTGGTCTTCTTGCTCCAGCCACCCAAACCAGCGCCGGTCGTGCCTCATGCTCCTGCCTCCCATGGCCGGCTGTGATGCCGCGGAGGCCTCACCACCCCCTACTACTCCCACCGCTGGCGAGGCCGTCCCTCTACTCACCCACACCCCCTGTTATTCTGCAGCGATGACAGCCTCACACCGCAGCCGAACCAGTGAACCCTCATACTACTCTACGCGTGGGCACGTGTTCCCCGGCTCCGCGTCGTCCCCTTCCTAGGCCTCGCAGTCGTCCACCGCTCGGGTGCTCTCGGCGCAGCGTGGTCAATGTGGTCAAGGAACGACTTCCATTGGAAGAGTACTGTACGTTGATAGGCTGACAGTTGGGTCCACGGCAGCTGGAAGGAATTGGCTCCTTATTACGCGCAAAATAATTATTCGTCCACCTGACAGCAGGGACCCACCGGACGGGCCACTGTATTTCGTGAAAAAAATGTTCCCCCCTGACTGCTGGGACCCACCAGCTACATCTTCGCACGCAAGGAAGTGCCTGACAGTCCGGACCCACCTGGTCGAAGCATACATAGCGTTGTCATTCTGGTCGTGAACGTCTACGTACATACTAGTTGATGTAGAGGCGCGCACATGTCGTAGTAGAGGCATGCACGTAGCATATAGACGTACATACAGTAGCCAGGGCGCAAGAAAGTAAATACGGCCACGTACATACATACAGGCGGGGTCTCAAACGCCTACTCGCACATACGTATGGCCGGGGCTCGTGTACATGGCTGGGTCGAAACTGAGAAAAACTGCGTCGTCGTCGTGTTCATGGGGAGCCAACCGGGAGGGTCGGAACGGAATGCGTCATCGTGTTCTTCGGGAGGGCTTGGACGGAACAGCCGATGGAAACGAGGCCTGGCGTACCGTAGAACGGAGGAAACGGCCTTGTGTTCGACCGGCAATAGTCGAAACAAGATCCTGTTCATCGGGAGGGGTCTGGTGTACCGCAAAACGGAGGAAACGGACTTCAGTTGGACCTCCTACACTCAAAACGGGGTCCTATTGATCGGGAGGGGTTTGGGGTACCGCAAAATGGAGGAAACGAACTTGTGTTGGAGCGCTATGGTCGAAACGGGGGTCCTGTTCATCGGGAGGAGTGTGGCGTACCGCAAAACAGGAGTCCATGGGATACTGTTCATCTCCACCATCGACCTCCTCCAGCCTCCACAGGCTACTGTTCATCCACCATCGACCTCCTCCAGCCTCCACTTGCGACTGTTCATCCACGGGCTCATGTTCGTCCAGCCTCGCTACTCAACCGACTACTGTTAAACCAACCCTCTCCACGGGCTCCTGTTCAACCACCTCTCCATGGGCTACTGTTCATCTAGCCCTCCACCGGCTATTGTCCAACCAGCCCTCCACGGGGTCGTCCTGTTCATCCAGCCCCAACCAGCTCGATCGGGGTCCTGTTCATCCAGAGGCAACACCACGGGGTCCTGTTCATCCACCCCCACCGGGAACTGTTCATCCAAACCCCCCAGCAATGCTCACTATTCATCCAACCCCCCCCCCACCCCGCGCGCAACACTCACTGTTCATCCAGAGGCAGCATTGATTAGCTTCAATTAATAATAGTAGCGAAGGAATCGCTCGATCACTCACGTTCAGTAACGTGCAGCCTGCAGTGCAATCACTGGGGTTCAGTTAGGCGACGCCTCGCTCGGGTTCAGTTAGAGCCCAACGCCTCGCACCCACGCGCGTATGGTATGAGAGAAACGAGCATCGCTCGGCCCCCGACCACCCACTGTAATCAGGAACTCCTCGATTTTTTTCACGCCCTCGCGTCTACCATGGTTTTTTCCATCATGGATGACCCAAAGAATGTCATGTAGCTGCGTCTCCGGCCCACCCAGGACGTAAAGCCCATTTTCTGTCATGATTTTTTGGCATAGAAGTAGGAGCCCACCACATCTATGATGATACCGGGTTTTGTCACAATTATCATCATAGAAGTGTCGTAAGTATGACAGAAAAAAATTTCGTTCGGCTCAAATGTCACTGATGTGTCTTTTTTTTTTGTAGTGTCACATAGATAGATCTTGCATGATCGTAGGAACTTTTTTGAAATTACTGCGTTCCCCAACAGTGGCATCCGAGCTAGGTCTATGTGTAGATTTTATATGCATGAGTAGAATGCAAAGAGTTGTGGGCAATAATAGTCATACTGCTTACCAGCATGTCATACTTTGATTCGGCGGTATTGTTAGATGAAGCGGCTCAGACCGACATTACGCATACGCTTACGCGGGACTGGTTCTACCGACGTGCTTCACACATAGGTGGTTGGTGAGTGTCTGTTTGTCCGACTTTAGTTGAATCGAGTGTGGCTATGCCCGGTCCTTGTTGAAGGTTAAAACATCACACTTGACGAAAAATCGTTGTGGTTTTGATGCGTAGGTAAGAACGGTTCTTGCTAGAAGCCCGTAGCAGCCACATAAAACTTGCAACAATAAACTAGAGGATGTCTAAGTTGTTTTTGCAGGGCATGTTGTGATGTGATATGGTCAAGACATGATGTGTTGTATGAGATGATCATGTTTTGTTGAAGTTATCGACAGCTGGTAGGAGCCTTATGGTTGTCTCTTTATTGCATAAGATGCAAGCGCCATATAGTTTCTTTACTTTATCGCTATGCGATAGCAATAGTTGCAAAAGCAATAGTTGGCAAGATGGCCATGTGATGACACATTGATAAAGATCAAGATGCACTACAAAAAAATACACTTCTGTGATGATACGTGTTTGTCACAGTAGGTCGCTTTTTTTGTCATGCATGTACATCCATGACAATTTTATGACAGAATCAAGATAGTCATACCTGTGCTCTCGTAGAAGTGTTCCATGACATTACAAAAATTATCATCATGGAAGTGTCCACTTCCATGATGATAAATCGCGCGTCACAGAAGTGATTTCGTCAAGGGTGACCGACATGTGGCATCCACCATAACGGAACACCGTTAAGCTATCGGGTCGGGTTTTGGATCCGATAACCTGTTTACAGCCCCGACCAATGGGGATTTTCCACGTGTAAAATCATCATTGGCTGGAGGAAACACATGTCGGCTCATTGTTGGGACAGATTTCATCCACTCATTGGACAAAAGGCGCCTAGATACGTCGACACGTGGCATGGCCCATCAAGTTTAAATGGGTCGGCCCAACTAAAGGCCCATAAGATTTTGCGGACCATAATGGGCCGGCCCAGCTAAAGGCCCACGAGATTTTGCGGACCATAATGGGCTGGCCCAACTAAAGGCCCACAAGATTTCATGGGCCATAATGGGCCGGCCCAGGTAAAGGCCCACAAGATTTTTGTGTGGCATAATGGGCCGGCCCAGGTAAAGGCCCACAAAATTCGTGTGGATCATAATGGGCTGGCCCAATTAAAGGCCCACGAGATTTCGCCGACATTAATGGGCCGGCCCAGTTGTAGGCCCACAAGATTTTTAGGACCCTAGTAGGCCAGCCCATTAACTGGCTGCCATCTTTTGGGCCAAATGCCGGCCCATATTTGATCCGGTCCATTAATGGCCTGCCACATTCCGGGCCTAATAATGGCCCATATGAGATCCGGCCCGTTAAAAGCCTCCCACGTTCTGGGCCAAATCACGGCCCAGATCAGGTCCGGCCCTTTAAGAGGCTTTGGGCCAAATTATGGCGCATATCAGATTCGGCCCGTTAACTGGACGCTATGATTTTGGGCCCACTTGCTAAAGGCCCATTTAGTAATTCGGCATGATATTAGTTTCGGCCTGTTAAGGGCCCGTTTAACATTTCAGCTCTATATTAATTTCGGCCTGTTAAAATCCCGTCATATAGTTGGGCCTAACTATGACCCGGTTTGCATCCGGCCTGCTCGCAGCCGATATCTGATTGGGAAACAAGGACCGAGACAACTTTTGCCTGTTAAAAGCCTGTGATTTGATTCACACAATCATGGGCCGGGGTCCATTTCGGGTTGCTGCCGGCCCGTGAGCTATTCGGCACATTTCAGGCCAAACCTACTTCTCAGCCTCCTAGAGTTTTCTTGCGAAAAGAGGGCCAGAGGTTACTCGGCCTATTAAAGGCCCGAATCTACTAGTGGGCCCGTTTGACGGGGCCCATGATGCGGATCATACATCACGATTGCATGACGGCCCGATTATGTATCATAATTTTACGGTTTGGCCGGTTTACTGCGAAGACAGGATATATATACAGTAAAATAACTGCAGCATCATGAATAAGAAGAAACCTAGACTATACAATAAAGAAATTATGGCATATTACATCCACTGGGCATCAAAGTTCGCCACTATGATAATAAAGCACAAGCAGACAGCAGATTACATACACTGGGCATCAAAGATCGCCACCAGTGCAAATAAACTGTGACACTCCAAAATTTTTGGTGGTTTGTTTTTTTTCAAAAGAGCCTTGCTTGGTTTGAAAGGAGGTCATTTAAACCCTTCCTAAAAACCATCTTCTAAGTTTGTCCTCTCAAATATCCTTTTCTTGGATTTGGTTTCAATTAAAATGAAACACCCTTCTAGTTTTGGGCTTTTATTTGGTTTTGATCCCTTCAAAAATTTCACCATGCTTCCTATGGTGAAATTTTCCCAAAACCTTTCCTCCCACTATAGTTCAACCCTAACATTCTGTCCAAACAAATAAAATCCATTTTTGGATTTTATTCCAACTGTTTCTCCTCCCAAAATAAATCTGTCTATCCTTTTGAGCCTAGGTGAATTGCAAAGCAAGTGCCCTAATGCTTTTGATTTTTGACCTCAACTCAACACCCCTGGATAGTCCTTTCAACCCACAACCCAGAACCATCTTGATCCACTCTTCTCCTGTTCAAATATTTCAAATTGCACTCACTGCAAGTTTGAACCAGATTTGCCAAATTTGGTGAGATTCATATCTATACCTCTCCAAAAATTCCACAAATATTCAGGCAGCCTCTAGATGCAATGAGAGGCCCCTCCACCAAAAACCAGCTCAAGGAAAAATCCCTACATGCCTGGATCATTCTGTCGAACACCTTGCATGCACTGTTCTAGTCATATTCAGTTAAATTCAGAAGTTCAGTGTCTATCTTCGTAAGTAACTTCAGTCACGAGCTCACAGTGCGCTTGGCACGTAGCTCACGGCCAGGCTTGCTTGTCCGGAGCCTCACACACGCGCTTGGCGCCTTCCTGGCGTCGGTGGCGCCCTGGCCCGCCTGCGCCGGCGTGTCTTGCAGCGGCCGCAGCGCCGTAGCGGCCGATAGGAAGCAGAACGGCGGCACAACGCCGTTCGGCGCCTCCCAAGCGTCCTGGTGGCTCCGCATGGCCACCTCCTTGCCAGCGCGCGCATGCAGCACCGTCGTCGTGGCGCGGCGCGCGCAGAGCGCGCTCCCTGCCGCCGACGGGCCCGCGCCGCCCTGTTCCGTCGAGCTCCCCCTAAACCCCCAAATCCCGACGCGGTTAGCACCAAAACGGAACCATGGAACACCCACGACGACGTTCAGCCTCTGAAACCTCCCGTGCACCCACCGCGCCGCCGTAATTAACTCGCCAGAGAACCCCGTTCTCGGCAACCACCTTGGGGCGGCTATATATAGCACCCCGAGCCTGCTCTCGCCCCCGGCACACCTCCTCTACCTCATAAGACCCCGCACAGCCACTGAACGAGCCACGAGGAGCTCTCCTTCCCCGACTCCGGCCACTCCGTTCCGCCTCGGCCCCCACCATGATTCACTCCACTCTCTCCGGCGAGATCCACGACCACCCGAATCACCGTCCGCCGGAGCAAGCATCGCCGCCGACGTGGTACTCGCCGGCGACCACCACCACCTCCCGCAGACGCGGAATGGCGCCCTGATCACGGAGATACCGGAGGAGGTGACGGAGCTGCAAACTTTGCATAGTTAGACTCCGACTACTCCGAACAAGGCAAGCATGTTTGAACTCTTGATATGATGAGTGTTGTTGCATGTTTGCATTTTAGTATAGTCATGGCATGTTTATGAACATCACTTTGCATGATATATCTCATGCACATAATCGGAAAGTAAGTTTCGGAAAGCATTATGTTGTTGGATACATATTTGCAAAGCCATGTGTTGGTATGAGGATGGGTAAGATGGCAGTGTTGTGACATGCCAGTCTTATGCCAGATTATTTGACTTCCGTGTCGTCATGACACAATTCACATTCCCATTCATTCCATCCTATACTGTCACATGTTCTTCGAAAGGAATATGGCATAGTAAGTTGCAAATTGTTTTCCTGGTACACACCAAGTGGAGAGGCCGGGATGAGGGTTCCATGGCCCTGGATTAAAGCCCGTCATCTGGTCAGGGGGCATGGGTGTTTCCGGTTGGGACCGAGAGGGGGGCACCCCTTAGAGCGCGCGTATAGAAATTTGATCCCATGCTATTCGAGGTTGTGGCCTCCCCGTCTCAAAGTTTTTCTTGGACTTTGGCCAGGGTGATTCCTGGCAACGTGAGGTGAAATGGGTGTGTACTAGTTAAATGTGTTTCTACTAAAATACCGTAAATGGAACTAGTCCTTCGTGACTACGGAAATCTATTGGCTGTGTTCAGTTCTTCCAAACTCTGCAGAGCCTCAATCTTTCAATTATATTGTACTTTGTTCAAGTACTATAATTATCTTATCTTGTCAGGTATCAGCCTCAGTGACAAAACTCCGGTGGGATTTATGTGTGATAAATCCGGTTAAAAGATTATTCTTGTGGATGAACTAAATTTGTTGTTTACATTTATTAGAAGCCCTGTCTGTGATGTCGCTCAGGCGTCCGACAGTGGCAAACCAGTTATTTACTTTTGTTATAGGCCCTGTCTGTGATGTCGCCCAGATGTCCGACAACGGTATTTCTTTTAAAGCACTGTCTGTGATGTCGCCCAGACATTCGACTGCGGTATTTCTTTTAAAGCCCTGTCTGTGATGTTGCCCAGATGTCCGACTGCAATATTTCTTTTAAAGCCCTGTCTGTGATGTCGCCCAGACGTCCGACTGCGGTATTTCTTTTAAAGCCCTATCTGTGATGTCGCCCAGACGTCCGACTGTGGTATTTCTTTTAAGCCCTTTATGTGATGTCGCCCAGATGTCCGACTATGGCATTTCTTTTAAAGCCCTTTATGTGACGTCGCCCAGACGTCTGACTGTGGCATTTCTTTTAAGCCCTTTATGTGGTGTTGCTTAGACGCCCGACTGCGGTATGCCTTTTATTTATTTACCTTTCGTGGCATCGCTCCAGACACCCGACCGGTTTTTCAGCTATTATTTAGTTATCAAGTCATGCAAATCTTACCATTGTTATATGAGCATCATCCTTTATTCATGACGCATTCATGCATTCATTGATTATATCTTTTGTCCGAACTGTCTTGCGAGTACTTTCAAGTACTCACCTGGCTTGTTGATTTGGCCAGATGCTGATGAAGGCGATCTCATGGATGAAGAGTTTGATAGCGAGTCCGATGCCTAGAGGAGTCCCAGTCAGCCCCGTCCGATCCTGTCTTGGTCATTGTATTATCCGCTTCCGCAACCCCGAATAAATTCATCGAGCCTCACCTCGACGCTCGATGTACTGCCAGTATAAGTCAAGTTATCCACCAACACTTTTCCCTCGAGCTAGTAGCATGCCATCCCACCCCTGTGTCATAACCGCCCATATGTAAAATATTGGCGAGTCTGTAATAAATTGTTGAGCAACCTCAGCTCAACCCTGTAATATATTTGATGCTACTGGTTCTCTGTTATCAAGCTTTTGTCTACCAGAAAGGATAACTTTTCCTATACTGGGATTTAAAGATTGGTTTTCTCAATAAATATTTTTATTGAAAAACCGGTCGTGACATAAACACGCCGACAAAATAATATACAAAACTGATAGCACTTCAATAGAGTTCAAGAAAGGTTAGCCCTGCTGGCGAGCTGCAGCGCAAGCACCTGAGCAAGATGATGAGACTGCACTTGTTCAACACTTATATCTCTCTCACTCTGAAAGATAAGCAAGCAGACAGATGACATGTTTTGCACATAAAAGTATCAATGCTGACAATTCATCCCATTTTTTACTGACGAATAAAGTGACACAGTTTAAAATTGCATTAACACAATATGGTATTGTTCAGGTCAAGACATGGCAGGAAATGACATTGTGAAGGAGTTGGGAGCTTCACGACACCACTGGATTACAGATCAAGAACTCATAAGTATCAATGGTTAGTGTGCTGTCAATTTATCCCATTTCAGATTGGCAAATAAAGAGACGGTTTAAATAATAGTAGAACGATATGACATGGTTCATAGTTAAGACATTGCAGAATATGACATTGTGTTGTAGTGGCTAGGTTCACCACACCACTGGATTACGGATGAAGAACAGAGGCATACATGCAGTGCAAAAGAACATCACTTGCTTTGTATAGTTTAATTTACATGGTATGAAGAAGGAACTTGGTTGTACAACTAAAAACTTAAATTGAGAAGGACAAACTTTTGTTTATGAACTACATAATAAACTTTAAACATGCAATTTGATGCAAACACCAAAAATAAAAAGCTGTTGCAGCCATGCCTAACCAGATATACACAACAAAGTTTGAAGGCTTGAGAAGGACAAACTTACATTACTGGTGAAGACAGGCTCTATAAAGCCCTTGTCCATCCTGATGGGGGGGGGGGCAATTAAAGAAGTTTACCACAAAATCTTCTTCATAAGCATTGCCTTTATTCTGCATTTTGTTAAGAGTAAGTATAGATGTGATAATATACGAAAAAATGGAGAATATTTAAGATAAGATGAAGAGTGATGCTACATAACCAAGTAGCTATAAATGTATGTGCAGCGATACAGGCAAAAGGCACAACCAAGAGCAATGCACAGCTAAACTTCTTTAGTACCAACCTTATGGTAAGAGTAAATATAGATCTGATGTGTAGAAAATGGAGGGCAAAGGAAAATAAGCTGCAGAGTGATGGTACATGAACAACTACCTGTCAATATAAGTACACTGATAAAGGACAGCATGTACTTACAAGAAAAATGCAGAGCTAAAAAAATTCATTGGCATTGGATATATTCTACACTAATGTAACCATTCATACAAATCAGATAATTTGGAGCGAACAATTGATAAGCAAGTTATCATGCATACTGTTGTCACATAATGAACCAGGTATGCATGCAAGTACAGTGATACAGGACAACAGGTACTAACAAGAGCAAAGCAGCGTGTAGCATATTTGTGATATCCTATCATTCTTTTCAAACCGGAATTTTTTTTCGAGCAGATTTCCTGCAAAAAAGATCCGTAAGGCACATGCAGAAAAGTAGAAGTTCAAATTGTCATGTGATTTCATAGACAATACCTCATCCTAGGAATGAAACCAGTGCATAACAAGGTTTTTCCATTCAATGTCTTCTAAATTTAGCACAGGAGACTTCACCAGAAATTCGTTTATAGACTTGCCATCAAAGTGTGATTTCCTCAGGTAACACCGATACTGCTGCAATGCTTCCTTGAAAAGCACAAGCAAGCTTTGCTCGTCATGACTATCCAGATTGACCCTCGCCTAGTTACAACAATGTAATGTAAATCATTGATGTGTTCGATCAGCAGAAAACAGGAAAATAATAACCATGAATAATAGCACTTACACGTAAGTTGGACACGAAGATGTGAAAATGGTGTTTGTCTTCACTATAATCTTCCCATGATGGGAATATATGCACGTAGTCCCTAAAAACATTGAAAGCATTGTCTTTTAAACTAGGAATAAATGGAATGGGGTTCCAATCTGCAAGAATTGGTCGTCTGTACAGTTGGGATAGGTCTTCGGCCGGTGGACTTGCTGTACTTTTTGCTGGAGTGGGATTTTTCTGTGGTACGGCTGGTGGTATGGCAAATGAAATCGGTATACCTTTTGCTGGAGTGCAGGTCCTGTGTGGTGGCGCTAGTGGTGTGGCCAGTGAAGTATGGGTACAGTCTGCTGAAGTCAGTCCTACGTTTTGTGTTACTGGTTGTACAGGCAGTATAAGTGGGGCGTTGTCTGATTTCTCCGGCACCACCATGTTTTTCAAGGACTTTGCTAGTGCTCCTTCAGGTTCGGCAATCACCCTCTTCCTTTTTGATGTCTGGTGCACAAGAACAACATTTGAGTGGAAAAACATGGTATGATGACAGATGGAATATGTATTGATAATGGATGGGCATGGCATCTCAAGTTATATGATGAGTAAACTAAGTAGATGGTGGTGCAACAAAGTAGAAGAAATGGAAGATAACATATGCAAGATACGCGCAATCAATAAAACCTTGCCAAATTAGAACAGGCACCTTGATGGGTGAATAGGACAGGCCATCTGCCTTTGACTCCTCGAGGTTAGGATAGTCATTAGGATGATATTCTGAATAAGAATCAACGGGTGGGGAGCATATGAGTTTCATTGCTTCCAGAATGACACTCAATGCCTTGGTGCCAATTTTTAAGTCATTGTAGTGTTCCACAATATTCTTCTGATGCGCGGTTTCTGATATTCACTGTAATTGCGTATAATATCTGATAACCATGAAAAATAAATAGTTGTGAGATTATCTTTGTAATGCAGATGATATTCTAATATAGGGGCGCCCCTGTAAACACTTGTGTGCTATCACTGGATTCTGATGAGAGAGCTCATGTGTGCTGTAATATGGTGCGTGCATTTATATAATCTGGAACAAGTACACACAAAAAAATAGGTCCCAGAAGTAAGGATAGCTGGCAGATGATAGGTTCATAATATACTGTATAGAGAGTTTATTGCCAAACCATGATAACAAGAGCACACAACAACTAGGCATATCATAGTGTACATAACAGGGGTACACCATAACCACGATATATAAATCGGGAAAGTGGAACTCGCTTGAAAATACGGTATTGTATTGCCGCTAGTAATTGAAAGCCTATCGGTCACATATAGGCCAGCTCTATCAGCTGTTGACTGCAGATGTCCCTGCGCCCCTTCCTGACAAGGAACATACTGACGTACTAAATACAGAATAAACTAAGAGGAACATGTTAAAGAACAAAAGAGGAAGCGTATTCTTGAGGTTCCGCTTCATTGCATACAGTGTTGGTTGCCCACTCATGATGAATCACAACGCCCAAAGAAATGCAATTCCATGTTGTCTCTCTATATGTGGCAATTTTGAACAAGAGTCATAAGGATCATATTCTGAACAAGAATCAACAGGTGGGGAGCGTATGAGTTTCATTGCATCCAGAATGGCACTCAATGCCTTGGTGCCAATTTTTCAAGTCATTGCAGTGCTTAGCTTCAAGAGTGCACTGCTTCTAGTGCGACACAAAGCAGCTACACAGATCATAGGGTAGATATAACAGGGAAAACCGTAAGCATCAGAGTAAAATCAGCAAAGTGGAACTTGCTGGAATATATGTGCTAGTATTGTCGGTACGGCTAGAAAGGCTTCAGATACCAGCTCTCTTCAAGTGAAGGTGCGGTACTGTTAATATCAGTGTAACTCTCAAAGGAGACACAACTCCCCGCATTTCCTTGCTATTCTTATAGGATTCAAGTGGGCAGGCCACTACAAATCCTATTCCTATGTTTACAAGATCCTACGAATCAAAGAGGCTCAAAGTGTCCATCACAACCGACCGTATAGACCTCTACACTGCAAATGTCCCTGCTCATCTTCAGTACAAGGAACATATTGGACTACTATCATACTCCCTCCGTTCCAAAATATAAGTCTTGGTAGAGATTTCCACTATGGATCACATACAGATGTATCCAAATACATTTTAGAGTGTAGATTCACTCATTTTGCTCCATATGTAGTCCATGGTGGAATCTATACAAAGACTTGTATTTAGGAATGAAGAGAGTACATATTAAAGAAGAACGGAAGAGGAACATGGTAAAGAAGAGCGAGCAGATTTTGGATAATAAAATGTTGGTTGCGCAGTGCCCACACATGATGAACCAGGGCGCATTAAGAATGCAACTCCCAGCTGTCTCTCGACCATTTCAGGCGGTTGGATGAAGATCCTACGTCTCCTAACCCTTCTTCTTCCTTGTCTCCGATTCTTCCCATACAGAACACCGCACGGGCCGCCGGCCGGACCACCGGCCCCCACCGCCTGTGTTCCTCCGCCACCCCCACCCCCCACCCCCACCCCAACCCCCACCCGCATCGAGTTTTCTTTGTTCGGCGAGGACCCACAACCACCCGAGCACCTTCGATCGCACCGGC
>NC_041389.1:341427465-341430574 GCF_002162155.2 Triticum dicoccoides | reverse complement strand
GATCGCACCGGCAAACTCCAGCGAGCTCTGAAGAATCGACTGACCCAATTTTGAAATTTAGTCTACTGTGATTTAACTAGTGTGGAATATAAAAGGGGAAAACCATAAGCACTGGGAGTATAGTGTTGAGCGTGCCATGGCGGTTCTGAAGGTGCAAACCAGACAAAGGCAACTTCGCAACCAAGATAAGACATCAGAGTAAAGCAGTGGCGATCTATTTTTCTTGTTGCGATAAATAAGTTGAGCAGATACGAAAGAGTACCGCCTCTGGTGCGGCGCCATGTACGCATCTGCTGAGAATTTGATGGTGCTGCGGTAGCGATGGATGTCGGTGGCGAGGAAGCAGATCTAGGAGGGTAGACGGTGGCGGTGGGGCGTTGTGGACGAGATGCTCGTAGGAGCGGCGACGGCAAGGTGGACGATGGCGGGGATGAAGCGAGAGGACGGGATGCAAGGATCCCGGTCCGAAGCCGTGGATGAGAGAGGATCTCTTGTGATGGACGACAGTGTTGGGGTATCAGCTCCGGCATGGTGGAGGAGGACGACGGTGGATGGGGTGGCGGACGGCGGCGGACGGAGGAGGGTGGGGTGGGGAGGGTGTTTTGGCGCCCACGGAGTACGAATGGGGAAAAGGGAGGTAGAGAGGAAGGGGGAACCATGTATTCAGGGCGCGCTTGTCTCAAATGCGAGGAAATTTACAAACTTAGCCCCCATTTCAAATTTCTACTACATCACAAGAACATTAGTCGGTTGGGGATAGGACGGTAATATCGCATACACCGAATATTTGCCGACGAGAGTTTGTTTTTGGCGCCCACCGTGTATGAATATGAATCGGGGAGGGAGTCGATTTCGGCCGAGGACACACTGTGTTTTGGCGCCCACCGTGTATGAATCCGGGTGAGAGGCGGTTACGTCACGTTTGGGTGAAATTACAAACCTACCCCTATCGAAACCTATAGAAATCCAACAGATAGGCTTTGCGTGGCAGGGATAGGCAGTAGTAATTTCCATCTCACAGATTTTGGTTTCGGGCGGTTACTGCGACTTTCCCCGCTTCGTTGAAATTTTGCAGAGTGCACGTTTACTGTGCCAACTCAATTCGAATCCCGTTTCTATTCTATTTTTTTCGGGCGGGATCCATTTTCAATTGGAATTAGATTCTATATACATCATTTTTTATATATACTTTCAAAAGCACAACACCATTTATACATAAATATGGTTTATAAATGGCATGATCTCAAATTCATAAGGTTGTATCCATCAATTTGGATTTTCAAATATTTGAAACCACTTTATGTTGAAATCCAATGTATGCATTCCTCGCTAACTGTCTCCAATTAATATGTGTTTCATGCGGGTTTTTTTTTACTTCTCAAACATGTATAATGTGTTTCACATGTGCAACATATAGTGTAATCCCATTTAGACATTAATTGCATATAAACCATGCATTTTTTGTAATTAAAGAATCTATGGATCACCAATATTGATAAACTATATAACATTACACGTGTGCCCAAATTCAAATGAATATGCATGTTTGATACACCAATTTGTGTTATGATATTATCGATGTCGTGATCTCCAATTTAAATATTTGAATCCCCTTTAATCCAGATATTCGTCTCATATAGCTATCACTCATGCTTATATAGGACTATCTCTCTGGACCTATACGCGTTCATCGTCTCTCAGGTATCTCTCGTGCTACCTGTATGTCGACAATGATCTTTTAACTTCGTAACACACTAACGATACTCTCTCCCTCGACCTTCAGCACTCTATCTCTCTCTAAGTATATCTCGCTCCCTGCTATGTGTCTCTAACTATGATTCTCCATGTGGAATCTCTTTCTCTCACACAAACACAAAACTTTGTCTCCCGGGGTCTCATTTCTCTCTACTATTCCCATGTGTGCCACTCGCACACCCCTCATATAGAGATGTCTTTCTCTCCTTAGATATGAGAACCTATGACTCTTCCTCTTAAATATCTCTTTCTCACACACAAACACAAACTCTATCTCCCAGGGTCTCATATTTCTCCATTGTTTCTTGTATGTCACTCACACACACTCTCTCTCCCTAGAGATATCTTACGTTCCCTCATATGTCTCTCTAGCTATCATTCTCGTTGTGAAATATCTTTCTCTCTCGCAGACACAAAACTCCGTCTCTCGGAATCTCATTTCTCTCTGTTATCTGTTTGTATGTGACTCACATGCACCCTCTCTCTATCTCTCTCACACCCACACACATAACTCAGCCTTCTGATCCACTCGACTCCTATCTCTAACGCACACTAGCTAGCATCTTTATCTTTCTATTTACCTGTTTCTCTATCAACCTTCTTTCTCGCCCTCACTCTTGATTCCTATCACGCACACTACATATGTTTCTCTCTACATGCAGTCAAGTGCCCTCTCACACACATATATAACTTCACCCTCTGAACCACCCGACGGTCATCTCCAACACCCAAACTAGCGGATGTCCCTCTAGCTAGCATCTCCATCTTTGTATCTATCTATAGTTTCTCCGTCAACATTTCTTTCTCGCACGGAGTCTTGCTTCCTATCACCCACACTATATATGTCTCTCCATACATATGCATTTGTAGGTTGATCTCTTTTGCACAATGGTTGCGCCTCACTCCCTCTGCTCGACATAGATGCATGCTCCAGCCCATGCCACTATCTCTTAAAGACAAAAACACATGCTCAATTGCCGGGCCTTCTTCCCTGCATTCTCACATGCATGCATATTGGCATACCGATCCATCTCTCCCATGTCATTGATTTTATGACTTATGTCTCCTTTCTTTTATCTCGATCATGCGCGCACGCGCACACACACATCCCACGTATACATGTATACCTCTCACACATGCACGTTCAAGGTCTCTATGTCTCCAGACATGGTTAATTACCCTCAATCCTAACGCCACATTGAATCGTTCTCCTCTTTTGTGCACATAACTTCCGCCTAGATGGGTAAAACACACACTCACACTTAACAATCTCCTTCTAGCTACCCCCCCCCCCGCCTCTCACTCTTCCCCTATATCCTCGAAACCAATAAGACCATCCCTTTGTTTAATTCCC
>NC_041389.1:341399914-341427019 GCF_002162155.2 Triticum dicoccoides | reverse complement strand
CTCTCTCTCACACACACACACAAACTAAGACTCCATCTCTCTCTCTCACACACACACACACACACCACACACTAAGACTCCATCTCACACACACATGCTCTAGGCGGAGCATTTGTTCCTACCACCCTTCATCCAACCTTCCCCGTATGATAAACAATCACCTTTATTTACTTGCATAACATGGACAAATTCCACTTTACTTTAGTAGTCAGCAAACTTATCATCTGTACCCTTATAAAAAAATGAGTTGGCGATGATGGTGTGCCTGCTATCTTGTAATACAGACCGTATGATCTATATCTGCCGGATAGAAAGCAAACTATGATAATTTTACAAAAGATACCCGCACCTCTCTCCACATCATTATCTCCCGCAACCTCATTGCTCAGCAATTAAAAAAGGAATAAGTCTCTGGAACAATCTAGCATGCATGGTGGCCGCTGCCGCCTGCCGGCATCGTCCATCCCCATGCCTCCGCCCATTCCGACCACCACTCACCACTACGCTCCACTCCTCCTCGCCTTATCTCTCATCTTTCATTTTTTCGATGACATTCTCGAGATACCAGTTTTCCGATAAAATTCTCGAGATATCATTAGTTTTTACACATGGGATTATTCCTGCATGGGTCAATCACAACATGTGTTTTGTAAAAAAAATGCATATTGATGTTCCGTGCAATGCACGAGAATCTTGCTTGTAATTATATAGTGCAAATCACGAGCAGGAAGTGAAATTTTTTGACACAACCACTGAGGGAGTCCTGGATTAGGGGGTGTCCAGACGGCCGGACTATGACCTTTGGCCGGACTCCCGGACTATGAAGATACAAGATTGAAGACTTTGTCCCGTGTCCGGATAGGACTTTCCTTGGCGTGGTAGGCAATCTTGGCGATATGATATGAAGATCTCCTCCCATTGTAACCGACTCTATGTAACCCTAGCCCTCTCCGGTGTCTATATAAACTGGAGAGTTTTTAGTCCGAAGGACGGACAACAATCATACCATAGGCTAGCTTCTAGGGTTTAGCCTCTCTGATCTCATGGTAGATCAACTCTTGTACTACCCATATCATCAATATTAGTCAAGCAGGAGTAGGGTTTTACCTCCATCGAGAGGGCCCGAACCTGTGTAAAAACATTGTGTCCCTTGTCTCCTGTTACCATCCGCCTAGACACACAGTTCGGGACCCCCTACCCGAGATCCGCTGGTTTTGACACCGACATTGGTGCTTTCATTGAGAGTTCCTCTGTGTCGTCACCTTTAGGACCGATGGCTTCTTCGATCATCAACCACGACGCGGTCCAGGGCGAGACTTTTCTCCCCGAACAGATCTTCGTATCGGCGGCTTCGCACTGCGGGCCAATTCGCTTGGCCATCTGGAGCAGATCGAAAGCTACGCCCCTGGCCATCAGGTCAGGTTTGGAAGTTTAAACTACACGACCGACATCCGCGGGGACTTAATCTTCGACGGATTCGAGCCACGGCCGAGCGCGCCGCACTGTCATGATGGGCATGATCTAGCTCTGCCACCGGACAACGCCCAGAGCGCCGCTCGGGTGCCCACTCCGACCATTAGCTTGGAGCCGACTGCGCCAGTCTGGGACGGACGGTTGGACGCCGCCCCAGGAGCTGCAATCTCTACAGCGATAGAGCCGAATACCAACCTAGTCCTTTGCGAGGCCTGTGACTCCAAGGTACCGAACTCCTCTCCGGACTCTGAATCCTCCGCACCCCTTCCGATCGAGCCCGATTGGGCCCCGATCATGAAGTTCACCACCGCGGACGTCTTTCAGTACTTGCCCTTTGGCGATATCCTGAATTCACTAAAGTCTCTCTCTTTGTCAGGAGAGCCCTGGCCGGACTATGGTCAGCAAGGTTGGGATGCGGACGATAAAGAAATTCAAAACCCACCCACCACCCACTTCATAGCCACTTTCGACGACCTAACCGACATGCTCGACTTCGAGTCTGAAGACATCGACGGTATGGACGCCGATGAAGGAGACGACCAAGAACCAGCGCCTATAGAGCGCCGCACAATCGCCTCATCACACGATGTATACATGGTGGACAGACCTAAAAGAAGCAACATCGAGGATCAAAAGGGCACAACCAGGGATCGTTCCCTCGAAAAACAATCAAAGCAGCGGCATAAGCGCCGCACCGAGCCCCACCTCGACAGAGACCCAGCCATGGAGCAGGGCGAATCAATGGAAGACGAACACGCCATCGAGCAACCGTCCAAACAGGGCGGACAGACCGAACAATCCGTCCCCGGCAAAGATAATAGTCCGGACGACCTCACGCCGGACAAGTCGCTGGAGCACCAGAACCTCCACCAAAGGCTCGTCGCCACTGTGCATAGCCTGAAAAAGCAGAAGCGGAAGCTCAAAATAGCGGAAGATGCAATGAGAATAAGATGGAGCAAAGTACTGAATACCGCACACAAGTACGGCAACAGTCATCACACAAAGAGCTATCCAAAGTGGAAATTACTACCGGAATTTGATGAAGAGGCCCTAGAGCCCCCACAATCAAAAAACAAGGAAGTCACCAGGTCGGCTAGACGACCCCACGATCGACCTCAGCCAACAAAGGGCGCCGCATTCAATGCGGCATGCGATCCGCCCAAGGATTCGCATCAGAAAACCGGTCCAACCAGATCCATCTACGGGCCAAGAAAACAAGCTCCATTGAGCAATGCAACGCAAAAAATATCCGAACATCGCGGCACACCTACATACAGGGGCGCCGCACATCCCAAATGTTTTACCGATGAGGTACTGGATCATGAATTTTCGGCGGGATTCAAGCCCGTAAACATAGAAGCGTACGACGGAACAACAAACCCTGGAGTCTGGATCGAGGATTATATCCTCCATATACACATGGTCAGAGGAGATGACCTTCACGCCATAAAATACTTACCCCTTAAGCTCAAAAGGCCAGCCTGGCATTGGCTTAAAAGCCTCCCCGAAAACACCATGGGAAGTTGGTAAGAGCTCGAGGATGCTTTCCGGGCAAATTTTCAAGGGACCTATGTCCGACCCCCGGATGCAGACGATCTGAGTCATATAACTCAACAAGTCGGAGAGTCAGCCTGGAAACTCTAGAACATATTTCTTACTAAAAAAGAATCAGATAGTCGACTGTCCGGACGCCTCGGCCAAGAAAAGCCAAGACGAATGGCTCGCCAGACACCTCGGCCAAGAAAAGCCAAGAACAATGGCCGCATTAACAAGCCTCATGACCCGCTTTTGTGCAGGAGAGGATAGCTGGTTGGCAAGAAGCAGCACCAGCGACCCGAATACGTCCGAACTCAGAGATGGAAACGGGAAACCGCGCCATAACAAAGAACAGCGCCTGATCAAGGACAACAGCCCGATGAGCATGGCAGTCAACACCGGATTCAAATGCTCTCGGCAAAATCAGAAAAAGCTGCCCCCAAAGATGATAGGGACGAGCTATCTAACCTCAACAAAATCTTGGACAAAATATGTCAGATCCACAGTACTCCCGGGAGACCTGCAAACCACACCCACAGAGATTGTTGGGTCTTCAAGCAGTCCGGCAAGCTCAACGCCGAACACGAGGGGCTCGACACACCAAGCGAGGATGATGACGCACCCCACAAGCAGAACACCGGAGAACAAAAGAAGTTCCCACAAGAAGTCAAAATAGTAAATTCACTTCAGGTGAGAAAAGGGAAAAACAGAACGGCGCCTACGAAGATACGCGCCATACGGCCTGCCCCAGAGGAGCACTGCTGCTGGTTGTTACAACCAATCACCTTCGATCATCAGGATTACTCCAGAGGTATTCGGAACGCAGGCTGGACTGCCTTGGTCTTGGATCCGATTATTGACGGACTCCAATTTACACAAGTCCTAATGGACGGCGGCAGTGACCTAAACCTGTTATATCAGGACACAATCCACAAACTGGGGGTAAACCCAGCAACAATTCGCCAGGGCAACACTTCCTTTCAAGGAATCATGCCGGGCCCAGATACCCAGAGTATGGGTTCCCTTTCGTTAGAAGTCATGTTCGGCTCACCCGACAACTTCCGAAGCGAAAAGCTAACCTTCCACATCGCCCCATTCATAAGTCGCTATCAAGCGCTACTAGGACGTGAAGCTTTCGCCCGCTTTAACGCAATACCGCATTATGCATCCCTTACAATCAAAATGCCCAGTCCATGAGGCATCATTCCATTAAAGGGAAATATCAATTAATCCTCGAAGTACGGATACTGGTGCGGCCGCCTTGACAGCCGCACACTAATCCAGGTTCACTAGCCCGGACATGGTTCGACAAGTCCGGCGTAAATATACAAAGGCCTAATAGCAGGCACAACCCTGTACAAGGGGCTCCGCGTGTTTACACCAAGAGACAATACGGCCCAATCTTACTCATGCATCTGTGTTATATTTTGTTTATTCTAATATAGATTTCTCGCACGACTATTTTTCACTAAGTCCCTCTCTTTCGTAGACAAACACCATGCTACGCCCGTCCAGGATACGGCACAACGGAGACACAGGCGCAGACGTGCAGTAGGGACCCGTTCTAAGGATTCTCTTCAGATTAAGACCCTGCGTAAACCTTTTTTACTGTCTCTTGTTGATAACATCCCCCGGTTTTCACTATAACCAAGGAGGAGGCTGGCGTCTTGGCATGTGGCCACGCCAGAATTTTGCACGTACCTGGACACCAGGGGCTTTTTTACCAAAGGGCTCTTTTTCGGCCCGTCTTCATAAAGACCAAATACCTTAGGGAGTGTTCGGCGTCGCGAGTTTGGCCTTATATGCATCAGCTCCGAATCATGTCTTTGGTCAAATGTTGGGTTTGCCCGGCTCCTGTTTTTTGCTGCCTTATGTTCCGCTCTATCGGCTAAGGCGGCACCAGGAGAACTACTGCATTGTGCCCCGGTTCGGCCAGGCGAGCACCTTAGTAGAGAAAGCCGAAAACTGACTGTCATGATATAGCGAGAGACTAGTCAACCACTTGATGACTTTCGGAATCTTTAGGATTCCTCCGCATTAACGAAGGGCCGCTTCCCGGTCAGGCACACACGCGCCCTGAATTCGGGCGAGCGCGGTGCCCCTAGGGGCTATTCAGTAGCCCCACTATCAAACTCCTATGGCTAAGTGAAAGTGATAAAGCATTATAGTCCGGTTGCCTAGTTCATTGTGCTATCACCTCCTTTATAGGACCAAGACGTTGGATTAAGTGTGAAAAGGCGCCTTTTTACGAACACACCCGCATTATGTGCATGGGGGCTGAAGCCAACGACTGCCATCTTTCAGGCTATATACACATACACATTAACGGCCGCACAGGAGGCATTATAATTCTTGCAAGCACAAGTATAAAAAGCTTTTATATTCTATCAAAATATTCATTTTACAATAGCACATGCTATTCGAACACAACATCCTTCGAGCACTGCACCTCTATTAAACGAGCGCCATGAAGAACTTCCTCAAAGTAGTGCTTGGCAGGTACTCGGCTTCCGTTCGAATCCCAGGATGCAAAAACACTAGCCTTCATATCCGCCCAGTATGTTTTGACATGGGCAAGAGCCATCTGTGCACCCTCTATGCACACTGACCTCTTCATTGCATCAACATGCGGCACCGAACCAAGGAACTGCTGCACCAAGCCAAAATAACTCTTCGGCTCTGGCTTCTCCGGCCACAGACGACTCGCAACATACCTCATGGCGAGTCCGGATAACCTGTTCAGCTCCGCCCAGGCGGCCAAACGGTCGGATACCGAAAGTGGGCGTTCTGGATTGTGGAACTGCGACCAAAAAAGCTCTTCCAATCCATGGTCACCTCGACCCCGGAAGTGTTCGGTCGCGTCTGCCTCACTAGCTGCCAAATCCAGATAAGTGTTTTCCGCACTCCACTGCCGGTCTAACAGAGCATACTTGGGATCCCCAAACTTCATCCGTAGCATATAGGGCTTTCCAGCCGTGATATCTTCGGCCTGACGTAGCTCTTCCTTCATAGCTCTCATTGCAGAGCGAGTATCCTTGGCCTCGGCAGTGATCTTTTCAAGATCCTTCTGAGCCGCCTTATCTCCTTGTTCAAGAAATTTACAGCGGTCGGCAGCATCCTTCAATTTTATAGCCATCTCGGCTATTACTTTCTTGCTATGGCAGTGAGCAGCATGTTCGGCTCTTAGCTCTTCAGCCGCCTTAATGGCAGCCGCATCACTTTCACTTGCATAGAGGGTCGGGCATGTTCGGCAGCAACACCATCTACATTTAAGCACATATCTTATAAGGCACGAGCACCAAACTCCTCTTATCAGATGTCTTTGGAACATATCTTGTGCCTCATCTAGCCGCTTATTTACAAGCGCGATGTCGACATCCGCCACGTCAATTTGCCGCTTTAGCTCGGCAGATTCATCAGTCCGACTAGCCACCGAACGCCTCGCCACGTTCATAAAATAGGTGACATATTATACCTGGGGTTATGATCCTCTGTGCGCCATCACTTTTGACGACACACTGAGTCTCAGGGCCTAATATTTATACAGGGCGCATTTTATATGCGGCTCTACCAAAAGGTACACCTTTTTACGTACCTCAAAGCCTGTCAGTAAACTCCTGGCGGCCTCGTACAGTCCGCTTTCCATGGATTAAATCCTTCCAATCACCGTGTTCATCAACATACGGTGTTCTTCTGAGATGGATGCTCGCCCGAGCAGATCTTTCAGCCCCTGCAACCGCGCACCAGATGGTGCCGGACTAGCCTGACGACCTTTTTCAGGGGCCGGACTTGGAAAAACCCTCCGAGACAACACCTCGGGGTCGCCTGCCTCGTCAGACGGTGCAACAAGGGGAGGCATTTCGGTCTCCATCATCTCCGGACGAAGATCCCCTGAAGATGAGTTCTGCTGAGAAGGGTTGAGATCCGAACTGCAAGGTAATACTTCGGTTATCTTCCTCAGAAATAAAACAGGAATGTCACTCATTTTGGAACCCCTCTCTTTACTTATGGCTCGGGGGAGAGCCGATCCCCTTGAGGGCACAATACGGTCGGGGCATTCTCCGGCGCTGGACCCTCTGGCAAAGATTTCTTCCCCCATTTTGAGGCCATCCCCTCCGGGTCTTCAGAGGCAGTCCTTTTCTTTCCCTGGTCGGGGGAATTTTAGATTCCTCCCTTCCTAATAGCCTCCTTCGCGGAGGCGGTAGCTCCTTGGTTCCCCCCTTCGCCTTCTACCAAAAGCACGACCTCCAGCATCCTGGTTAACACGAGATCTGGCGCGGTCTCAGGCAGGGGGGTTGGACACCTGATAAGCTTTGCCTTCGCTATCCACTCCTGTTCAAAGGATAGCTCTATTAAGGGTAATTTTATGATGAAAATACGGATGGCGTGTCCAAATACGGGGCTACTTACTTGAGCATCCGGGCGATTGCAGCTCAGACCTGCGTCCTCGGACAAGTCCGGACACCTTGCTTCTGATCCGAAGAACAATTTGTACATCTCCACGGGCGTCATGCCCATGAAGTGTTGGAGGACTCGCGATCCCTCTGGATTAAATTCCCACAGGCGGAGAGGGCGACATTTGCAGGGCAGCGTGCGGCGAATCAGCATAACTTGCGCCACTACGGTCAAGTTGATATCTCTTTCTAGGAGATCTCGAATGCGGTCCTGCAGCAAGGGCACGTCTTTGGACGTCCCCCAGATAAGCCCTTCATTGACCCATGACGCTAGGCGTGGTGGGGGACCTGAGCGAAAAGCGGGTGGCGCCACCCATGTGGTGCCCCTGGGGCTGTGATGTAAAACCAGTCCCGTTGCCATAAGCCGAACTCCTCTGGGAAAGAGCCCTCGGGCCATGGAGCATCGGCCATCTTGCTTATGATAGCTCCTCCGCACTCAGCGTGCTGCCCCTCGATCATCTTTGGTTCCACCTTGAAGGTTCTCAGCCACAATCCGAAGTGAGGAGTAATATGGAGGAAGGCCTCACACACGACAATGAACGATGAGATTTGGAGGATGGACTCCGGAGCTAGGTCGTGAAATTCCAGCCCGTAATAAAACATAAGTCCCCTCACGAAGGGATCAATTGGGAAACCTAGCCCCTGAAGGAAGTGAGATGTGAACACCACGCTCTCACCGGGCTGGGGAGTGGGAATGACCTGCCCTTGAGCAGGCAGCCTATGCGAGATTTCGCCGGTCAGATACCTGGCATCTCTCAGCTTTCGCACATCTTCTTCCGTAACGGAGGAAGGCATCCACCGGCCTTGAAGGTCGGAGCCGGACATCATCGAAGGTCCGAAGCACCTAAAGCTGGAGCTCTGGATGTTGGAACTCAAGGCGAGGGGCGGATTCGATTGAGTTAAAAGGAGTCGAGCCTTGGTATCTTTATAAAGAGGTTGAATACCAAGAGCCCTCCCCGTAACCGTTTGGGACTCGCTTTCAATTAGGGAGTCATACCAAAGGCACGGTTGGGTTACCCACTCTCGTATTGATGAGAATCCTGGAATAAGGGGACACGATCTCTACTTTGACAAGACGTGCCAGGGAAACCGCCTCGCTGAACGTGCTGGGGTGGAACAGTAAAACGATTCGAATAAAGGCTTGGCCGTGGCGTGATGTCACGCCGCGGAGTACGTCAGCAGATTAGATTTGTGCAGATATTATTCTCTCTACGGTGGCATGTGGAACTTATTTTGCGAAGCCGGACACTATCCTTGTGTTCAACATCTTCTATGGAGTATTCGGAGGAGGAACCCGCCTTGCAATGCCGAAGACAATTTGCACGCCAGACTCGCCGTCATTGAAGCCTGGTTCAGGGGCTACTGAGGGAGTCCTGGATTAGGGGGTGTCCGGACGACCGGACTATGACCTTTGGCCGGACTCCCGGACTATGAAGATACAAGATTGAAGACTTTGTCCCGTGTCCGGATAGGACTTTCCTTGGCGTGGAAGGTAAGCTTGGTGATATGATATGAAGATCTCCTCTCATTGTAACCGACTCTATGTAACGTAGCCCTCTCTGGTGTCTATATAAACCGGAGAGTTTTTAGTCCAAAGGACGGACAACAATCATACCATAGGCTAGCTTCTAGGGTTTAGCCTCTCTGATCTCGTGGTAGATCAACTATTGTACTACCCATATCATCAATATTAGTCAAGCAGGAGTAGGGTTTTACCTCCATTGGGAGGTCCCGAACCTGGGTAAAAACATTGTGTCCCTTGTCTCCTGTTACCATCCGCCTAGACGCACAGTTCGGGACCCCCTACCCAAGATCCGCCGGTTTTGACACCGACAATCACGTTAACATGGCCACGTAAATCACTAGCTAAAGTAAATACCATTATACTTATATCCCGATGCAAAAGGTTGAGTACATGTCCGAAGAGTAGAGTCGCACAGACGCACTCTCTCTCTCAGAATCTCTCTCACACACACACCAGTTACGTGACGCCCGATTAAGCACACACGTATGTTAAAATTTGTGCACCCGCAGGAACACGTGATGCTGCGCATTTATTTAAGCCGGAAGGCGAACCCAAACAGTAGTTGCATTCATTCCCCTCCCGCCGCCTCTTCTCTGGTCACCGTCGCCCGGTAGCCATGGGCCGACCGAAGGTAACAACATACGCCATACTCCCGCCGGAGCGATGCTTTAATATGGAAATTTTAGAGGTCATGAATGCATCTTTTGTGCTAGCACTCCTATATAAGGGTTGACCGGTCGCTTCCCACAGATGTGCGCGGGTGGTGGAAGAGGAATGAGAAGGGAAGCGGGCTGTGGAGTAACGTTTTTTACCACAATTTCTTAGGAAACTAAGTGCAATAATTGAGTAGTTTTTCAAACTACCAGTACTACACCTGAAACGGTTCAAAACCTATAGTCCCTTGCCAGCGCGCGCTTCCCGCGTGAAACGGTCAGCGTCACCCTGGAGCGTCAGTGCCGCATTAATGCCCGGCCAGAGCGGAGGCGACCTCTCACTGGCGTCAGCTTTGAAGTGGCGCGAGGGGCGAGAGAGCGCCGCTTCCCGGTGCACGCGACTGCTCCGCGTCGAGACTGGCCATAGGCCCTGTTTGGATCCATGGGTTAGAGTTAGTTTGAGCTAGTTGGGGCTGAAATAGCCCTAAAGTATCCAAGCATGAGGGTTTAAATTGGAGCAAGTTGCACCGAACCCACAAAAAAAAACTATCCCACCCAAGAGGTGCTAACTGGACATAGTTCTCATTGGGACCACTGAAAAATCACTTTTCTCTCTCCATCAAGTGCATTTATTGTGAATCTAACCCTATCACCCAAACACCTCTTTGGCTACAATTAGTTCAGGGTTAGTCATGAGTTAGTCTAACCTCTAGCTAAGATAGAGTATCAAACAGGAGCAGTATAGGACATGCAAGTTGCTCAAAGCATATAGGCAAATTCGTACATCAAAGGATTTTTTCTTTTTGAAAACGGAACGTGAAAGGAATTTTTTTAGAATGCTCTTGGCATGTCGCTAACATGTGATGAGTTAACCGACCTCAATAGACGGCAAAAACGCCAGCCCGCCGCACTTTGATAGAGACGAGGAAGGAGAAGCGATACAGGTTGCTGGATTACTAGAGATAGGTGTCGCACGGAAGCCAAGAAATATGGTGACAGCGTGGGTTAGCCATGTACTAGTATGAAGTAACTACACTGGGCTGCCGTGTTTCGTACTCTTCCAGTACACTGTGGAGATGATTGGTTAATTTTATATTGCTGAATAATATTAAATATTATGAGTGCAGACGCTACACCACGAGGTTCCTTGCTCCTTCTCGGTCGTCCGGAATCTATGTTCTTCCACTCTATTTTTTTTACGTGAGCTTTGTTCATCCTTTTGCCAACACGCGAGACATCTAGCATCAAGGTGCACGTGTTATGCAAGGATCGTTCCATCTATATGAAGAACACGTGGGACTGGAACTACGAGACGGACATGTACCCAGGAGTGGACGTACGAACCTGAGTAATGTAGCACAGTAAGTGAAGTAGAAAGGCACAAATGGTATGAACATGCATGGCATATAGGGTGTGTTTAGTTGCGTTCTCGTCTCAGCATAGTTGTTCCCTCTTCATACATGCTCAACTCAACACCCCTCTTCATGCATGCTCTCTTCATGCATGCTTCTAGTGTATTTGTGCTAAACTAGTGTGGACTTATGCACCCTCCATACACTCTACCAAACACTCAAAAGTAGGTCGAGAAGGGAACTCTTGGGCGGCATTTGTCTCTTATTACGTACTACCACTAAATGTTGTGCGTGCAATGCACGGTGATGTTATGGAGTATGTGCCTAAGTACTCTACTACTACTACATTAGTTGGAGGCACATATTAACTTTTATATTTGTTTACGTGTATGCCCCTAGACCTTCCAACTAGACGTGTCTTTCTCTCCAGGTTGCACTTTGTATCGTTCATACCACTAAGTACTACTACGTGTGGTCTCCGACCCAGAAGTGGAAGAAGTGGAGACGCTCTACCATGCTATTTTTTACGCTGGGCTCTACCATGCTGTTCATGTCCCACTCCTTTCTTCGACCCAGAATTTTTCCATTTAGTCTAGGATAATGTACTGGTAATTTGCTCTAAAAACTACAGTAGTAACTAGTAGTACTGGTACATGCTCATACTCAGACACAGACACACACACTAACTACTATTACTACTACTTCTCACATGCTAGCCAGCCGCCGCCGTTCTCCTTCCCGGCTTTGTCGGCGACACCCCACCGTGCTTGGATCTCCACCGACCTCTCCGCAGCAGCGCGTGCGTCCTTTCCTTTCTTGCGGCGGCGGCCCTCTCTTTTCTTGAGTGCTTTTTGACTTTTTCGCTCCCTCTGTGCGGCTTTGGCCGCCTCTTGCTCTACCGCCAATTCGTCCTTGGCATCGTCAAATTCCTCCCACATAGTTGTGAGGTTGCGAGCGGCGGTGAACTCAGCACGGCGGGATGCCATCGCTTCCCTACCATTTTTTGTGCGGTCGTGGACGGCGAGGAACTCGGCGCGGCGGGATGCCATCGCTGCCTTACCGGTTAGTGTGCGGCATGGTGGTATGAACGACGCTTGGTGACAGCTCTGGGCTGGAGTAGCCGGACAACCGTACAGTGCATTGGTTTGTCAAGAGCTCAAGGATAGAAGATGAAGCAATTTTGGATTCCCCTTTAATCCTGGTCATTTATTACTGAGTAAAATGCATTGGCGGTCATCGAACTTGCCTTGATAGCTCACTTTGATCATTGTATACGAGATATGGTGATTATACAGTCACTGGCTCAGCGTATAGCTCCGTATTTGTCTGGTTGACCAGTCAAACAGTCCGCATGCACCTCATCAGCTCGTGTTCTTTATCTACCTACGCGGGCCTACCTGTCAATGGAGAATGAAACACTGTAAAACCCAAAATGATGTGTATGTGGGGAATCAAACCACGGACTTGTCGCTGCAACGCACCCTCGTCAACCAAATGAAAATGAAATACTTCGCATCAGACACCCATGCTCACGCTGTCAAAGCATGCTAATGTATGCACGTCGCCCTCTAAATCAAAGTCCTGCTCATGGTGCAATGCAAATGGCGAGCCCATCACCTGCGCGCCCCGGCGGTGCCTGACATTACTGTTTAGACGTTTGATGGAGGCCTACGCGAACGCCGAGCATGTATTCACCTGGCTCAACACCAACGGTCATACTCGGACCGCCTTGCTCATGTATATCGTCCATCACAACGAGAATCTATAAAACAGCCTAGCTAGAGAGGGTACTATGGTAGTATGGTACGGAATATGTACTATCGTGAGCGACCGATCTTAGTGCCACTGCACACTGAAACCCCTTCCATCGCTACCACGCGCTTCCCGCCTGAAACCGTCACCGTCTCTCCAGAATGTCAATGCCGCATTCACTGGACTTAACTGCAGGTGCAATTGGTGTTTCACTGAGATGCAGGCCAGATGCCCGTTGGGCCCACATGTCAGTAACCCAACGCATCTGCAGTTAAGTCACTGAAGCAGCATCCGCATTCACGCCCGATGAACCTACTCCGGCGCCAGTTGTCCATCCGTCTTCCGCGGCTCATTGCCATTCGCCCGCTATATTAACTTGAGCCCCAGCTCCCAGCCATAGCCAAAGACCCACACTTATTATCCTCCGATCCCTTCCTTCTGTCGGCACCACTCCAACCATGGCCTCCTGGCGCTCCGAAGCTCTCTTGGACGTACTGTCGCAGGAGCAGACGAGGGACATCGGCGGCTCCGCTCCGGGTGCGCTCCAAAGCTATCTCTGACATACTATCGCAGGAGCAAACGAAGGAGATCGCCGCCACCCCCCGGCCGCCCTCCGCCGCCACGCCCACGAAGCCGGCGCGCATGCGCGGGCGCAGCCGGCAGCGAGGAAGAGTAGTACACGGTAGGTCACTGCCGCTCTGGTCCCAGGAAGGCCACCGCTACTCCACTCAGTCGACGCCAAGCTTGGTGGGGTAAACATCGGTGGTCGGTTAGCCTCTTGACGGTGACGTGGAGGTGGAAATCTTCAGAACCTTGTGCAACGGAGGAGGAGGTTATCGAGGCGGATGATGAGGAGGCAAAGGCAATGGCCGGCTTTCTCGGGTTCATGGCCGGATATGGTGGTCGGGCGCCGGCGATCGTTTAGATTAGGTTTACAGTAGGTTTTAGTACGGTTTGTGCGAAATATGTAATGAATTTCGTCCAGTTTGTAGGAAAAGTTTACGAAATGTAATGAATTTCATCCGATTAATTTGAAATTTGCTTTGTTTGCACGAATTTCGTCCGTTTAGTTCATATAGTTGTTGAAAGGTATAAGGGCAGCATCGGATGGCATCCATCAGTGTCCTCGGATAGATGCCGGTGTAAATTTGTGGGCCAGCGCTGGAGATGCGCTAACTATCATGCTATAATCGCTAACAGTCCTCCATTATTTGGCAGGAAACAGTTATCCCTCGATCAAAATCAGATCCGCGGTGTTTCGCACTCCTCCCGTGTAAGAGTGTAAACTCTTGCTTACATAAAAATGGAGCAAGTGGACGACACTGTAGCACGTCATATCACTTGAACTAGCCGGCCTAACGAGCGGGAAAGCACCGCCCTTGTCATTTTGTTCTGGATTTCTATCGATCGATCACGCGAAAATGTTACACTTCACAAGTTCTAAAGGAAAAGGCGGCACACTTACGACTCGTACGCGCCGCACCCCCGACTGTCTGGCTCGCACGCTGCTCACCAGAGGGGACACGCGTTGTCTTGCAATTTCACTGACATGTGGGACCGCAATTGAATAAACTGTCGATAGCTGAAATCTAATCGCTCGGCGGGCGTCGGCTGAGAAGAGAGAAACGGGGGAGGGAGAAGAGATCGCTCGCCCGCCGCGCACGGACTCCCAAAAATATATGGTGATAATGTGTGGTGGGTCATGCTGGAGTCCGGACTGCTTCCGGAGCCCGCTCTCACCGCCCTGGCCCCTCAAGACGCCAGCTGCCCACCGCATGCATGCATAGCAAGTAGTACTCCTTATGTGGAGGAGAGAGAGGCATTGACAAAGTCAAGGAGTGGGCTCTGCAAGAGCCCATCTCTACATGTGCTCCTAGGTATAAAAAAATAATTCTAAAAAAAGGCATAAAAACAATTGTGTCTTAAACAAGAAAGGTAAAAAACATTTGAGAGGAAATAGATAGAGAGAAAGTGAGAAAAAGCTGTAACCTGGGCATTACATGAGGAAGGAGGGAGTGGTGCACATGCCAAGTTCACTGGGCTGCCGTGTTTCACACTCCTCCGTCGTAACAGTGGAGACAATAGCTTTCATAAAAAATAAACAATGAATACTCGTTGCTCGTCCTCTATATCGGAAAGAATACTTTCATTCGCCGACATGTGGGATGTCGACCATCCTGGTCCACCTGCCATGCACAAAATTATCCTGGTCTACCCCGGTCGTATCGCAGGCCCAACCTTTCCCACTGTAAGTTGTTCGGACGACGGAACCATCATTACTTCGTTGAATTCCGCTTCTTCAAGAAAACTTAATGTACCCGCAATACTGCTACCACACGCGAAGACTGGACGGCACTATACCACGTCATATCATTGAAACCCACTAGGCCAAACTAGCCCGCCTAGATCATTTATTTTGGAAAGGAGGGGGTACGTCTCTACACTGCTATGATTTTGTGTTGCACGTTCTCTGTACTTTTGCTACGATTTTCCTACCCTATGAACCAAATGAGGCCTGAATGTACCCGTGGCCCTGTTTGGATACTCTAACTTAGTTAGAGGTTAGAATTAGATTCTAACCTTGAACTAACCTTAAACTAACTCTAACCAAAGAGCTGTTTGGATGGTAGGGTGAGATTGACAACAAAAATTCTTTCTCAATCATTTAACTACTTTGGATCCTGTTTGGATGGGAGGGGTAACTTTTTTTACTAATTTTTCTAGTGGGCCTAGGAGAACTAACCCAAATAAGCTCCTCTAGTGTGGGCTAGTTTTTTGGGGTGGGTTAGATCCAACAAACCCAAACTAACCCATCATGTTTAGATACTTCTGGGTTATTTGAGCCTCAACTAACTAAAACTAACTCTAACTTAGGGATCCAAACAGGGCCACGTGTCAACTATTGTCTGATCGATCGCTAAGCCTACAATTTTAGGAGCTAGGGCTATTGGTCGATCAACGAGCGATAAGTATAAGCGTACCATGAGCTCATCAGCCCAACGTTTCTCTTTGGTGAGTGTTTTGCAAGTACTATAGCTTGCACAGTAGCTAGCCTACTAACACCAAGAATCATCAAACAAGCCCTACTGATATGATAAACGGTTCAAACTTACATCTAAGCATGCCATATATTACATCAAAAGCTAGCGAGGATACATCTGTTTCCATAACTCGGAGAGGGTTCGCATGATTCATCGTATGATTCACTATCAAACAAAAGTAGCAAGATCATCCCACACAAGACAGTGCACTAGCCCTAAGATGGTTTGATAACACGCATCGTTTTGGTAATTAAACACAGGGCAATGCAAACTACCCTGAAGAATTAGCGCGACCAACTATTTCTTGTCATCGATCTCTCGGGCAATGACCACAGCACGGACAGCGGCATGGGAATCGATTTCTGGGGCTATCTCCACAGGACTGACAGCGACATCAGAATCGATCTCTGGGGTGATGTCCATAGGATGGACAGTGGCATCGGAATCGATCTCCGAGGCGATGCCAATAGGACGGGCCACGACATCGGAATCATCAAGGACGTCCACAGGCACCTGCACAACCCTAACATATTAGCAAGCACATTGCAAATAATCAAAAACCACAACTATGGTAATAAGCCATTATTTTTTACCTTGTGCAACTCACCAGGGGATCTCATCCCTCCGGGAGCCATCTCCTTGTCCTCGATGGGGGCCATCACCTTGCCAGGGGAATACTGCTTCTCAACGGCGACTATCTCCTCAAACTCAGTCTTGAGCCTCACATAGGTGGCAATCAGAGTTCCTGGGGTAGGCACGGTGGGGGCCTTGCTGTTCTTCCAACTTTCTTTGAGGAGTTCGTCCGCCAACGTCCTCAACTCTTTTGCCATTGCTTGTTTCTTGGAGTTCTTCGTCTCCATGGGTTGGCCCGCCAACATGGTCAACTCGTTGGTCGGTGCTCGCTTCCTGGAGATCGCTGTCTCTAGTGGGTTGTCCGCCGGTAACTCTTTGCATAGTGCTCCAGGATCCATCAATGAACTGACAAACAAAAAGTAATCAAAAGGAAACCACAATCGCAATGAAAAGGGAAAAGAATAAGATGTGAGAATCGGTCGGTGCTTCACAAAAAGAAGATTCTTGGAATGAAAATATAGCAGCATAACTGATTCGCCCACCTTTCCTTCGTCGTTACAGAAGAAAAATGGTAGAAGTAAGTAGCCTGGAGTGAGGTTTTCTTCAAGAAAGGGAAGAAAGGGCTTGAACAAGCATTCCAGTGAAATGATGGTTGCTTTGTCCAGTCCAACTTGGAGGCCACCTTACCACTGCTAGTAAAGGTGTGGGTTTTGTGATATGACGGGTCATGACGGCCACACCGGGGTGACAGGTGAGTCTTGACCGTAGCACCTCGCTGTGATTTGGTGGATGGCACGCGGGCCCGGATGCTTTGAAATGTCCCGCATGTAGATAGAGCGGCTAGTCATATAGGAGTGCTCAATATTGTGCACCACGACCAAGGCGGAGAGGAAAACGAGAGAACTACGTAATTAATGCATGAGTTTAATTACTAGTTTTGTAAAGTATGAGATACAATCCTCCAATCGCAAAATGCATTGGTTCATGAGATTTGAGATTTGAGATTTTGTCTCATGCAAGAGCCTGGCTAGTATATGCATGCTCCAAGGCACCGCACCATGCGAGCGTTCACAACTGCCATGTTCGGGTTGCTTTTGGCTCTTTGCCTCTTTGAGAAGACAAATAATGATGTTACTCCTACTTCTACAGTATCGAATCCACTGCTGCATGTCCATCCACCTCGTGCGGGAGGGATAGGGTGTAGCGAAAGCTTCTACTTACTGCTCCTACCTTTGCATCTATGACAGGTGGGCCCAACAGGTGGTTGGCCCTCCTGTCATGCAGCCAAAGGCAGGTGCAGTTAAGGCACCGAAGCTCAGTCCACGAGGGAGAGGGCGTTGTAGTAATCAAATTTCTTGTACGAGTTGACGCGACACATCAAAGCACTGCACTCGATATAAGTCTTTTTACACATTTCAAATGGACTACCTCGTATGTAGACATATTCTGCTTCGTATGTAGTCACTTGTTGCAATCTCTAAAAACACTTATATTTGGAAACGGAGGGATTACAACGCATGCATGCATGCCGTGACTTTCCTTTCGATACTTGCATGTGTTGATTTGATGCACCTTGCCAAATTTTGACTATAAATTTAACTAACCAAATTTTCATGCATGTCACAAAAAATTACGGGGCTGTTTGGATTGTGACTATGTTTGTCTTATGTTGCCACATTATTTTTCCCACACTTGCCACACTTGCCTAACCTGAGTTGCTCAAATTGTTAGACACACTTTGGCTTGCCTAAGGGAATCTTGCCACAATTTTTGTGTCTATGACATGTGGTGTTCACTGCTAATAAAAAAATTCTTGTCTTAGGTGTTGCTAATAAAAAAGACTTATATTTAGGAACGGAGGGAGTAAAAAATATAAATAATAATGCATGTTGGGGCAACCCACGTTTCTGCTAATTTTAGCCGTGGGCTTGTTCACAATTTTTACGAGGGGTTGGTTGTTCATTTAATGGAGGGACTTGTAGTACCAGAATTGAACGATACAAAGTGTGACCTGGCACACCGTAACACCACATGGAACAAGCGGGTAGCTATCTCAAAAAACATTCAACAACTAAAAATACCATGACCTGGCATGTAGTAGTACACAATTTTAAACGATTGTTTTGATGGGGTGAAAAAGGAAAACTACCCCACTACGTATATATAGGACAGAGCCTCTGTGCTTGCTTGCTAGGGTTGCTCTATTCACACACTCTCATCCTCCCTAGATCTAAACAAGATAGGGTTAGTAACACTGTCTTTCTCCCTTCAAAAAACACTGGCTTTCTATCCTCACCACTAGTTACAGATCCGGACGTATCCCCCTCCGCTGGTGAAGGGGAGGAGGGGCAGCGTTTAGGCCATCGTCGACAGCAAGGGAGGAGACCCACTGCCGGCCGCACTGTTATCTCTGGCCGACCGCCGGCGCGGGAGGTCCTCCAATCCCCTTGTCGTTGCCTGTGGGCGGATCCAGCCTCCCGCCGCCCACCTATCCACATCCCGACGACCTTTAGGTATATCTTCGTTTGAAACCGACTTAGCTCTACTTCCCCAGCTCGCTACGTCGCTGCATGTGCATCATTTTCTACCTCTCAGGCCCTCTCGATCGGATGGTCCAACGTCACCTATTTTTTTTCTTCTATTGTTAGAGGTAAAGCTACTTCATGGAGTCGAATCTTGTACTCCCTCCGTCCGAAAATACTTGTCATTGAAGTGGATGTATCTAGATGTATTTTAGTTCTAGACACATCCATTTTGATGACAAGTAATTCTGGATGGAGGGAGTACTTGGTTCAAACAAGAAATAAAGTGGGGGTGGGGGAATTTAGTATGTACATCGGACTTGGTACAAACAGGAAGGGAAGGGGGTGAAAGTAGTACAGACTGGTCATCCAACCGGTCTCTTGGTCGAAAAGGGAAGTATAGGGGTAACGTTGTACAAAGTGGTATGACCAGGACTAGATTTGCTATCCACACATAGGAGTAGGTGGCTAGAGTGAACAAAAATGGAACCAACCCAGATATGTTTCTTGGATGTTTGTTTCTCGGGGAAACAAACTATGAATCACCACTTTATGCCCCTGTTTATGTACATGGTGCTGGACTACTGGTGCACCCACTGTCCCATGCCCTTATACCAAATATTTAGGCTTCGTTCGGAATAAAGGGGCAGAAAACATAGGTCTTGATGAAAATAGAGGAATAGGAAAGGAATGTAGGTATAAAACTATGGAATGGTGAACCGGAGGAAACACTCAACAGAATGTGTTTGGATGGACTACGAAATGTACAGATTTGTTTTTCTAGAGTAGCATGCTTGGCGAGATGCTATTTGTTTATTCAGCTGCACAATGACTACTCTTGTCCTCACCTCATGTACCACACATAGGTTGATATTTTTATTCCGGCAAAGACAGCACAACAACATGTCTAACGCATGGCAGCGAGCGCCTGCCTCGGGCTTCAGCCCAAAAAATGAGCAGCATGTGGATGTCTCTAATCCTATGGAATCAGTACTACCAAACCAGCTTTCCTATGAAACACTATTCACCTTTCCCGTGTTCCGAAAGGTTGGAAGGGAAAGAATACCGTAGGAATTGTGTTCCTACAAAAATCCTGCACCAAACCTGTGGACCGAACATAGCCTTACCTGTTCTTAATCTAATGTCCCTGGTAAAAATGAAGCCATGCCACTGTTATAAGCCATGACAAGTTTAGCCAAATGTTTTTGCCTTTAATTGTTTGAGACTCTGACTGTTTCCTCTGTACCTTTTTGTGCAAATAGGGATATCCAATTCACCTGGTTGTTGTTGTGACCTTTTGGTGCACTGCACAAAACTCTTCTTAAAAGAAGTGACTTTTGTGCTATTTAACTGGAATGTCAGAATGGAACAGTTGGTTCATTTCAGTGGAACTGCACAAAGGGAGATCTGTGTTCCAATCCTCATCATCCATATTGGCGCCATAACCTTCCTTTAGGTAAGAATGGTATTTAATGCATGTGTTCATCTCTATTTTTTGACTGCCATGAGAAAATAATGTTATTTTTTACTAGTACACTTGTAGTCCCTCATTGACAAAACCAATTCTGAATTAGAAGGCCAATCATGTACTTGGTTTCACCAACTGGTGAGGAGAAAGAGAAACAGAGCATGAAGAGGAAGAAGAAGAACAATAAACAGTGCCAAGGCAATCTTGCTAAAGCCAGAGGCCTCAATCGAGGCCATTCAAGGGCTCCGGCAACGACTATCTTACATGTGAGACGATCCTCCAGGGATCCCTTCCACTTCTGATGTCTCACTTAATTAATTAGGAGTACTTAAGTACCACTAATTTATTACTGCCTAATTTTCCTATTGGAGTTAAACAAATCTTTAGTAGGACCCTATGTTGAATCATGTACGTGTGTATGTTTGTCTATGGAGGTGAATCATGTGGTGGAGCAGGGAGGGAATATTATTAGTGTCATGACATAATAGTGCTATTGTTTTGCATGTTAATTTATTGCCATTGGTTCAATGAGGCAATGTTTTGCGTATTGTCCATCATGAATTTGATGCTAGTGTTTGAGTAATATGTTAATGTCTTCCTATCCTTTCTCACTAAGCCAATGAAGGTTTCACCTTGTTCCTACTTGTGCAAACAGGGATCATGTTGTGCCAATCATATATTTTAGTGGAACTACACAATACAATACAATGAACTGTATCCCAGCCAGTGCTTTAACTCTGCTGGAAGTTCTTGATAATCTTTCAATATAATCTCAGCACTAGTAAACAAGAGTGATTTCAACCATACATTTGAAGTGCACAAAAATATATACTATTGTGTGATTCCAGTGAGTGCTTTATCATCTCTTATGGGACTACATGAATAAGCTTTTCTTCTCAGGTTGGTACGGGCCTAAGGCCTTCATATTGTCAAACTCCAAGTATTAGGAGAGTGAACGCCAAAAATATTTCTTGGTGCATAGCCCAGAAAAACGCAATCCAGTCTTTGGTCCCAACTTGTGCCTTTTGGTTATCGGCACATATAGTAGCGAACTATATGGCATGGAGTCTAAAGATTCCAGACAAGTTGGTTGACGTATATTCATCTGGCACTTAATCAGTCTGCACGCCAAGGATGCTCCATTTCAGTTGAACTGCACAAAAAATTTGGGTGGTTCATTTTCTCAACCGCTTCCTTTCTCGTCTGCAATGTAGAATTTTGGCGAGATACAGGACCAAGATGAGCCAGTAAACTAGTTGGATGAAAGTAGTGGCCAAGTTGCCCAAACCTCCGTCGGCACGAGGCCACTATATGAGCATAAACCTACAAGCAAAGTTCAGATTGTCTGTGTTGCCTCTTATGTACTCGAAAGTTTACTCCTACAAGAAATAATTTTAGCAAGAAGTACCTCTGATTGAACACCATTTACCAGTCTGTACCCTAGGTAATTAAAGTTCATTCATGGATCGTATTGTCTATGATCCCAATCATTTGGATGCATAAACATACTGAACATGTGTATATCTGAATCTTTTTGTGAATTATGTATGAATATTGTCGTGTGATCTATCAATCATTTGGATGCATAGATATGCTGAGCTTGTGTATATATGAATCTTTTGAGTTGTTGATAGTGAATGTTGGCTATGGATATGAACGTGTCCTGTGAACCTGAGTTTGATACGAATGTTTACCTTTTTTGTTGTATTTGTGTGTGAAACTTGTTAGTATGCCTACTATGGGGTATAAAACGCAGGTCTCTTATAAAAGTAATGTTGTGTCCAATTTATGTTTTCCCTTCTAACCACATTATATATATTTATATTTATATTATTACTATTATATAGTGAGACTTATATATACATTATAAAAACATCCCACGTGTTATTAACTTATAAAAGTAAATGTTTAACGGAAGTTGGCAAGGAAAATCCTGGTTGTTTTTGACTCACAGGCAAGGAAAATCCTGGTGATTACGTACAAAAGCTTGCAAAGATTTTAAGGACCAATTTAATAATAATGCGCTCATTTTTATTTTGAGCAATAACTCGCTAATTTGTTATATATATATATATATATATATATATATATATATATATATATATATATATATAATGTGCCTCTCTAGTTTATTCTTTGATATTAATTGCTCCTTCTAACATAAAATTATATATATAACGAGCCCACCTAATACGTGTATTTCAAGGAAGTGCAAATGGGATGGGATTTCTTAGAAAATATAAATGGGCCTGATTGACGCGAAATTATTTGTTCACCCAGCCCATCAAATGGACTGTACATTCTAGAAAACATGGGTTAAATATATGCCACATTTTTGCAGGCTGACATGTGGGCCAATAGGTCGAAGCCTACGCAGGGCGTTGTCAACTTGGTCAACAAATGATTGTGTCATCCATAGCCATTGGATTTATATCCAACGGTCGGTATGCACCTACAATCTCTCATATTGTTCCTCCAGCGTCGCCGGGACCGCCTGGTCCGGCCTCCGGCGGCTAGCGGCTCTGCTTAGCACGCATCGCTGCAAAGCGCTACCCCACCGCCGGCCAGGCTATCCCTCCACCCCTCGACACCTCCTGTTATTCTCCACAGACTACAGCCCCATGCCGCAACAGAACCAGTTATAACCCTTCTCCTCCTCTCAATCTGCGACTCCACTGCCGCGTTTTCCCATCTCTGAGTCGTTCCTGTCCGGGGCCTCGCCGTCGTCCATCGCCTCGCTGCACTCGGTGCGGCGGGGTCAACAAACGAGAGTCATTGAAAGAGGACTGTACGTGGAGAGCCTGACGGCTGGGACCCACGAGGTCCATGGTCGCACACAAGGAAAGTTCCAACTTATTAAGCTGAAAAAAAATGTTTCCTCCACCTGACAGATGGGACCCACCGACTGTATCTTCGCACGGAAGGAAGTGCCTCCTTGTTTTGCGAAAAAAATTATTCATCCCGTTGATAGATGGGACCCGCCAGATTTGGTGACTGACTTGTGGGACTACTAAGCGGACGTGTACGCACGGCTTTGTCAAATTATTCTAGCAGCTGGACCGTTGGATGTTAATCCAACAGCCATGCTCCTTCTTCAACCTCTGTTCTTGCTCCTGTCTCCCGTGGGCGGCACCGCGGTTGTGCTGCCGTGCACCCAAACCAGTGAAGTTTCCCACTCCTCTCCATCTGTGAATCCACTACCCCATCTTCCCCATCTCTTGGTCATTCCAGTCTAGGTGCGCTCGGCACGGTGTGGTCAACGTGGTCAACAACCGAGAGTCATCAGAAGGTGAATGTACGTGAGAGGCTGACAGTGGGTACGCACCACGCCCATGGACGCATGCATGCAATGGAACACGGCGTGGTCAATGTGGTCAAGGAATGACTTCCATCGGAAGTATACTGTACGTGGAGAGTCTCAGCTGGGTCCACGACCGCATCAAGTAAGTGCCTCCTTATTACACGAAAAATAATGATTCCTCCAACTGACAGCAGGGACCCACTGGACGGGCCACCATATTTTGCGAAAAAACGTTTTCCCCCTGACTGCTGGGACCCACCTGATGGGCCACCGTATTTGGTGAAAAAATCATTCCCCCACTGTCAGCTCGAACCCACCGGAAGTGCCTCCTTATTAAGCATAAAAATGAATACTCCCCCTGCTACCTGGGACCCAGCTCGGTGGGAGGCTGACTTGTGGGCCCACTAAGTTGACGGGGACAGAGGGCTTTTTCAATTTAGTCAATATGAACGATTCCAGCTGAAGTGACCGTATGATGTCCATCCAACGGCCATCGTGCTTCTTCAACCTCTTGTCTTCTTGCTCCAGCCGCCCAAAGCAGCACCGATCGTGTCGCCTGCTCCTGCCTCCTGTGGCCGGCTGTGATGCCGCGGAGGCCTCACTGCCCCCTACTACTCCCGCCGCTGGCCAGGCCATCCCTCCACTCACCCACACCCCCTGTTATTCTGCGGTGACGGCATCCTCACACCGCAGCCGAACATGTGAACCCTCATACTCCTCTACGCATGGGCATCCACTGCCGCATCTTCCCCAGCTCCACGTCGTCCCCTTCGTAGGCCTCACCTTCGTCCACCGCCGTGGTGCTCTCGGTGCGGCGTGGTCAATGTGGTCAACGACCGAATTCCATCGGAAGAGTACTGTATGTGGAGAGGCTGACAGCTAGGTCCACGGCAGCCGCAAGGAAGTGCCTCCTTATTATGCAGAAAATAATTATTCCTCCACCTGACAGCGGGGACCCACCGGACGGCCCATCGTATTTCGCGAAAAAAACATTTCCCCCTGACTGTTGGGACCCACCGGACGGGTCACCGTATTTCGCGAAAAAATGTTCCCCCCCGCTATCAGCTCGGACCCACCGGAAGTGCCTCCTTATTACGCACAAAAAAAATGAATACTCTCCCGGCTAGCTAGGACCCAGCTTGGTGGGATTAGGACTTGTGGGCCTACTAAGTTGATGGGGACGAAGGGCTTTGTCAACTTAGTCAATATGAATGATTCTAGCTTCCGTGACCGTACGATGTCCATCCAACGGCTGTAGTGCTTCTTCAACCTCTGGTCTTCTTGCTCCAACCGCCCAAAGCAGCGCCGGTCATGCCGCATGCTCCTGCCTCCCATGGCCAGCTGTGCTGCCGCGGAGGCCTCACCGCCCCTACTATTCCCACCGCTGGCCAGGCCCTGTGGCGACGGCAGCCTCACACCGCAGCCGAATCAGTGAACCCTCGTACTTCTATCTGCATGGGCTTTCATTACCGCGTCTTCCCCGGCTCCATGTCGTCCCGTTCCTAGGCCTCGCCGTCATCCACCGCCATGGTGCTCTCCGCGCGGCGTGGTCAACGTGGTCAAGGAACGACTTCCATCGGAAGAGTACTATACGTGGAGAGGCTGACAGCTGGGTCCACGGCCACAGCCCAGTTTTTTTGTGATTTGCCAAGTAAGTCGCTTTGCCAGGACTGTTGGGCTGCAAATCTTTCAAGACGAGGAGAGCTTTCATTCGGCTGGCCGAGAAAATGGCCCATCAGTAATGAGAAATGGGTTGTACATTTTTAAAACACATCAAACCGGCAATTAGTTTCAAATATCTTTTTTTCATTTCGAGATTTTAAATTAAATTAATTTTTATGCATGGAGTATTTGTTGGATTTTATGTTGATATACATTTATTTTTAAAATCAGTTTGAATCTGAGTCGAAATTTCGGGATTAAAAACAGTTCGGACCACACCGAAATATGCAAAATTATGTATAATTTTTTAACCGTGACTACAATATGGGCTGTAATGCTAACAAAAAGAATATGGGCTAAAAAACCTTAAGAATTAGCAAATGGGCTGTAAATTATTAGAAATAATGGCAGATGGGATGTATGCTGTTTTCCACAGATTTGAGACTTTCATAAAAAAAGGTTGACACACAAGTAGTGACTGTTGGAAGTCCATCCAACGGCCGTCGTGCTTCTTCAATCTCTGCTCTTCCTGCTCCAGCCGCTCAAACAAGCGTCGGCGGGACTGCCTGCTCCCTCCTCCCCGCGGTCGGCTGTGCTGCCGCGCAGGCCTCACTGCCCCACCGTACTCCCATCTCTGGCCTAGCCATCCCTCTACTCACCCACACCTACTGTTATTCTCCGGCGATGGCAGACGAACCAGTAAACCCTCGTACAGTCATACTCCCCTCCGCGTGGGAAACAACTACCGCGTCTTCCCTGCCTCCATGTCATTCCCTTCCGAGGCCTCGCCGTCGTCCATCGCCCTGGTGCTCTCAGCGCGGTGTGGTCAATGTGGTCAAGTAACGGCTTCCATCGAACGTGGACTGTACGTGGAGAGGCTGATAGCTGGGTCCACGGCCGCAGCAAGGAAGTGTCTCCTTATTAGGCGCAAAATAATTATTTCTCCACCTGACAGCGGGGACCCACCGGACGGGCCACCGTATTTCGTGAAAAAAACGTTTCCCCCTGTTTGCTGGGACCCACCACTACATCTTCGCACGCAAGGAAGTGCGTCCGGGCAAAAAAAACGATTCGCCCCCCTGAGTGCTGGGACCCACCAGCTACATCTTCGCAGGCAAGGAAGTGGCTGACAGTCGGGACCCACCTAGTCGAAGCATACGTAGCGTTGTCATTCTGGTTGCATACGTGTACGTACATACTGGTCGTTGTAGAGGCGCGCACCTGTCGTAGTAGAGGCACGCACGTAGCATGTACACATACGTATAGCAGCCAGGGTGCAAGAAAGATAATACGGCCACGTACACGTACATACATACGGGCAGGGTTTCGAACGCCTACTCGCGCATACGTACAGCGAGGGCTCGTGTACATGGCTGGGTCGGAACAGAGAAACAACGTCGTCGTCGTGTTCATGGGGAGGCAACGGAATGCGTCGTGTTCATGGGGAGGCAACGGAATGCGTCGTGTTCATCGGGAGGCAACGGAACGCGTGGGAGCCAACCAGCTGGGTCAGAACGGAATGCGTGGTCATGTTCATTGGGAGGGCTTGGATGGAATAGGCGATGGAAATGAGGCCTGGCGTACCGCAGAACGGAGGAAACGGCCTTGTGTTTGACCGGCCATGTTCGAAACGGGGGTCCTGTTGATCGGGAGGGGTGTGGCGTACCGCAAAACGGAGGAACGGACCTCCTACGGTGGAAACGGGGGTCCTATTGATCGGGAGGGGTGTGGCATACCGCAAAACGGAGGAAACAGACCTCCTACGGTCGAAACAGGGGTCCTGTTGATCGGGA
>NC_041389.1:341364001-341399402 GCF_002162155.2 Triticum dicoccoides | reverse complement strand
TCGATCGGCTTCAGTTAGCAGCAGTAGCGAAGGAATCGCTCAATCGGTTTCAGTTAACAGCCATCGATCGATTGCTCAGGTTCAGTAATGCGTAGCCTGCAGTGCAATCGCTCGGGTTCAGTTAGAGCCCAACGCCTAGCTCGGGTTCAGTTAGAGCCAACACCTCTCACACACACGCGTACGTGTACGAGAGAACCGTGCATCGCTCAGCCCCCAACCTCCCACCGTAACCGGAAACTCCCCAAAATTTTCCTCGCCCTCGCTTCTACCACGTTTTTTACCGTCATGGACGGCCCAAAGAATGTCATGCAGCTGCGTCTCCGGCCCGCCCAGGACGAAAAGCCCATTTTCTGTCATGATTTTTTGTCATAGAAGTAGGAGCCCACCACATCTATGATGATACCGGGTTTTTTGTCACAATTATCGTCATAGAAGTGTCATATGTATGACAGAAAAAAAATTGTTCGACCCAAAATGTCACGGATGTGTCTTTTTTTTGTAGTGATGATGGAGATCATGGTGTCATGCCGGTGACGATGGAGATCATGTTGGTACTTTGGAGATGGAGATCAAAGGCACAATATGATGATGGCCATATCATGTCACATATTTTGATTGCATGTGATGTTTATCTTTTATATTCTTATTTTGCTTACTTCGGCAGTAGCATTATAAGATGATCCCTTACTAAAATTTGAAGGTATAAGTGTTCTCCCTGAGTATGCACCGTCGCGACAGTTCTTCGTGCCGAGACACCATGTAATGATCGGGTGTGATAAGCTCTGCGTTCACATATAATGGGTGCAAGCCAGTTTTGCACACGCAGAATACTCGGGTTAAACTTGACGAGCCTAGCATATGCAGATATGACATCGGAACACTAGAGACCGAAAGGTCGAGCGTGAATCATATAGTAGATACGATCAACATAGTGATGTTCACCATTGAAAACTACTCCATCTCACGTGATGATTGGACATGGTTTAGTTGATTTGGATCACATGATCATTTAGATGACTAGAGGGATGTCTATCTAAGTGGGATTTCTTAAGTAATATGATTAATTGAACTTTAATTTATCATGAACTTAGTTGTGATAGTATTTTGCAAATTATGTTGTAGATCAATAGCTCGCGTTATAGCTTCCCTATGTTTTTATATGTTCCTAGATAAAACTATGTTGAAAGATTATAGTAGCAATGATGCGGACTAGGTCCATAATCTGAAGTTTATCCTCATTGCTGCATAGAAGAATTATGTCCTTGATGCACCGCTAGGTGATAGACCTATTGCAGGAGTAGATGCAGATGTTATGAACGTTTTGCTAGCTCAATATGTTGACTACTTGATAGTTTAGTGCACCATGCTTCACGGTTTAGAATCGGGACTTCAAAGACGTTTTGAATGTCATGGAATATATGAGATGTTCCAGGAGTTGAGGTTAATATTTCAAGCAAATGCCTGAGTTTAGAGATATGAAGTCTCCAAAAAGTTCTATAGCTAAAAGATGGAGGAGAATAGCTCAAGCAGTGAGCATGTGCTCAAATTGTCTGGTTACTACAATCGCTTGAATCAAGTGGGAGTTAATCTTCCATATAAGACAGTGATTGACAGAGTTCTCTAGTCACCATCACCAAGTTACTGGAACTTCGTGATGAACTATAGTATGCAAGGGATGACGAAAATGATTCCCGAGCTCTTCGTGATGCTGAAATCAACGAAGGTAGAAATCAAGAAAAAGCATCAAGTGTTGATAATTAAACAAGATCACTAGTTTCAAGTAAAGGGCAAAGGGAAAGAAAGGAAACTTCAAGAAGATTGGCAAGCAAGTTGTCACTCCTGTGAAGAAGCCCAAAGCTACACCTAAGCCTGAAACTAAGTGCTTCTACTACAAAGTAAATGGTCACTGGAAGCGGAGTTACCCCAAATATTTGATGGATAAGAAGGATGGCAAAGTGAACAAAGGTATATTTGATATACATGTTATTGATGTGTACCTTACTAGTGCTCATAGTAACCCCTGGGAATTTGATACTTGTTCGTTGCTCAGATTAGTAACTCGAAACAGGAGTTGCAGAATAAATAGAGACTAGTTGAGGATGAAGTAACGATGTGTGTTGGAAGTGGTTCCAAGATTGATATGATCATTGAGCACTCCCTATACTTTCGGGATTAGATTTGAACCTAAATAAATGTTATTTGGTGTTTGTGTTAAAGCATGAATATGATTAGATCATGTTTATTGCAATATGGTTATTCATTTAAGACAGGGAATAATTGTTATTCTATTTACATGAATAAAACCTTCTATGGTCATACACCCAATGTTGATGGTTTATTGAATCTCGATCATGGTAATACACATATTCATAATATTGATGCCAAAATATGCAAAGTTGATAATGATAGTGCAACTTATTTGTGGCACTGCCGTTTGGGTCATATCGGTGTAAAGCGCATGAAGAAACTCCATAAAGATGGACTTTTGGAATCACTTGATTATGAATCATTTGATACTTGCGAACCGTGCCTTATGGGCAAGATGACTAAAACTCCGTTCTCTAGAACAATGGAACAAGCTACTGACTTATTGGAAATAATACATACCGATGTATGCGGTCCAATGAGTGTTGAGGCTCGTGGCGGGTATCATTATTTTCTGACCTTCACAGATGATTTGAGTAGATATGGGTATATCTACTTAATGAAACACAAGTCTGAAACATCTGAAAAGTTCAAAGAATTTCATAGTGAAGTGGAGAATCATCATAACAAGCAAATAAAGTTTCTACGATCTAATCGTAGAGCTGAATCTGAGTTATGAGTTTGGCCTTCATTTAATACAATGTGGAATGGTTTCACAGCTCACGCCACCTGGAACACCATAGCGTAATGGTGTGTCCGAACATCGTAACCGCACTTTACTAGATATGGTGCGATCTATGATGTCTCTTACCGATTTACCACTATCATTTTGGGGTTATGCATTGGACGACGCCTTTTGAACTGTGGTTTGGCAAGAAACCAAAGTTGTTGTTTCTTAAAGTTTGGGACTGCGATGCTTATGTGAAAAAGCTTCAACCTGATAAGCTCGAACCCAAATCGGAGAAATGCGTCTTCATAGGATACCCAAAGGAAGCTTTTGGTTGCACCTTCTATCACATATCCGAAGGCAAGATATTCGTTGCTAAGAATGGATCCTTTCTAGAGATGGAGTTTCTCTCGAAAGAAGTGAGTGGAAGGAAAGTAGAACTTGATGAGGTAATTGTACCTTCTCCAGAATTGGAAAGTAGTTCATCATAGAAATCAGTTCCAGTGATTCCTACACCAATTAGTGAGGAAGCTAATGATGATGATCATGAAACTTCATATCAAGTTACTACCAAACCTCGTAGGTCAAGTAGAGTATGATCCGCACCAAAGTGGTATGGTAATCCTATTCTGGAAGTCATGTTACTAGACCATGATGAACCTACGAACTATGAGGAAGCGATGATGAGCCTAGATTCTGCGAAATGGCTTGAGGCCATGAAATCTGAGATAGGATCCATGTATGAGAACAAAGTGTGGACTTTGGTGGACTAGCCTGATGATCGGCAAGCCATAGAAAATAAATTGGTCTTCAAGAGGAAGATGGAATGTTGATAGTAGTGTTACTATCTACAAAGCTCGACTTATCGGAAAAAGGTTTTCGACAAAGTTCAAGATGTTGACTACAATGAGATTTTCTCAACTGTAGCGATGCTTAAAACTGTCTGAATCAAGTTAGCAGTTGCCATATTTTATGAAATCTGGCAAATGGATGTCAAAATTGCATTCCTTAAATGGATAATTTTTTAAAAGAAGAGTTGTATATGTTGCAACCAGAAGGTTTTGTCAATCCTAAAGGTACTAACAATATGTGCAAGCTCCAGCGATCCATCTATGGACTGGTGCAAGCATCTCGGAGTTGGAATATACACTTTGATGAGTTGATCAAAGCATATAGTTCTATACAGACCTGTGGTGAAGCCTGTATTTACAAGAAAGTGAGTGGGAGCACTACAGCCTTTCTAATAAGTATATGTGATTGACATATTGTTGATCGGAAATAATGTTGAATTTTCTGGAAAGCATAAAGGAGATTTTGACAAGAGATTTTTCAAAGAAAGACCTCAGTGAAGGTGCTTATATATTTGGCATCAAGATCTATAGAGATAGATCAAGACGCTTGATAAGTTTTTTCAATGAATACATACCTTGACAAGTTTTTTGAAAGAGTTCAAAATGGATCAGTCAAAGAAGGAGTTCTTGTCTGTATAACAAGGTGTAAAGTTGAGTAAGACTCAAAACCTGACCACAACAGAAAATAGAAAGAGAATGAAGGTCATTCCCTATGCCTTTGCCATAGGTTCTATAAAGTATGCTATGCTGTGTACCAGACCTATTGTGTACCTTGCCATGAGTTTGGCAAAGGGGTACAATAGTGATCTAGGAGTAGATCACTGGACAGCGGTCAAAATTATCCTTAGTGAGAACTAAGGAAATGTTTCTCGGTTATGGGGGTGATAAAGAGTTCATCGTAAAGAGTTAAGTCGATGCAAACTTTCACATCGATCCAGATGACACTAAGTTTCAATCTAGATACATATTGAAAGTGGGACCAATTAGCTGGAGTAGCTCCATGCAGATCATTGTAGACATAGAACATTTGCAAAATACATACGGCTCTGAATGTGACAGGCCCGTTGACTAAACTTCTCTCATAAGCAAAACATGATCAAACCTTAGTAATCTTTGGGTGTTAATCACATAGCAATGTGAACTACATTATTGACTCTAGTAAACCCTTTGGTTGTTTGTCACATGGCGATGTCAACTATGGGTGTTAATCACATACACATGTGAACTATTGATTTTAAATCACATGGCGATGTGAACTAGAATATTGACTCTAGTGCAAGTGGGAGACTGAAGGAAATATGCCCTAGAGGCAATAATAAAGTTATTATTTATTTCCTTATTCCATGATAAATGTTTATTATTCATGCTAGAATTGTATTAACCAGAAACTTAGTACATGTGTGAATACATAGACAAAACATAGTGTCCCTAGTATGCCTCTACTTGACTAGCTCGTTAATCAAAGATGGTTATGTTTCCTAACCATAGACATGTGTTGTCATTTGACGAACGGGATCACATCATTAGGAGAATGATGTGATGGACATGACCCATCCGTTAGCTTAGCATTATGATCGTTACAGTTTCATTCCTACTGCTCTCTTCATGACTTATACATGTTCCTCGGACTATGAGATTATGCAACTCCCGAATACCGGAGGAACACTTTGTGTGCTACCAAACGTCACAACATAAATGGGTGATTATAAAGGTGCTCTACAGGTGTCTCCTAAAGTATTTGTTGGGTTGGCATAGATCGAGATTAGGATTTGTCACACCGTGTTTCGGAGAGGTGTCTTTGGGCTCTCTCGGTAATACTCATCACTATAAGCCTTGCAAGCATTGTGACTAATGAGTTGGTTATGGGATGAAGTATTACATAATGAGTAAATAGACTTGTCGGTAACGAGATTGAACTAGGTATTGAGATACCGACGAACGAATCTCGGGCAAGTAACATACCGATGACAAAGGGAACAACGTATGTTGTTATGCGGTTTTAACTGATAAAGATCTTCTAGAATATACATAGGAACCAATATGAGCATCCAGGTTCATGTATTGGTTATTCACCGGAGATGTGTCTCAGTCATGTCTACATAGTTCTCGAACCCGTAGGGTCCGCACGCTTAACGTTCGATGACGATTAGTATTATGAGAATATGTGATATGTTGTACCGAAGATTGTTCGGAGTCCCGGACGTGATCACGGACATGACGTGGAGTCTCAAAATGGTCGAGACATAAAGATTGATATATTGGACAACTATATTCGGACATCGGAAGTGTTCCGGAGAAGTTTCAGATATAACCAGAGTGCAAGAAGGGTTATCGGAACCACCGGAGAAGTAATGGGCCTTATTGGGCCTAAAGGAGAGAGAGAGGGGCGGCCAGGGGCTGGCCGTGCCCACCCCATGGGCCTAGTCCGAATTGGACTAGGGGTAGGGGCGGCGCCCCCTCCTTCCTTCTCCTCCCTCTCCTTCCTTCTTCTCCTAGTTGGACTAGGAAAGGGGGGAGTCCTACTCCTACTAGGAGGAGGATTCCACCCCCCTTGGCGCTCCCTAGAGGGCTGGCCGGCCTCCCCCTTTCTCCTTTATATACGGAGGCAGGGGCACCCTAGAACACACAAGTTGACAAATGTTTCAGTCGTGTGCAGTGCCCCCCTCCATAGTTACACACCTCGGTCATATCGTCGTAGTGCTTAGGCGAAGCCCTGCGCCGGTAACTTCATCATCACCGTCACCACGCCGTCGTGCTGACGAAACTCTCCCTCGGCCTCAACTGGATCAAGAGTACGAGGGACGTCTCCGAGCTGAACGTGTGCTGAACGCGGAGGTGCCGTTCGTTTGGTGCTTGGATCGGTTGGATCGCAAAGACGTTCGACTACATCAACTGCGTGGACTAAACGCTTCCGCTTTCAGTCCACGAGGGTACGTGGACACACTCTCCCCTCTTGTTGCTATGCATCACACTACAAAAAAATACACTTCTGTGAAGATACGTGTTTGTCATAGTAGGTCACATTTTCTGTCATGCACGTACATCCATGACGATTTTATGACAGAATCAAGATCATACTTGTGTTGTCGTAGAAGTGTTCCATGACATTACCAAAATTATCATCACTGAAGTGTCCACTTCCATGACGATAAATTGCGCGTCACAGAAGTGCTTTTGTCAAGGGTGACCGACACGTGACATCCACCGTAACGGAACGCCGTTAAGCTATCGGGTCCGGTTTTGGATCCGATAACCCGTTAACAGCCCCGACCAATGGGGATTTTTCACGTGTAAAATCATCATTGGCTGGAGGAAGCACGTGTCGGCTCACCGTTGGGATATATGTCATCCACTCATTGGATCCAAGGCGCCTATGATACATCGACACGTGGCACGGCCCAACAGAGGTCCATTCCTTACTTTACTATCTCTATTAGATCTCACTTTTGCGAGTGACCATGAAGGGATTGACAACCCCTTTATCGCGTTGGTTGCAAGGTTCTTCATTGTTTATGCAGGTACTAGGTGACTTGTGTGTCGTCTCCTACTGGATTGATACCTTGGTTCTCAAAACTGAGGGAAATACTTACGCTACTTTGTTGCGTCACCCTTTCCTCTTCAAGGGAAAACGAACGCATGCTCAAGAGGTAGAAAATCTCGTTTACATCTTGCTAGTTTCCAATCCACTATTTTGCAATCTTTACTTTCCAATCTATAAACCAAAAATACCAAAAATATTTATTTTACCATTTATCTATCTCTATCAGATCTCACTTTTGCGAGTGACCGTGAAGGGAATGACAACCCCTTTATCACGTTGGTTGCAAGTTCTTAATTGTTTGTGCAGGTATTCGGTGACTTGTGCATCCTCTCCTACTGGATTGATACCTTGGTTCTTAAAACTAAGGGAAATACTTATGCTAATTTGCTGCATCACCCTTTCCTCTTCAAGGGAAAACCAATGCAAGCTCAAGAGGTAGCAAGACGGATTTCTGGCGCCGTTGCCGGGGAAGGATTTCTGCCGCCGTTGCCGGGAAGATCTACGCCAAGTCAAGCCATACCAAGTACCCATCATAAACTCTTCTCCCTTGCATTACATTATTTTCCATTCACCTCTCGTTTTCCTCTCCACCACTTCTAGAATGATTTTCGAAAACCTTTATCTTTTCTTCGCCCTTCTTCTGTTCGATCTTTTGTTTGCTTGTACTACCATGTGCCTTCTTTGTGCTTGCATCTTCGCTTGCTAAAAGTTTACGGATCCCCATCCACTTGCTAATATTTTTAATAGATCCAATTATGATGAACCAATTGCTAGTGAGTTTTGTGCACTAGATTATCTTTATGAAGTTTTGCTTGAAATTCGAGAATCTGAAAATTGTGATGAAGAAATTTATGAAGAGATTCACGATAGCTCCTTGAATAAAAAGCATGATTGCAATTATTTTACTATAAATTCTATTAATTCCAATTATGCTAAAAATATGCAAATCCCTAAGCTTGGGGATGCTAGTTTTTCTATGTCCACTACTTGTTGCAATGATCATGATTGGGGTGATTCTTCTTATGATCTTGAAAATTTATTTAAGCCCAATGATGAATATGAGATTGATAATAATGTTTGCAATAATATTGAAAGTGGGTTTGGAAGAGTGTCAACTTTAGATCCCAGATATTTGGAGAATGTTCAATCTTATGAAATTTTTGATAAAAGTGGGTTTGGAGAGGTCATGACTTTAGTTAATGTTAATCCCACTATTTTGGAAGAGTGTAAACTTCGCATGCATGTGCATCGTGTTGAGAATATGTTATGTGATAGATATTTTGTTGAATTTGCTTATGATCCTACATGTAATTATTATGAGAGAGGAAAATATGGTTGTAGAAATTTTCATGTTACTAACTTACCTCTGTTCATGTTGAGATTGATATCGTCTCTTTCTTCTTCTTTGCATATGGTAGCTTTTGCTTGTCTTGATAATTTGTTTTCTTATAAAATCCCTATGCATAGGAAGCATGTTAGACTTAAATGTGTTTTATGATGCTCTCTTTGTGCTTCAATTCTTGTTTTTCATGTGAGCATCATTAAAATTATCAATGCCTAGCTAAGGGCGTTAAACGATAGTGCTTGTTGGGAGGCAACCCAATTTTATTTTTGTTCTTTACTTTTTGCTCCTGTTTAGTAATAAATAATTCATCTAGCCTCTGGTTAGATGTGGTTTCAAGTTTTAATTAGTGTTTGTGCCAAGTAGAACCTTTGGCAAGACTTGGGTGAAAGTCAATGCGATCTTGCTGTAAAAAACAGAAACTTTGCAATCACGAGATTAGCTGTCATTTTTTATAGAAGAGTGATTTTAAGTTGATTCTTTTTGAATAAGATTAATAGACAAATTACTCACGTCCACCAAGTTATTTCAGAATTTTTGGAGTTACAGAAGTATTTTAGAGTTACAGATTACTACAGACTGTTCTGTTTTTGACAGATTCTGTTTTTCGCGTGTTGTTTGCTTATTTTGATGAATCTATGAGTAGTATCGGGGGGTATGAACCATGAAGAAGTTGTAATAAAGTTGGTTTTAAATAAATATAAATAAAGAATGAGTTCATAACAGTACCTTATAGTGGTGATTTATTTTCTTATACTAACGGAGCTCATGAGATTTTCTGTTGAAGTTTTGTGTTGTGAAGTTTTCAAGTTTTGGGTAAGGATTTGATGGACTATGGAATAACGAGTGGCAAGAGCCTAAGCTTGGGTATTCCCAAGGAACCCCAAGGTAAAATTAAAGGACAACCAAAATCCTAAGCTTGGGGATGCCCCGGAAGGCATCCCCTCTTTCATCTTCGTCTATCGGTAACTTTACTTGATGCTATATTTTTATTCACCACATGATATGTGTTTTGCTTGGAGCATCTTGTATGATTTGAGTTGTTGCTTATTAGTTTACCACAATCATCCTTGCTGTACAAACCTTTTGGGAGAGACACGCATGAATCGTGATTTGTTAGAATACTCTATGTGCTTCACTTATATCTTTTGAGCTAGATAATATTTCTCTAGTGCTTCACTTATATTTTTTTAGAGCACGGCGGTGGTTTTATTTTATAGAAATTGTTGAGCTCTCATGCTTCACTTATATTATTTTGAGATTATTTTACAACAGCATGGTAATTCGCTTTGGTTATAAAACTAGTCCTAATATGATGGGCATCCAAGATGGATATAATAAAAACTTTCATATGAAGTGCATTGAATACTATGAGAAGTTTGATTCTTCATGATTGTTTTGATATATGAAGATGGTGATATTAGAGTCATGCTAGTAGAGTAGTTGTGAATTTGAGAGATACTTATATTAAAGTTTGTGATTCCCGTAGCATGCACGTATGGTGAACCGTTATGTGATGAAGTTGGAGCATGATTTATTTATTGATTGTCTTCCTTATGAGTGGAGGTCGGGATCGCGCGATGGTTAACTCCTACCAACCCTTCCCCTAGGAGCATGCGTATAGTACTTTGTTTTGTTGACTTGTAGATTTTTGCAATAAGTATGTGAGTTCTTTATGACTAATGTGGAGTCCATGGATTATACACACTCTCACCTTTCCATCAATGCTAGCCTCACTTGTGTCACGCAATTTTCGCTGATACCATACACCCACCATATACCTTCCTCAAAACAGCCACCATACCTACTTATTATGGCATTTCCATAGCTATTCCGAGATATACTACCATGCAACTTTCCACTGTTCCGTTTATTATGACACGTTCCATCATTGTCATATTGCTTTGCATGATCATGTAGTTGACATTGTATTTGTGGCAAAGCCACCGTTCATAAGTTTTTCATATATGTCACTCTTGAATCATTGCGCATCCCGGTACACCGCTGGAGGCATTCACATAGAGTCATATTTTGTTCTAAGTATTGGGTTGTAATTCTTGAGTTGTAAGTAAATAAAAGTGTGGTGATCTTCATGTTGGGTAACGTAGTAATTTCAAAAAAATTCCTACGCACATGCAAGATCATGGTGATGCATAGCAACGAGAGGGGGACTGTATCTTCATACCCTTGAAGATCGCTAAGCGGAAGCGTTTATCAACGCAGTTGATGTAGTCGTACGTCTTCACGATCCTACCGATCCAAGTACCAAACGTACGGCACCTCCGAGTTCTGCACACGTTCAGCTCGATGACGTCCTCGCCTTCTCGATCCAGCAAGATGGGCAAAGTAGTAGATGAGTTCCGGCAGCACGACGGCGTGGTGACGGTGTTGGTGAAGAATAATCTCCGCAGGGCTTCGCCTAAGCAATACGGAAACTATGATGGAGGATAAACTAGAGGGGACGGGGTTGCCGGCACATGACTTGGTGTTTCTTGATGTGTCTTTGGTGCTAGCCCTGCCCCTCTATTTATATGTTGAGCCCTGGGGTCGAAACTTGGAGTAAAAGCCTCCTCAAAGTCGGTTTTGCCCGTAAGGCAAGAGTCCTACACGGACTCCAGGGCTAGACGCAAGGGTTCCCGGCGTCTACCCCCTAGACGCCAGGGTTCCTGGCATCTGGCCTCTGGTCTCCGCAAAACTTCCTTTTGTACTTTCCAAAAGCATCATGGGCTTTCCCCTTTGGCCCAAATAACGTGTTCTCATACCCAAACATTTCGGGAAACATCCGGAACCCCTTTCGGTGAATTCCGGAACCCTTCTGGAGATCAAACACTATTATCCCATATATTAAACTTTATCTCCGGACCATTCCGGAGTTCCTCGTCATGTCCATGATCTCATCCAGGACTCCAAACAACATTCGGTCACCAACATACATAACTCATATAATACTATATCATCAACGAAATGTTAAGCGTGCGGACCCTACGGGTTCGAGAACTATGTAGACATTATCGAGACATCTCTCTGGTCAATAACCGATAGCGGAACCTGGATGCCCATATTGGCTCCTACATATTCTACGAAGATCTTTATCGGTCAAACCGCATAACAACATACGTTGTTCCCTTTGTCATCGGTATGTTACTTGCCCGAGATTCGATCGTCGGTATCTCAATACCTAGTTCAATCTCGTTACCGACAAGTCTCTTTACTCGTTCCATAATACATCGTCCCGCAACTAACTCATTAGTTGCAATGCTTGCAAGGCTTTAAGTGATGTGCATTACCGAGTGGGCCCAGAGATACCTCTTCGACAATCGGAGTGACAAATCCTAATCTCGAAATACTCCAACCCAACAAGTACCTTCGTAAACACCTGTAGAGCACCTTTATAATCACCCAGTTACGTTGTGATGTTTGGTAGCACACAAAGTGTTCCTCCGATAAACGGGAGTTGCATAATCTCATAGTTATAGGAACATGTATAAGTCATGAAGAAAGCAATAGCAACATACTAAACGATCAAGTGCTAAGCTAACAGAATGGGTCAAGTCAATCACATCATTCTACTAATGATGTGATCCCATTAATCAAATGACAACTCATGTCTATGGTCAGGAAACTTAACCATCTTTGATTAACGAGCTAGTCAAGTAGAGGCATACTAGTGACACTATGTTTGTCTATGTATTCACATATGTATTATGTTTTCGGTTAATACAATTCTAGCATGAACAATAAACATTTATCATGAAATAAGGAAATAAATAATAACTTTATTATTGCCTCTAGGGCATATTCCCTTCAGTCTCCCACTTGCACTAGAGTCAATAATCTAGTTCACATCGCCATGTGATTTAACACCAATATTCATATCTATATATGATTAACATCCATAGTTCACATCGGCATGTGACCAACACCCAAAGGTTTACTATAGTCAATAATCTAGTTCACATCGCTATGTGATTAACACCCAAAGAGTACTAAGGTGTGATCATGTTTTGCTCGTGAGAGAAGTTTAGTCAATGGGTCTGTCACATTCAGAGCCGTATGTATTTTGCAAAATATTCTATGTCTACAATGCTCTGTATGGAGCTACTCTAGCTAATTGCTCCCACTTTCAATATGTATCCAGATTGAGACTTAGAGTCATCTGGATCAGTGTCAAAACTTGCATCGACGTAACCCTTTACGACGAACCTCTTGTCACCTCCATAATCGAGAAACATATCCTTATTCCACTAAGGATAATTTTGACCAATGTCTAGTGATCTACTCTTAGATCACTATTGTACTCCCTTGCCAAACCAGGGCAGAGTATACAATAGGTCTGGTCCATAGCATGGCATACTTTTATAGAACCTATGACTGAGGCATAGGGAATGACTTTCATTCTCTTTCTATTTTCTGACGTGGTCGGGATTTGAGTTTTACTCAATTTCACACCTTTGCAACACAGGCAAGAACTCTTTCTTTGACTGTTCCATTTTGAACTACTTCAAAATCTTGACAAGGTATGTACTTATTGAAAAACTTATCAAGCGTCTTGATCTATCTCAATAGATCTTGATGCTCAATATGTAAGTAGCTTTACTGAGGTCTTTCTTTTAAAGAACTCCTTTCAAATACTCCTTTATGATTTCCAGAAAAATTATACATCATTTCTGATCAACAATATGTTACTCACATATATTTATCAGAAATGCGGTAGTGCTCCCACTCACTTTATTGTAAATACAGGCTTCACCGTAAGTCTGTATAAAACTATATGCTTTGATCAACTTATCAAAGCGTATATTCCAACTCTGAGATGCTAGCACCGGTCCATAGATGGATCGCTGGAGCTTACACATTTTGTTAGCACCTTTAGGATTGACAAAACCTTCTGGTTGCATCATATACAACTCTTCTTTAAGAAAACCATTAAGGAATGCAGTTTTGACATCCATTTGCCAGATTTCATAAAATGTGGCAATTTCTAACATGATTCGGACAGATTTAAGCATCTCTACGGGTGAGAAAGTCTCATCGTAGTCAACCCCTTGAACTTGTCGAAAAACCTTTCGCAACAAGTCGAGCTTTGTATACAGTTACATTAGCATCAGCGTCAGTCTTCTTCTTGAAGATCCATTTATTCTCGATGGCTTGCCGATCATCGAGCAAGTCAACCAAAGTCCATAATTTGTTCTCATACATGGATCCCATCTCAGATTTCATGGCCTCAAGCCATTTCGCGGAATCTGGGCTCATCATCGCTTCCTCATCGTTCGTAGGTTCATCATGGTCTAGTAACATGACTTCCACAACAAGATTACCGTACCACTCTGGTGTGGACAGTACTTTGGAAGACCTACGAGGTTTTGTAGTAACTTAATCTGAAGTTTCATGATCATCATCATTAGCTTCCTCACTAATTGGTGTAGGAATCACTAGAACTGACTTCTATGATGAACTACTTTTCAATTCGGGAGAAGGTACAATTACCTTATCAAGCTCTACTTTCCTCCCACTCACTTCTTTCGAGAGAAACTCCTTCTCTAGAAAGGATCCATTCTTAGCAATGAATGTTTTGCCTTCAGATCTGTGATAGAAGGTGTACCCAACAGTTTCCTTTGGGTATTCTATGAAGATGCACTTCTCCGATTTGGGTTCGAGCTTATTAGGTTGAAACCTTTTTCACATAAGCATCGCAACTCCAAACTTTAAGAAACGGCAGCTTAGGTTTACTGCTAAACCATAGTTCATACGGTGTCGTCTCAACGGATTTAGATGGTGCCCTATTTAAAGTGAATGCAGCTATCTCTAATGCATAACCCCAAAATGATAGTGGTAAATCGGTAAGATACATCATAGATCGCACCATATCCAATAGTGGTTACGACGTTTGGACACACCATTACGCTGTGGTGTTCCATGTGGCGTAAACTGTGAAACTATTCCACATTGTTTAAAATGAAGGCCAAACTCATAGCTCAAATATTCATCTCTACAATCAGATCATAGAAACTTTACTTTCTTGTTACGATGATTTTTCCACTTCACTCTGAAATTCTTTGAACCTTTCAACTATTTCAGACTTATGTTTCATCAAGTAGATATATCCATATCTGCTCAAATCATCTTGTGAAGGTCAGAAAATAACAATACTTTCCACGAGCATCAACACTCATTGGATCGCATACATCGGTATGTATTATTTCCAATAAGTCAGTAGCTCGTTCCATTGTTCCTGAGAACGGAGTTTTAGTCATCTTGCCCAAAAGGCATGGTTCGCAAGCATCAAATGATTCATAACCAAGTGATTCCGAAAAATCCATCTTTATGGAGTTTCTTCATGCGCTTTACACTGATATGACCCAAACGGCAGTGCCACAAATAAGTTGCACTATCATTATTAACTTTGGATCTTTTGGCATCAATATTATGAATATGTGTATCACTACGATCGAGATCCAACAAACTATTTTCATTGGGTGTATGACCATCAAAGGTCTTATTCATGTAAACAGAATAACAATTATTCTCTAACTTTAAATGAATAACCGTATCGTAATAAACATGATCAAATCATATTCATGCTCAATGCAAACACCAAATAACATTTATTTAGGTTTAACACTAATCCCGAAAGTGTAGGGACTGTGCAATGATGATCATATCAATCTTGGAACCACTTCCAACACACATCGTCACTTCACCCTCAACTAGTCTCTGTTTATTCTATAACTCCTGTTTCAAGTTACTAAGTTTTAGCAACCGAACAAGTATCAAATACTCAGGGGCTACTATAAACACTAGTAAGGTACACATCAATAACCTGTATATCAAATATACCCTTGTTCACTTTGCCATCCTTCTTATCCACCAAATATTCAGGGCATTTCCGCTTCCAGTGACCATTTCCTTTGCAGTGTAAGCACTCAGTTTCAGGCTTTGGTCCAACTTTGGGCTTCTTCGCGGGAGTGACAACTTGCTTGTCATTCTACTTGAAGTTCCCTTTCTTTCCCTTTGCCCTTTTCTTGAAACTAGTGGTCTTGTCAATCATCAACACTTGATGCTCTTTTATTGATTTCTACCTTCGTCTATTTCAACATCACGAAGAGCTCGGGAATCGTTTTCGTCATCCCTTGCATACTATAGTTCGTCACGAAATTCTAGTAACTTGGTGATGGTGACTAGAGAACTCTGTCAATCACTATCTTATTTGGAAGATTAACTCCCACTTGATTCAAGCGATTGTAGTACGACAATCTGAGCACATGCTCACTAGTTGAGCGATTCTCCACCATTTTTTAGCTATAGAACTTGTTGGAGACTTCATATCTCTCAACTCGGGTATTTGCTTGAAATATTAACTTCAACTCCTAGAACATCTCATATGGCCCATGATGTTCAAAACGTCTTTGAAGTCCCGATTCTAAGCTGTTAAGCATGGTGCACTAAACTATCAAGTAGTCATCATATTGAGCTAGTCAAACGTTCATAACGTCTGCATCTGCTCCTGCAATAGGTCTATCACCTAGCGGTGCATCAAGGACATAATTCTTCTGTACAGCAATGAGGACAATCCTCAGATCAGGGATCCAATCCACATCATTGCTACTAACATCTTTCAACACAGTTTTCTCTAGGAACATATCAAAATAAACATATGAAAGCAATAACGCGAGCTATTGATCTACAACATAATTTGCAAAATACTACTAGGACTAAGTTCATGATAAATTTAAGATCAATTAATCATATTATTTAAGAACTCCCACTTAGATAGACATCTCTCTAATAATCTAAGTGATCACGTGATCCAAATCAACTAAACCATAACCGATCATCACGTGAAATGGAGTAGTTTTCAATGGTGAACATCACTATGTTGATCATATCTACTATATGATTCACGCTCGACCTTTCGGTCTCAGTGTTCCGAGGCCATATCTGCATATGCTAGGCTCGTCAAGTTTAACCTGAGTATTCTGCATGTGCAAAACTAGATTGCACCCGTTGTAGATGGACGTAGAGCTTATCACATCCGATCATCACGTGGTGTCTGGGCATGACGAACTTTGGCAATGGTGCATACTCAGGGAGAACACTTTTATCATGAAATTTAGTGAGAGATCATCTTATAATGCTACCGTCAATCAAAGCAAGATAAGATGCATAAAAGATAAACATCACATGCAATCAATATAAGTGATATGATATGGCCATCATCATCTTGTGCTTGTGATCTCCTTCTCCGAAGCACCGTCATGATCACCATCGTCACCGGCGTGACACCTTGATCTCCATGGTAGCATCGTTGTTGTCTCGCCAACTATTGCTTCTACGACTATCGCTACCGCTTAGTGATAAAGTAAAGCAATTACAGGGCGATTGCATTGCATACAATAAAGCGACAACCATATGGCTCCTGCCAGTTGCCGATAACTCGGTTACAAAACATGATCATCTCATACAATAAAATCTAGCATCACGTCTTGACCATATCACATCACAACATGCCCTGCAAAAACAAGTTAGACGTCCTCTACTTTGTTGTTGCAAGTTTTATGTGGCTGCTACGGGCTGAGCAAGAACCGTTCTTACCTACGCATCAAAACCACAATGATAGTTCGTCAAGTTAGTGATATTTTAACCTTTTCAAGGACCGAGCATAGCCACACTCGGTTCAACTAACGTTGGAGAAACTGACACCCGCCAGCCACCTGTGTGCAAAGCACGTCGGTAGAACCAGTCTCATGTAAGCGTACGCGTAATGTCGGTCCGGGCCGATTCATCCAACAATACCGCCGAACCAAAGTATGACATGCTGGTAAGCAGTATGACTTGTATCGCCCACAACTCACTTGTGTTCTACTCGTGCATATAACATCTACGCATAAAACCTGGCTCTGATACCACTGTTGGGTAACGTAGTAATTTAAAAAAAAAATCCTACGCACACGCAAGATCATGGTGATACATAGCAACGAGAGGGGGAGTGTATTTTCATACCCTTGAAGAACGCTAAGCGGAAGCGTTTATCAACACAGTTGATGTAGTCGTACGTCTTCACGATCCGATCGATCCAAGTACCGAATGCATGGCACCTTCGAGTTCTGCACACATTCAGCTCGATGATGTCCTCGCCTTCTCGATCCAGCAAGACGGGCGAAGTAGTAGATGAGTTCCGGCAGCATGACGGCGTGGTGACGGTGTTGGTGAAGAACAAGCTCCGCAGGGCTTCGCCTAAGCACTATGGAAACTATGACGGAGGATAAACTAGAGGGGAAGAGGTTGCCGGCACATGGCTTGGTGTTTCTTGATGTGTCTCTGGTGCTAGACCTGCCCCTCTATTTATATGTTGAGCCCTGGGGTCGAAACTTGGAGTAAAAGCCTCCTCAAAGTCGGTTTTGCCCAAAAGGCAAGAGTCCTACACGGACTCCAGGGATAGATGCCAGGGTTCCCGACGTCTACCCCCTAGACGCCAGGGTTCCTAGCGTCTGGCCTCTGGTCTCTGCAAAACTTCCTTTTGCACTTTCCAAAAGCCTCGTGGGCTTTCCACTTTGGCCCAAATAACGTGTTCTCGTACCCAAACATTTCGGGAAACATCCGGAACCCCTTCCGGTGAATTCCGGAACCCTTCCGGAGATTAAACATTATTATCTCATATATTAAACTTTTATCTCCGGACCATTCCGGAGTTCCTCCTCATGTCCATGATTTCATCTGGGACTCCGAACAACATTCGGTCACCAACATACATAACTCATATAATACTATATCATCAACGAAACGTTAAGCGTGCGGACCCTACGGGTTCGAGAACTATGTAGACATGACCGAGACATCTCTCTAGTCAATAACCAATAGCGGAACCTGGATGCCCATATTGGCTCCTACATATTCTACGAAGATCTTTATCGGTCAAACCACATAACAACAGATGTTGTTCCCTTTGTCATTGTTATGTTACTTGCCCGAGATTCGATCGTCGGTATCTCAATACCTAGTTCAATCTCGTTACCGGAAAGTCTCTTTACTCGTTCCATAATACATCATCCCGCAACTAACTCATTAGTTGCAATGCTTGCAAGGCTTTAAGTGATGTGCATTACCGAGTGGGCCCAGAGATACCACTCCGACAATCGGAGTGACAAATCCTAATCTCTAAATACGCCAACCCAACAAGTACCTTCGGAGACACCTGTAGAGCATCTTTATAATCACCCAGTTACGTTGTGACATTTGGTAGCACACAAAGTGTTCCTCCGGTAAACGGGAGTTGCATAATCTCAAAGTTATAGGAACGTGTATAAGTCATGAAGAAAGCAATAGCAACATACTAAACGATCAAGTGCTAAGCTAATAGAATGGGTCAAGTCAATCACATAATTCTCCTAATCCCGTTAATCAAATGACAACTCATGTCTATGGTTAGGAAACTTAACCATCTTTGATTAACGAGCTAGTCAAGTAGAGGCATACTAGTGACACTATGTTTGTCTATGTATTCACATATGTATTATGTTTCCGGTTAATGCAATTTTAGCATGAATAATAAACATTTATCATGAAATAAGGAAATAAATAATAACTTTATTATTGCCTCTAGGGCATATTTCCTTCACTTCATTATAGAATTGTCCCATGTGAGGAAAGGATGATGGAGACTATGACTCCCCCACAAGTTCGGATGAGACTCCGGACAAAAAATAAAAAAAAATAAAAAAAGAGGCCATAAAAAAGATAAGGCCCAAATAAAAAAAGAGAATGAGAGAAAAAGAGAGAAGGGCAATGTTACTATCCTTTTTCCACACTTGTGCTTCAAAGTAGCACCATGATCTTCATGATAGAGAGTCTCCTATGTTGTCACTTTCATATACTAGTGGGAATTTTCATTATAGAACTTGGCTTGTATATATTCCAATGATGGGCTTCCTCAAAATTCCCTAGGTCTTCGTGAGAAAGCAAGTTGGATGCACACCCACTTAGTTTCTTTATGAGCTTTCACACACTTATAGCTCTAGTGCATCCATTGCATGGCAATCCCTACTCACTCACATTGATATGTATTGATGGGCATCTCCATAGCCCATTGATATGCCTAGTTGATGTGTGACTATCTTCTCCTTTTTGTCTTCTCCACAACCACCCTTCTATTCCACTTATAGTGCTATCTCCATGGCCAAAACTCATGTATTGCATGAAGATTGAAAAAGTTTGAAAATACTAAAGTATGAAACAATTGCTTGGCTGAAACCGGTGTTGTGGATGATTTAAATATTTTGTGTTATGAAGATAGAGCATAGCCAGACTATATGATTTTGTAGGGATAGCTTTCTTTGGCCATGTTATTTTGAGAAGACATGATTGCTTTGTTAGTATGCTTGAAGTATTATTATTTTTATGTCATTATCAAACTTTTTGTCTTGAATCTTTCGGATCTGAACATTCATGCCACAATAAAGAAAATTACATTGATAAATATGTTAGGTAGCATTCCACATCAAAAATTCTGTTTTTATCATTTACCTACTCGAGGACGAGCAGGAATTAAGCTTGGGGATGCTTGATACATCTCCAACGTATCTATAATTTTTGATTGTTCCATGCTATTATATTATCTGTTTTGGATGTTTAATGGGCTTTAATATGCCACTTTATATTATTTTTGGGACAAACCTATTAACCAAGGGCCCAGTGCCAGTTTCTGTTTTTTGTGTGCCTATTTTAGAGTTTGCAAAAAATGAATACCAAACGGAGTCCAAACGAAATGAAACCTTCGCGATGATATTTCTTGGACCGAAAGCAAACCAGAAGACTTGGAGACGAAGTCAGAGATGCAACGAGGATGCCACAAGGCAGGAGGGTGCACACAAGGGGGTAGGCGCGCCCCCACCCTTGTGGGCCCCTCGTAGCTCCCCTGACCTAGTTCCTTTGCCTATATATACTCTTATACCCTAAAAACATCAGGGGGAGACACAAAACCACTTTTCCATCGCAGCAACCTTCTGTACCCGTGAGATCCCATGTTGGGGCCTTTTCCGGTGATCTGCCGGAGGGGGATTCGATCATGGAGGGCTTCCACATCAACACCATTACCTCTCTCATGAAGCGTGAGTAGTTTATCACAGACCTTCGGGTCCATATTTATTAGCTAGATGGCTTCTTCTCTCTCTTTGATTCTCAATACCATGTTCTCCTCGATGTTCTTGGAGATCTATTCGATGTAATACTCTTTTGCGGTGTGTTTGCCAAGATCCGATGAATTGTGGATTTATGAACAAGATTATCTATGAATATTATTTGGTTCTTCTCTGAATTCTTATATGCATGATTTGATATCTTTGCAAGTCTCTTCGAATTATTGGTTTAGTTTGGCCTACTAGATTGATCTTTCTTGCAATGGGAGAAGTGCTTAGCTTTGGGTTCAATCTTGCGGTGTCCTTTCCCAGTGACAGTAGGGGTAGCAAGGCACGTATTGTATTGTTGCCATCGAGGATAACAAGATGGGGTTTTCATTAAATTGCTTCAGTTAATTCCTCTACATCATGTCATCTTTCTTAATGCGCTACTCCGTTCTTTATGAACTTAATACTCTAGATGCATGCTGGATAGCGGTCGATGTGTGGAGTAATAGTAGTAGATGCAGGCATGAGTCGGTCTACTTGACACAGACGTGATGCCTATGTTCATGATCATTGCCTTAGATGTCATCACAATTATGCACTTTTCTATCAATTGCTCGGCAATAATTTGTTCACTCACCGTAATATGTGCTATCTTGAGAGAAGCCACTAGTGAAACCTATGGCCCTTGGGTCTCTTTTCCATATTATTGAATCTCGTTTACATCTTGCTAGTTTCCGATCTACTATTTTGCAATCTTTACTTTCCAATCTATAAACCAAAAATACCAAAAATATTTATTTTACCATTTATCTATCTCTATCAGATCTCACTTTTGCGAGTGACCGTGAAGGGAATGACAACCCCTTTATCGCGTTGGTTGCAAGTTCTTAATTGTTTGTGCAGGTATTCGGTGACTTGTGCATCGTCTCCTACTGGATTGATACCTTGGTTCTTAAAACTGAGGGAAATACTTACGCTAATTTGCTGCATCACCCTTTCCTCTTCAAGGGAAAACCAACGCAAGCTCAAGAGGTAGCAGGGGCGCCCTCCACCCTCGTGGTGGCATCGAGACTCCCCTCCGGTAGCTTTTTGTTCCAGTATTTTTTATATTTTCCAAAAATATTCTCCGCTGATTTTCAGCGCATTCCGAGAAATTTTATTTCTGCACAAAAACAATAACACGGTAGTTCTGCTGAAAACAGCGTCAATCCGGGTTAGTTCTAATCAAATTATACCAAAATCATGTAAAAAAATTATAAACATGGCATGAATACTTCATAAACTATATATACATTGGATACGTATTGGTAAACAAGCAACTAAAAAGACAAAAGCAAAAACGAGAAAAACTATTTACACGGGAAAGCTCCCAACAAGTAAAAGAAGAACAAGGAAATCTTTTCGGGTTTTCTTTTTAGTTCTACAACAATTTAAACTAGGAAATAAAATCAAAAAGAAGCAAGAAACATATTTTTGGATTTTCTCAAAGTTTTTCAAACACACAAGAAGAAAGCGAGAAAATAAATTTAACATGGATGATACAATGAAAGAGTGTGGACACCGACAACTGGAATGAAATGTGTGAACATGAATGTAATGTCGGTGGAAATACATACTCCTCCAAGCTTAGTATTTTGGCCTAACTTCATAATCAGTCAGTAGCTTGTGTAATGATTGGAGTGGTAGCTCACGGAGGCTCTTGGTACGGATGCCTCAGCCCGCCGTGCAGCCACAGCTGCTGCGTTATGAGCTCAGGCCTCGCTCTCAAGAACATAATATCTTCCCCTATTATGAACATCAAAGAGAGCAGGTGCAGGCAAATATGTGTCTACCACGGAGTCCTTGTTTAACATCAAATTATAAGTGAAATTATGAGGATCACCTCTAAGGATCTTATGACGTTTCATAGCATCAAAGTCTAGGTACTGCATGGGTAAAATAGGATCATAGGGCAAAGGTGAAACACCCACCCCTCTTGCTAAGCGTGTGGCATAGATACCACCATAAAAATATCCACTACCAGCATTGTGCCGTAACCTACGTGCAACAATCGCTCCAAGATTATAACTCCTATCACCGTAGAGAGCGGTGTGTATGAGGCTCAGGTCAGGCGCACAAAGTGTACTACAATCCTGTTTGCCTACAATACATTTTCCATTAAATAATGTGAAGTACTGAATTACAGGAAAATGAATGCTCTTAATTCTACCTTGCGTCACTCCCCTAGTTTCACCATAGCAAAGACTAGTCAAGAATATTTCAAACTCGGACCTTGGTGGTTCATCAAGCGAACCCCAGAATGGGATTTTGCACAGGTGAGCAAACCTTTCTAGAGATATGGTAAATGGATTTTCATATAGTTTAAATGACACCCTAGATTCACGGGGAAGGAATTTAAATCATTTGACAAATGATTCAGTGAGGATGAGGTGTTGGTCACACTTATCTGAAATGTAGGGACCAAGGTCGGCATTGTGAACATATTGCTCAAATTCCTCCTTAATACCCACGCTCACCATATTATCGTTGCATGTCCATAAGCATGTTTTGGTGGTGGAACTTTGAATGGAACTTTCACTTGGTTCAACATAAGACCGACAAGTGGAGCTGCTACTAGAAGATGCCTCCGAGGATCTCTTCCTCCAAGAACTCCTTCCAAAAAGGTTCATCATGTTCATGTACAATTTTCTGGAAATTTTTAGTTCACAAAAAAAATTCTCAACAAAACTTCACAAAAATGATAGCAACTGCTCATAGGGATGTATAGAGGCCATAGCAAGCATTCAAACTACTTAGAACTCTAAGAATTCAACATGAAAGCTCATCTACAACAACACCAAGAGTAGCTAATTATTCCAAATATAAACCACTAAAACAAAAACTAATTGGATACATGGAGGAGTCACATACCAAGCAACAAATCCCCAAAACAGTTTTGGAAACGGAGCTTCAAGCAAAGAGATCGAAATCCGCGGTTTCGGGAGCAAGAACACGAGAGAGATAGCAATGGTGATTGTTTTCTCGGTGAATGAAGTGATGTGGGAAGAAGAAGTAAGTGAGGGGCCCCACATGGGGACCACAACCCACCAGGGCGCGCCTGGGGGTCCTGGCGCGCCCAGCTGGGTTGTGCCCACCTAGTGCACCTCCCTCTGATATTATTTGCACCAGAAATTCAGAAGTATTCAGAAAAAATTGTGTTAAATTTTAAGGGCATTCTGAGAACTTTTATTTTTGGGTCATTTTTTATTGCACGGAAAACTCAAAAAACAGACAAATCATGGCATTTTATTGTATTTAACTAAGAAAAACAGAAAACAAAAAGTAGGGACAGAAGGTAGTGCTTACTAAATTCAACAACTTCATACCTCTAAAAAATGATCCATTAATAAGGTTAATCAAGTCTTATTAACAACCACTTTCGATTAGCATGAAACTAAAGAACTTTCGTAAATCACTAAGTTACCTCAGTTGGGATATGAATGTCCCCAACAATAAGCATTTCATATTTCTTTTTAATAGTAGGTAGAGGTAGCTGAAAACATCCAATAGTGATTGTCGGAGATTTTTCAATAACATTAATACCATTCACTTGGAATTGTTTCTTCGGAAAGTGCACTGCATGCTCATTACCATTGATATGAAAAGTGACCTTGCTTTTATTGCAATCAATAACAGCCCCTGCAGGGTCTACCAAGGATAATCGACATGTTGTCTTCCTCGGGCATCTCAAGTATAACAAAGTCAGTCAAAATAGTAACATTAGCAACAACAACGGGCACATCCTCACAAATACCGATAGGTATGGCAGTTGATTTGTCAGCCATTTGCAAAGATATTTTAGTAGGTGTGAGTTTATTCAAATCAAGTCTTTTATATAAAGAGAAAGGAATAACACTAAGACCAGCTCCCAAATCACATAAAGAAGTTTTCACATAATTCCTTTTAATGGAGCAAGGTATAGTTGGTATTTGATATGTCTCCAACGTATCTATAATTTATGAAGTATTCATTCCATGTTTACAAGTGTTTTATATCATTTTGGTATGACTTGATTAGAACTAACCCGAACTAACGTTGTTTTCAGCAGAACTACCGTGGTGTTGTTTTTGTGCAGAAATAAATGTTCTCGGAATGCGTGGAAAATCAACGGAGATTTTTTGGGGAAAATATAAAAAATACTGGAACAAAAATCTACCGGAGGGGAGCCTATGGGCTCCACGAGGGTGGGGGAGCACCCACCCCCTTGGGGCGCGCCCCTGTGCCTCGTGGACTCCCCGTGGGTCCCCTTAACTTGTCCTCGACGCCAACCTCTTCTATAAATACCCAAACCTCCAGAAAATAACCTAGATCGGAAGTTCCGCCGCCGCAAGCCTCTGTAGCCACGAGAAATGAATCTAGGTCCTCTCTGGCACCCTGTCGGAGGGGGCCATTGAGGGAGTCCTAGATTAGGGGGTATCCAGACAGCCGGACTGTGTACAATGTCCGGACTATTGAAGCGTGAAGATACAAGACTCAAGACTTCGGCCCATGTCCGGATGGGACTTTCCTTGGCGTGGAAGGCAAACTTGGCGATCCGGATATTATGTTTCCTTCCTTGTAACCGACTCCATGTAAACCCTAGCCCTCTCCATGTCTATATAAACCGGAGAGGTTGGTCCTTAGAAGGCCGATCACGATTACATTCATACCATCATAGGCTAGCTCCTAGGGTTTAGCCTCTACGATCTCGTGGTAGATCTACTCTTTTCCTACCCATATCATCAATATTAATCAAGCAGGAAGTAGGGTTTTACCTCCATCGAGAGGGCCCGAACCTGTGTAAACATCTGTGTCCCTTACTTCTTGTTACCATCAGCCTTGACGCATAGATCGGGACCCCCTACTCGAGATCAGCCGGTTTTGACACCGACATTGGTGCTTTCATTGAGAGTTCCTCTGTGACGTCGCCATCAGGCTCAATGGCTCCTTCGATCGTCATTAATGATGTTGCCCAGGGTGAGATCTTCCTCCCCGGATAGATCTTCATGTTCGGCGGCTTCGCGCTACGGGCCAATTCGCTTGGCCACTTGGAGCACATCGATAGCCATGCCCCTGGCCCTCAAATCGGGTTCGAAAACCTGAACCACACGGCGGATACCCGAGGAGACTTGATCTTTGGTGGATTCGGGCCAGCGCGAGAAGCGTCGAACAGTCACGATGAGCACGGCTTAGACCTGCTGTCAGACGTTGCTTGGAATATCATCCCGGCAGAAGCCCCGGACCTAAATCCGGGACAGGTTGCGTTGCCTAAAGACAGAGGGCTGGACCCCGCCCCACAGGTCGTACCCTCGTCGGCGATGGAGCCGAACACAGGCTTCACTTTTGAGGAAACCGGTGACCCCGGTCCCCTGGACTCACGTCCGGTTGTAGGCTCCAGTCCGTGCGTCCCCGGGCCCGCCGATCCCGGTTGGGCTCCGGTGATGGAGTTCACCGCGGCGGACATCTTTCAGCACTCGCCCTTCGGTGACATAATAAACTCATTCAAAACCCTCTCTTTGACAGAGAATCTCGGGCCAAATTATGTCCGGTTTGAGTGGGAAGCAGGCGACGAAGACATTCGTTGCCCACCCACCACCCACTTCATATCCACGGTTGATGATTTATCCAACGTGCTGGACATCGACTCCGAAGAAATCGATGGTATGGACGACGATGCAGGATTCACGCCTTGCCACACAACATATACATGGTGGATACGCCCAAGGAAGGCGACGGTGACAATCCAGAAGATAACACCCCTGGGCAAAAACCAAAGCGACGGTGCAGACGCCGTTCCAAATCCGGCAACAGTAACAATATCAGCAAGAGCGCCAGAAGAATGGATACTCCGGTCAACCATGAAGGCAATAACGACCAAACAGAACCAGTGATGGAGCAGGATGAACCAGGTCACGCCGAACTTAGTTTGGGTCATACGCCCGAAGAAGACGATCCAGAGGGACGAGTTCATCAATTCGGCCCAGGACAAGAAGACAGTCTGGACAACAACGCATTCATCGTCCCGGAAGAACACGTGGAGCGAAAGAACCTCCACAGAAAGCTTATGGCCACATCGAGAAGTCTAAAGAAGCAGAAGCAACGGCTTAAAACCGCACAGGAAACGCTCAATCGCAGATGGAACAAAGTGCCAGACACTGAAGAAAGATACGGCGATGATCGCCATACAAAGAGCTACCCAAAATGCAAGCTACTGCCAGAATTCGACGACGAGGCTCTTCCACCGAAGAACAACACGACCAAGAGACCAGGAGTACCACTTCATAATCGCAACAAATCAGCTGCCAAAGATGCCCATGATTTACGTGAGCACCTGGAGAAGAAAGGTGGCGCAGCTAGGTCCATCTACGGATCTAAAAGAGACACCCCGGCAAAGGACTATGGTCGTAAAAACAATTATGACAACCAAACACCAGCTCGGAACAAACACGGAACACAACAATAGCCGATGGCACACAACAGCGCGTCCAGATACAGAGGGGCTGCTCACCCCCTGTGCTTTACCGATGAAGTACTGGACCATGAATTCCCACAGGGCTTTAAACCTGTCAATGTAGAGGCATATGACGAAACGACAGACCCAAGGGTCTGGATCGAGGAATTTATCCTCCACATACACATGGCTCGTGGATATGACCTCCATGCCATCAAATACCTTCCCCTCAAAGCGAAGGGACCAGCTCGGCATTGGTTGAAAAGCCTCCCCGAAAATTCAATTGGGAGCTAGGAGGAACTAGAGGACACTTTCAGGGACAATTTTCAAGGGACTTATGTCCGGCCTCCGGATGCTGACGATTTAAGTCACATAATCCAACAACCCGGAGAGTCCGCCCGCAAGCTTTGGAACAGATTCCTCACTAAGAAGAATCAAATCGTTGACTGCCCGGATGCCGAAGCCTTAGCAATGGCAGCATCAGACACCTCGGCCAAGAAAAGCCAAGGACAATGGCAGCCCTAACAAGCCTTATGACCCGCTTTTGTGCGGGAGAAGATAGCTGGCTCGCCCGCAAAGGCACCAGCAACCCCAGCACATCCGAAGTAAGGGATGGCAACGGGCAGCCACGGCGTAATAAAAACAGACGCCAAAACAAGGAAGAGAGCCCGGACAACACAACGGCTAATGCCGGATTCCGAGGCTCTCGACCTAACCAGCAAAATAAGCAACCTAAAGGTAGTAAAGAGGGACCGTCCGGTTTGAATAGAGTTCTGGACAGACTATGCCAAATTCATGGCACCCCCGACAAACCTGCGAACCACACGCACAGAGAGTGTTGGGTCTTCAAGCAGACCGGCAGACTTAACGTCGAACACAAGGGAAGGGAAACACCAAGTGAAGATGAGGATGAACCTTGCCAACCAAACACTGGGGGACAGAAAACATTCCCGCCAGAGGTTAAAACAGTGAACATGATCCACGCGACTCGCACATCCTTGGAAAGGCACGAACCCGCCCATAAAGACGCACGTGATATAGAGCCCATCGTACCCACACCTAACTACTGGATGTCTTGTTCGATCACCTTCGATCACCCGGACGGCCGAACTAGTATTTGGCGCGAAGGATCAAATGCCTTGGTGCTTGACCCAATAATCAACGGATACCATCTCACTCACGTCCTCATGGACGGTGGCAGCAGTCTCAGTTTAATACATGAGGACACTGTCCGCGGGATGGGGATAGACTCATCCAGAATCAGCAAGATTCACACCACCTTTGAAGGGGTGATACCAGGTGTTGAAGCCCACAGCAAGGGCTCCGTCATACTGGAGGTAACATTCGGCTCTCCAGGTAACTCCAGAAGCGAAGAACTAGTCTTCATCATCGCACCCTTCCAAAGCAGCTATCAAGCATTGCTTGGAAGAACGGCCTTCGCCCGCTTCAACGCATTGCCGCACTATGGCTACCTTACACTCAAGATGTCCAGTCCACGCGGCGTCATCACCGTTAGCGGAACAACGGAGCGCTTTTCGCATGCATAGGAATACGCGACAGCCCTAGCGGCCGGACTATAAGCGGCCTCTAACAAAATTATACCAGGTCGTTAAGACCACGGACACGGTTAGACGAGTCCGGCAGCCCACATTAAACCAGGGCATTGTATATGTAATCATATAGTGGACACCAGGGGCTAATAATAAAGCCCCACACTCTCGGCTCAACCTTATTGGCAGGCCAGCATTTTACATTTTTTGCACACTTAAGTTGCACTCTTTCATGAGATCCCCTCTTTCCGCAGACAACGTTCGCGCGATACCCTTCCAAGATGCGGCACAATGGAGACAAATGCGCAGACGTGCAGTAGGGCCCCGTCCAACAGATTTCTCTTTAGATTAAACCCCTGTGTAAACCTTTTCTATTGCCTCTTGTTGTTTCATTATCCCACGGGTTCCATACCCACAGAGGATACTGCCGTTTTTGGCATTACGCCACGACAGATTAATGCACGCACCTGGACAAACAGGGTTTATAATGAATGGGCATTCTTGAGCCCATCATCTGTCAAAAAGTCCGAATACCTTCGGGAGTGTTCGACGTGACGAGTTTGGCCTTATATGCATCAGCTCTGAATCATGTCTTTGGTCAAATGTTGGGATTGCCCGGCTCCTGGGTTTGCCGCCTTATGTTCCGTTATAATCGGCTAAGGTGGCCAAAGGAGAACTACTGCGATTGTGCCCTGGTTATTCCGGATGAGCGCCTCAGTAGAGAAAGCCGAAAACTGACTGTCATGATACAGCGAGAGACTGCTCAACCACTCGACGACTCACCGGAATCTCTAGGATTCCTCCGCGTTAACGAAGGGCCATTTCCCGGCCAGGTACATATGCACCCGTATTTGGATGCACGCGATGGTACCAGGGGCTACATAGTTGCCCCAATATTTGAACCCCGCGGCCAAGCGAAAGTGTTACAGCTATATAGTCCGGTTGCCTAGTTCGACGTGCGATCACCTCCTTGCCGAGTGATCAGGCACATTTTTTTTCGCAAACACCCCCGCATTGTATGCCTGGGGGCTGAAGCCAACGACTGCTATCTTCCGGATTACACACACACACACACACACACACACACACACACACACACACATATATATATATATATATAAACGGCCGCACAGGGGACACAATCATATTTTTAGACACCAATTATAAATATAACCTTCTAATCAAAATGTTTTTACAATAATTTGAATCATCACTCGAAGAGGAGATTCTTCAGGCACTGCGCCTCTATCAGGCGGGCACCCTCCGTGACCTGCGCCAAATAGTGCCCGGCCAGATATTTACCCCCTACCGGATCCTGAGACACTACCATAGTGGCATCCATATCCGTCCAATACGCTTTAACGCGTGCAAGGGCCATCCGCGCACCCTCTATGCATGCTGACCTCCTCATGGCATCGACCCGGGGCACGGCCCCAAGGAACTGTTGCACTAAACCAAAGTAGTTGTCCGGCTTAGGCTCCTTCGGCCAAAGATGATCTATTACAGACCGCATCGCAAGCCCAGACAGCCTGTGAAGCTCCGCCACAGCAGCCATCTTATCACTTAACGGCAGCGGGCGAGGGGGAACATGGAACTGCGACCAAAAAAGCTTCTCCACCGCCTTTTCACCTTGATCTTTGAAGAACTCCATAGCGTCAGCCGTACTCTTCGCCAGGTCCGCGTATGTGTCCGCCGAGCTTCAGCGTCCATCAAGGGGAGCGTACTTCAGATCGAAGAACTTCGTCCGCAGCAAATAGGAGCCTCCAGCCACGATTTTTCCGGCCTATTGAAGCTCCTCCCACGCACCCCTGAGCTTGGTCCGTATTTCCTTGGTGGCATTTAGCACCTTGCTCAGGTCAGCCGGTTTATCTTCATGCTCCTTCTTCAGGAGCTCATACCGGTCAGCGGCATGTTTTAACTCGATAGCCATTTCGGCTATCTTTTCCTCGCTTCAGTGATGAGCAGCCTGTTGGGCTCTCAACTCCTCGGCCGCCTTTAGGGCATCCGCATTGCTCAACCGAGCTTGTTCCTTGGCTTGAGCAAGTTCACCCCTCAGGGCCTCCACGGCAGCAGCACCATCTGCAGTCCGAACAAATTATATTAATACATGCCACCTTAATATTTTCCTATACAATGGGAGACAGGGCACATACCTTGTGATGTATCTAGCCGCTCATTCATCAGAGTAATATCGGCATCAATCGACCCAATTTGCCTTGATAGTTCGGAAACTTCAACGGACGGGCCGGCGGTCGGACCCACAGGTACCTCCACACGTTTACAGCACTATCATTTGTTTATGATCCTCCGTTTGCCGCCTAGGGCAGGCAACCAGAGTCTCAGGGGCTGCTATCTATATGGAGCACACCTAGCGCATGCCTTACAACCAAAGAAATAGTGAGTTTTCCATTACATACCTCAAAGCCTCTGAGCAGGCTTGTGAATGCTTCATTCAAACCGCTTGTAGCGGATGAAATCTTCTGGAGAACCGCGCTCATTAATGAGCGGTACTCCTCCGAGAGCGCAGCTTGCTCCAGTAAGCCCGTCAGTACGTCCGGACTTAGGGCGGCTGACGCATTGGCTTTCGGCCTTGGCAGATCCGGGCTCCTCCGTGACGACACCTCGGTGTCGCCCGCGTCAAGAACCGAAGAGGCGGGTGGGGTCTTGCTCTCCATCATCTCCGGAGGAAGGTCCCCCGAAGACGATCCCTGTTGAGAAGAGCTGCCAGCCGGACTGCAAAAAAGTTGAGTCCTGGTCATTGATCCAGGAGAAATACAGTACCTTTAAGTTAATGATTGACTTACGGCTCATTGGAGGGCTGGCCTGTTGGAGGGCATGATGCGGTGAGGGTGCCTGTCGGGGCAAGGACCCCTGGGGATCCCTTTTTCCCCAATTTAGGCATCTCCGCCTCCAAATCTTCGGAGGCGGCCCTCTTCTTCCCGCGTAGGGAGGCGGCCTCGACCTCTCCTCCCCGACTATCCCCGGTTCGGATGCATAGTGTGTGGGGTTCAGATCTCTCATCCTTCCCCTTGTCTTTCCCCGAGGGCATTCTGCTGAGTACCCGGTCGAGCATCTTGGCCATGGTAGGGGTGAACGATCCTTTGGGAAGCGGCACCGGACACCTAATTCTCTCTGCCTTGCCGAGCAATTCCTAGACGCGGATGATGTTCAGAATAAACAATCTTGACAAATACGAAACAGGGTGTCCTGTATCAAGGCTACTTACTTGAGTATCTAGGCGATTGCAGCTTAGGCCCGCATCCTCGGTGGTATCTGGACATGTTACCTTCCGTCCGAAGAATAATTTGCACATCTCTTCGAGATTTAAGCCGAAGAAGTGCTTCACAGTCCGCGGACCCTCTGGATTGAAATCCCACATCCGAAGAGGCCGGCGCTGGCACGGCAACATCTGCTGGATTAACATCAATTGCATTACGCTGACAAAGTTGATATCCCTCTCGAGAAGCTCCCGGATGCGGTTCTGTAGTGTTGGTACGTCGCCTGCGGGCCCCCAATTACGTCCTACATCTGTCCAGGATGCCAACTGCAATGGGGGGCCCGAGCAGAACTCGGGGGCGGCTACCCACTTTGTGCCCCTTGGGGCTGTAGCATAAAACCACCTCCGCTGCCACACGTCAGATACTTCTGGGAAAGAGCCCTCTGGCCATGGGACATCGACGTTTCTGCTTATTACGGCACCTCCGCACTCCACGTGTCGCCCCTCAATCATCTTCGGCTTCACATTGAAGGTCTTGAGCCATAAGCCGAAGTATGGCGTGACATGGAGAAAAGCCTCGCACATGATAATGAACGACGAGATATGGAGGATAGCTTCTGGAGCCAGATCATGGAAATCCGGCCCGTAATAGAACATGAGCCCCCTTACGAAGGGATGGAGGGTGAAACCCAAACCACGGAGGAAGTGTGGGACAAAAAGAACACACTCATTGGGCTCCGGCGTGGGGATAACTTGCCCTGGAGCAGGAAGCCTGTGCTGGATATCTGCGGTTAGGTATCCGACCTCCCTAAGATTCGCAATGTCCTTCTCCTCGATCGAGGAGGCGACCCACCAGCCTTGAGGATCAGATCCGGACATACTGGCGGATTCCAGAGGGGTGGATCTTAGGTTTTGGGTGTTAGATCTCGAGGTGCGAGAAGGCGCGATGAAGGTGAAGAAAGAGGTGTAGGTCTCGACCCCTTTATAAAGAGGGTGAATATCAAGAGTCCCCGGTGTGGCCGTTTGAGGTTTATCCAAAAGCACATGGGGTAATACTAACGGCCGTCGTGGGGTCATGCACGCCCATATTGATGGAAAATCCCATGATAAAAGGGACACGATCTCTGCCTCGACGGGATGTGCCAATAAAACTTCCTTGTAACACGAGTTCACATTGGGCCGAGCCACGATACATGGGCACGACGCATGAAGATTTGCAGCAAATCAGATCTATACCATACGGAGATCATCCTGCGGATCCGGACATGGTCTACGTGTTCGATAACCATTTTGGAGTATTCGGAGGAGGAACCCGCCTTGCAATGCCGAAGACAATACTGCGCGTAGGACTCATCGTCATTGAAGCCTGGTTCAGGGGCTACTGAGGGAGTCCTGGATTAGGTGGTATCCGGACAGCCGGACTGTGTACAATGCCCGGACTATTGAAGCGTGAAGATACAAGACTCTAGACTTCGGGCCATGTCCGGATGGGACTTTCCTTGGCGTGGAAGGCAAGCTTGGCGATCCTGATATTATGTTTCCTTCCTTGTAACCGACTCCATGTAAACCCTAGCCCTCTCTGGTGTCTATATAAACCGGAGAGGTTGGTCCTTAGAAGGCCGATCACAATTACATTCATACCATCATAGGCTAGCTCCTAGGGCTTAGCCTCTACGATCTCATGGTAGATCTACTCTTGTACTACCCATATCATCAATATTAATCAAGAAGGAAGTAGGGTTTTACCTCCATCGAGAGGGCCCGAACCTGGGTAAACATATGTGTCCCTTAATTCTTGTTACCATCAGCCTTAACGCACAGATCGGGACCCCCTACCCGAGATCCGCCGGTTTTGACACCGACAGACATCATCTCCGAAGGCCATGGGGAAGGATCTCAGAGGGGACGTCATTGCCATGAAGGCCAAGGACCAGGGGGAGGCCATGGAGGAGGAAGCACAAGGGGGAGAAATTCTCCTTCTCTCCCTCGGTGGCGCCAGAGTGCCATCGGGAGGGGAATCATCGCCGCGGTGATCGTCTTCATCAACATCACCATCATCATCACCATCCTCATCTCTTTAACACGGTCCACTCTCCCGCACCCTGCTGTAATCCCTACTTGAACAGGGTGCTTTATGCCACATATTATGATCCAATGATGTGTTGAGTAGATATCATATGTCTTTGGGTTGATTGATGATCTAGATTGGTATGAGTTGTATGATTTATTTTGGTGATGTCCTATTGTGCCCTCCATGTCACGCAAGCGTGAGGGATTCCCACTATAGGGTGTTGCAATATGTTCATGGTTTACTTATTGTCTGCGTTGCTTGAGTGACAGAAGCATAAACACGGATAAGTGGGTCACGACGTATGGGAATAAAGGGGACTTGATATGTTAATGCTATGGTTGGGTTTTGCCTTAATGATCTTTAGTAGTTGTGGATGCTTGCTAGAGTTCCAATCATAAGTGCATATGATCCAAGAAGAGAAAGTATGTTAGCTTATGCCTCTCCCTCATATGAAATTGCAATGACGACTACCGGTCTTGTTAACAACTGCCTAGGATAATTCCGCACACCGACCCATCATTATTCCACACTCGCTATTTATAATATTTAGTAATATATTCTAAATTTATGATAACAACATCACCTTTTATATTTTAGCTCTTCGATATCATACAAAGTTATCCTCTTCATACCCACAACGTAGTTTTATTTCTCGTTTCTAGTTGGAAGCAAACGTTTGGTGTACGTAGAGTCATATCAGTGGCAGATATGACTTGATAGAATATTGATCTTACCTTTAGCTCATTGTGGGTTCGACACTCCATGCTTATCACTTCCACCTTTGTAAATTGCTACGATGATTCCCTGCACTTGGGGATTATCAAGCTCTTTTCTGGCGCCGTTGTCGGGGAGCAATAGCGTGGGGTTGATATTCTCGTGTGTGCTTGTTTCCTTTCTTCACTAAGTAGTTTTTGTTTTCCCTTTTTGATTTTCTTAGTTGTGGGTGAAACATACAAAATCAAAAAAATGAAAATACAAAAAGATACACTTGCCTCATATGCCTAAAAAGTTTTTCAAGAAGAGAGGTGATTGGAAAGTTATGCATTGAAGAAGTGAGGGTCGACCTTGAGCACTTGTGTTCATGCTCATGGAAACAATGTAGAATTTTTCATGGAAGTTTCTCTGTAAATAATTAACCCCTTGTATATTTCCTTTCTATTATAAAAATAATGTGCCAAGCTTTGGTTTTAGGATGATTAGATTGCTTGTTTACTATGTGCAGTACAAAAACAAAAAAAATCTAGCTGTAGCGCGTGAATTTACATTTTTTTACTAGAAAGTCAATGGGTGTGAAACGTTTTGCACATTACTTCTGTACAAATTTTTCAAATTGTCATATTTTATTTAGAATTTTTGGAGTTACAGAAGTTTACTAAATTTCCAGATTACTACAGACTGTCCTGTTTTTGACAGATTCTTTTTTCTATGT
>NC_041389.1:341249503-341363485 GCF_002162155.2 Triticum dicoccoides | reverse complement strand
AGATAAAGTGCTAATATTAAATTGAAATGAGTTTGCAACAGAACCTAAAGGTAGTGATTTGCTTTATTATACTAAGGGATCTCACAAAGTTTTTGTTAAGTTTTGTGTGGATGAAGTGTTCGAAGAACGAGGAGTTACCGATGTGAGAAGAATAAAGAGAGGCAACAGTTCAAGCTTGGGGATTCCCGAGGCACCCCAAGTAAATACTTCAAGGATACTCAAGCATCTAAGCTTGGGGATGCCCCGGTTGGCATCCCATCTTTCTTCTTCAACAATTATCGGTATACCTTGGTTTTTGTTTTGTTCACATGATTTGTGTCCCTTGTGTTTTTCTTTTTCTTTAGAAACCATGCTACTATGAGATATCCCTTCATTTATTTATAGAATGATTCACGTGCTTCACTTATATCTTTTGAGTATGATTTTACAGAATGCTTCGTCTGCTTCACTTATATATTTTGAGCTTGGATATTGGTTAGTCTATATTAATTGTAGAATGCTCCATGATCTTCACTTATATCTTTTGGAGTATGAATAATACTATCATCTAAAGTGGGTTTGGAAGAGTGTCAACTTTAGTAATTAGTGATCCCACTATTTTGGAGGGTGTTGAATCTTAGTGTGATATTTCTGAAAGTGGATTTGGAAGAGTGTCAACTTTAGTTAGTAATGATTCCACTATTTCGGAAGAGGTTCCAATTGATTATGAGAACAAAGTTGCTATCTATGATGATTAATGTGATGACATGTATGCTATAAATAATAATGTTAACCATGAAACTTTTCATCATGATTTTAATTTTCAATTGGATTATGCCTCACATGACGGTTATTTTGTTGAGTTTGCTCCCACTATTCCAAATGAAAAGAATTTTTGCTTATGTGGAGAGTCATAAAATTTCTATGCTTGTAGATCATGTAAAGAATGCTTTATCTTATGGTTGTATTGTTAAACTAATTCATGATGCTACTGAAAATTATTATGAGGGACGAATATATGCTTGTAGGAGTTGCAATAATATCAAGTTTCCTCTCTATGTGCTTAAAGTTTCAAAGTTATACTTGTTTTGTCTTCCTATGCTAGTTGATTCTTGTTCCCTTAAGTTGTTTGCTCACAAAATCCCTAGGCATAGGAATTGGGTTAGGTTTAAATTTGCTATTCACATTCTTCATGATTCTCTCTTTATGTTTCCATTCTTATCTTTTATGTGAGCATCATTAAAATCATCATGCCTAGCTAAAAGGCATTAAAGAAAAGCGCTTGTTGGGAGACAACCCAATATTTACCTTTACTGTTTTTGAGTGTCCACATGATTAATCTACTGTATTAATCATGTTTTATAGATTTTGTTTCAATAAAGTGCTAAGTAACACCTTTGGAAGACTTGGGTGAAAGTTCATGTGATCTTGCTGTAAAAAACAGAAACTTTGTGCTCACGAGATTAGCTGTCATATTTTACAGAAGAGTGATTCTGAGTTGATTCTTTTTGCAGAAGGTTAATAGACAAATTCCTCACGTCCACCAATTTATTTCAGAATTTTTGGAGTAGAAGAAGTATGGTTGTTGTTCAGATCATTACAGACTGTTCTGTTTATGGCAGATTCTGTTTTTAATGCATAGTTTGCTTGTTTTCTAGTTTCTGTGGCTTATATTGCTCAATATAAATTGTAGAAATTATATGGTACAGTAGTAATTGTGTGAGAGCAATTATGAATCTTGTCTTTGATAGCACCAAAGTGAATGATTTACTCTTTATCATACTAACCCATCTCACGAAGTTCCGTAAAGTTTTGTGTGATTGAAGTTTTCAAGTTTTGAGTGAGATATCAATATGAGGAGAATAAGGAGTGGAAAGACTCTAAGCTTGGGGATGCCCAAGGCACCCCAAGGTAATATTCAAGGAAGACTCAAGCGCCTAAGCTTGGGGATGCCCCGGAAGGCATCCCCTCTTTCGTCTTCAAAACCATCGGTATACCTTACCCGGAGCTATATTTTTATTGGTCACATGATATGTGTTTTGCTTGGAGTGTATTTTCATTTTACTTTCTGTTTGAATAAAATCATTGGATCTGAAATCTTGAATGAAAAAGAATCCTCCCATGGCTAGTTAATTATTTGACTACTTAGTGTTCTTCACTTATATCTTTTTGGAGTAGTTTGCCATTTACTCACGTGCTTCACGTATATCCTATGAGTAAATGGTTGAATGAATTGAATATCATAAATCTAAATTTATATATGTTTCATATGCTTATAACATGGGGAGTAATGATTTCACACATAATAAGTATAGGTAGTAAACTTATTGAAAGTCAGCAAACACAGCATTGGTCACTTGAACAATTCATGAAAGAATATTAAAGGAAGAGAGATTTCACATATAAATATACTATCTTGGATATCTTTTGTAATTAAGAGCACTCATTAAAATATGACATGCTAAAAGGTTGATGTTGGACAAGGAAGACAACTTAATGGGTTATGTTTTCCTATATCCTAAATGTTATATTGTCTTGGATATCCAACATGTTGAGCTTGCCTTTCCCTCATGCTAGCCAAATTCTTTGCATCAAGTAGAGATACTACTTGTGCTTGCAAACATCCCTTAAACTAGTTTTTCCATGAGAGTCCACCATACCTACCTATGGATTGAGCAAGATCCTTCAAGTAAGTTGTCATCATGCATGCAATAAAAAATGCTTCTTAAATATGTATGATCTATTAGTGCATAGAAAATAAGCTTTATACGAACTTGTGATAGGGAAGAAATAAAAGCGATAGACTGCATAATAAAGGTCTTTATCACAAGCGGCAATATAAAGTGACGTTCTTTTGCATTAAGATTTTGTGCATCCAACCATAAAAGCGCATGACAACCTATGCTTCCCTCTACGAAGGGCCTATCTTTTACTTTTATCTTCTACCCTTATACAAGAGTCATGGTGATCATCACCTTTCCTTTTTTACACTTTTTCCTTTGGCAAGCACTTTGTGTTGGAGCGATCCGGATATATATATCCACTTAGATGTAGGTTTCATAAATTATTATTGTTTACATCACCCTTGAGGTAAAAGGTTGGGAGGCGAAACTATAAGCCCCTATCTTTCTCTATGTCTGATTGAAACTTTGAAACCATAAATATCACATGAGTGTTAGCAATTGTGAAAGATTAAATGATAGTTGAGTATGTGGAGTTTGTTGAACCAAAGCTCTTACATAGACCCTTCCCAAAAATAAGATCAATTGCAACTGTTTGATGACTAAGAGCATGGTTTGTTAGTTTTCAAGAAAGTATATGATCTATACTTTAACTTGTGAATAGCTTGTTACTTGATCATGAAAAGTTTTATGAGTTGAGCTACTATTATGATATATAATGATGCTAGAAAAAGTGATTGAAACTATCATTGATCAAACTTAAGCGCTTGCTAGCATTCACACTTCATAAATTATTTCTTTTATCATTTACCTACTCGAGGACGAGTAGGAATTAAGCTTGGGGATGCTGATACGTCTCCAACGTATCTATAATTTATGAAGTATTCATGCCATATTTACAATAGTTTTATATGATTTTGGTATGTTTTGATTACACTGTTTTCAGCAGAACTACCGTGGTGTTGTTTTTGTGCAGAAATAAAAGTTCTCGGAATGCGCTGAAAATCAACGGAGATTTTTTGGGAAAATATAAAAAATATTGGAACAAAAATCTACCGAAGGGGAGTCCCGTGGGCTCCACAAGGGTGGGGGCGCGCCCACCCCCCTAGGGCGCGCCCCTGTGCCTCGTGGACTCCCTGTGAGGCCCCTTGACTTGTCCTCAACGCCTACCTCTTCTATAAATACCCAAACCTCCAAAAAATAACCTAGATCGGAAGTTCCGCCGCCGCAAGCCTCTGTAGCCACGATAAAACAATCTAGGCCCTCTCTGGCACCCTGCCGGAGGGGGCCATCATCACCGGAGGCCATGGGGAAGGATCTCGGAGGGGCCATCATCTCCATGAAGGCCAAGGACCAGAGGAGGAACCTCTCCCCATCTAGGGGGAGGCCATGGAGGAGGAAGCACAAGGGGGAGAACTTCTCCTCCTCTCTCTCGGTGGCGCCGGAGTGCCATCGGGAGGGGAATCATCACCGCAGTGATCTTCTTCATCAACATCACCATCATCATCACCATCCTCATCTCTTTTACGCGGTCCACTCTCCCGCACCCCTCTTTAATCCCTACTTGAACATGGTGCTTTATGCCACATATTATGATCCAATGATGTGTTGCCATCTTATGATGTTTTGAGTAGATATCCTTTTTCTTTGGGTTGATTGATGATCTAGATTGGTATGAGTTGTATGATTTATTTTGATGTTGTCCTATTGTGCCCTTCGTGTTGCGCAAGCGTGAGGGATTCCCGTTGTAGGGTGTTGCAATATTTCCATGGTTTACTTATTGTCTACGTTGCTTGAGTGACAGAAGCATAAACAAGGATAAGTGGGTCACGGTGTATGGGAATAAAGGGGACTTGATATGTTAATGCTATGGTTGGGTTTTACCTTAATGATCTTTAGTAGTTGCAGATGCTTACTAGAGTTCCAATCGTAAGTGCATATGATCTAAGAAGAGAAAGTATGTTAGCTTATGCCTCTCCCTCATATGAAATTGCAATGATGACTACCAGTCTTGTTAATGACTGCCTAGGATAATTCCGCACACCAACCCATCATTATTCCACACTTGCTACTTATAATATTTAGTACTATATTCTAAATTTATGATAACAGCACCTACTTTTATATTTTAGCTCTTCGATATCATACAAAGTTATCCTCTTCATACCCACAACGCAGTTTTATTTCTCGTTTCTAGTTGGAAGCAAACGCTCGGTGTACGTAGAGTCGTATCAGTGCAAGATAGGACTTGAGAGAATATTTGTCGGTGGAAATGACACCTATGGGATCACGGGAATCCCTACTACGGTTGCGGGGCGCGGGGTCGTGAGAAAAGCGGGATCAGCAATCAGCACAAGCGCACGGGTCATTTACCCAGGTTCGGGCCGCAAGGATGTGTAATACCCTAGTCCTGCTTTTGTGTCTATTTGAGTGTTCTTCGAGTTCTTGAGCTAGCTCCGATGAGTATAACTTGTCCAAGGGTCCGAATCCTTCTCCTGGATTCCTCGGGCCTCCTTTTATAGTCAAGGGGATTGCTACAGTGGCACACAGGAGGTGGCATCGGTGTACAGTGGCTAAGCTTATCGCTTAGCCATTACAAGACAAGATGCATTTAATGCGCCCCTTAGGTGTTCCTCCCACTTTACCACCGCCTTGCCCTGCTTCGACACGCGCCCGGGCCAGCGAGGCGGTCAGCGCCATGTAGGCTGGCAGGCTGCTGAGGTGGCGCGGTGGTAGGGCCTTCACGAAGATTTGCATGCCACCACGTAGGCGCTCGCTGAGTTGGCTTGGAAGCCTCACGCCGACACACAGGTGCCTGCCTAGCTGGTAGGCCGGCAGCTGCATGGGAGCGGCGGTGGAAACTTGGCGGGCGTGGGCCTGGTTGTGGTCCCACGGATGTCCTCGGCAAGGCCTTGTCGGGGCCCCGGCAAGCGTCTTGCCATGGCGTCGTGGTCGTCCCCGGAAAGGATCTTGCCGGAGGTCTTGTAGGTTTCCTCGGCAAGGATCTCACCGAGGTTTGCCGTCTTCCAATCCTCATCTGACTTTGGAGTGTTCATGATCTTCACAAAGATCTGTATGCCACCATGGAGGCACCTTCCGAGCCTTGGTTCCAATGTGGTTGTCGGAAACCTCGGGCTCGAGGGTGGGGTGCTCCGCTGGTGTTGGGCAAGTTGCCCTAGCACCGGTCTTGCTGGGGGAGTCCACCTTGCCCTCTTGCTCTTCGTGTCTCTGTCTTGGCGTTGCTTTGACCGTCTTGTGGCCTTAATTCCCTGCCCCTGCCCTGCTTAAGTGTGGCCGCAGGCGTGGCTCTGACTACTCGTGCACAAGTAAGGGGTACAAAGGAGTGCCCCTACTTTAGTACACCGACAGGAGGCCCCGGTCCTGGACCATACATAAGCGCAAAGCGTTGTTGGGCAAGGCCCAAAATGGTGCGCGGGCAGGCGGGGTGGTTTTTACCGCAGTAGCTTTTTTTCGTCCGATGCGCTTCCCCATGACCTGCATTGAATGCGCGATGTGGGGGTCGTGTGTGACGTGGGGGACATGCATGGGGCGGTTGCTCCAGGCATGCGTCATGTCGTAATAAATGTTAAAGAGGCGGCCCGCGCCTTCCCCATAAAAAGGAATAACCGCGGGTACGCGGCTCATTTACCCTCTGTGCTTTCCCCAATCTCGGCATCGCCGTCCCCATCTTCTTCTTCCTCCTCAAGCTTTCGCTACTCGCTGCTGCTGCGCCCCCCACTGCTTTTGACCCCTCGCCCTCTTCCCAGCCGCCATGGCGCCTAAATCTGGCAAGGGCAAGGGCGTAGCCAAGGGCGCAAAGGAGAAGGAGATGCCGGAGAGCGAGGCGGTGGCGTGACGGGCGTAGTTCGCCTATTTCACCCTGTCGTCAATCGACGTCTTCGACCTCAAGGACTACTTCAGGCCTTTGTGGGGGACGGAGATGACGGGGCACCCTGCCACGCGTGTCATCCCCGCTGTTGCAACAAGGGTGGCCAATAACGGTACCCATTCTTCATCAACTTCTTCTTCTGCGGGCTCTGCCACCCTTTTTCCGACTTCTTCAATGATGTCATGCACACTTTTGGCTTGCACCTGTTGGATCTCACGCCGAATGATGTGGCGTGCTTGGCATGCTTTGACCACCTCTGTGAGGGCTTCGCTGGGGTGTTTCCCAGCACGATGCTTTTCCGCTACTACTTCTCCCCCCGCATCCAATCTGGGGGCGCCCTTACTGGGAGCTTCGCCTAGATCCCGAGGGCCCAAGGGAAAGGCGCATACCCAGAGGGTGCCGTGAAGGAGAGGTGGGAGGAGTGGCGGGGCCCGTGGTGCTGGATCATGGAGGAGAACCCACCGGAGTTCTGCCGGGGTGTTCGTCAGGAGCCACCGACCCGTGGCGCGGACTGGAGTGACCTCGACGCCGATGACAAGAAGTTTTCAATCACCACCACCAGGATTCGCCGCCTCACCGAGGTCGGGCTCACCATCGAGATGATTGTGGCGGATTTCATCCGCCGCCGAATCGCTCCGCTGCACAACAAGGGGAGGTCGGCCCGGAATTTCAGGAACGCGGCCGACATCATGAGGCTCCACACCTGCCTGAAGCACAACATCACGGTGATGGGGCACTCCTGGTATTGTCGAAGGCTCTTCCAGCTCGACGTGTTCGCCGACGGCAGGGTGGAGAGGACCGGCAAGGGCGCGAAGTCCGGCAAGGCCATCAAGGGGCCCTTGTTCGGGCTGCCGCTAGGAGTGGTCCCGATGAGCAACAACTCCCGGTAGGCCGACATCCTCGCCATGATGCCGGTCTTCAACATGCACGGTCTTGACCCAGCCTGAGTCGAGCCCCCGGTACGCGAGGTGCAGGAGTTCTTCGACAACTTGGTTGAAGAACTCGATCATGACGAGCCGCTGCTCATCCAGGACACCACCCAGGAGGAGCTGGACTACATCGCCGCCAGAGTGGCGGAGGCGGAGCTTGCTAGGGCGGGCGGCGACGCCGGCAGCATGGAGAACGAGGCCGCCGTGGCCATAGAAGAGAAGGATCTCGCCCAATGGGTGAAATCCGCCAGGAAGGCGGGCAGCGTCAGCACTGAACCCCCCCCCTTGTTGAGGACGTGGTCGAGGAATCATCCGAGGAAGAGGCCGAGGCCGACGACCCCTCGGCTATGAAGAAAAGATGCGTCCTGCGTCGGGCCAGCTCTGGCGAGCCGGTCCAGTCCGGCAGGGCCGAGCCGCGGCAAGGGGTTTAGGAGGAAACTGCGCGCATGACGAGGGCCGCGGCGGCAAAAGAGAAGGCCGCGGTTGAGGGAGTCCTGGATTAGGGGGTATCCGGAAAGCCGGACTATATACTTTGGCCGGACTGTTGGACCGTGAAGATACAAGACTCAAGACTTCGTCCCGTGTCCGGATGGGACTCTCCTTTGCGTGGAAGACAAGCTTGGCGATTCAGATGTTAGATCTCCTTATTTTTAACCGACTCTGTGTAACCCTAGCCTCCTCCGGTGTCTATATAAACCGGAGGGTTTAGTCCGTAGAAGAACAATCATAATCATCATAGGCTAGCTTCTAGGGTTTAGCCTCTATGATTTCGTGGTAGATAAACTCTTGTAATACTCATATCATCAAGATCAATCAAGCAGGAAGTAGGGTTTTACGTCCATCGAGAGGGCCTGAACCTGGGTAAAACATCATGTCCCCTACCTCCTGTTACCATTAGCCTTAGACGCATAGTTCGGGACCCCCTACCCGAGATCCGCCAGTTTTGACACCGAGATTGGTGCTTTCATTGAGAGTTCCTCTGTGTTGTCGCTGCAAGGCTCGATGGCTCCTTCAATCATCAACAACAACGCAGTCCAGGGTGAGACTTTTCTCCCCGGACAGATCTTCGTGTTTGGCGGCTTTGTACTACGGGACAATTCACTTGGCCATCTGGAGCAGATCGACAGCTACGCCCCTGGCCATCAGGTCAGGTTCGGAAACTTGAACTACACGGCCGATAACCGCAGTGACTTGATCTTTGACGGATTTGGGCCTACGTCAGGAGCGCCAAACAGTCATGACAAGCACGGCGTAAACCTGCTGTCAGACAATACTCGAGATATCGCACCTTCAAGATCTCCGGACCTAAATCCGGGGCAGATCGCGTCGTCCGAGGACGGGTGGATGGACCCCACCCCGGAGGCCACCTACTCATCGGTGGTAGAGCCGAAAACGGACTCCACCCCCAAGGAAGTCTGTGTCGCTGGACCCCCGGACTTGTGTCCAACTGTAGGTTCTAGACCGCGCGCCCGTGAGCCCGCCGAATCTGGTTGGGCTCCGGTAATGGAGTTCACCGCTGCGGATATCTTCCAGCACTCGCCCTTTGGCGACATGCTGAATTCATTAAAGTCTCTCTCTTTGTCAGGAGACTTTTGGCCGAACTATGTTCGGCTCGAGTGGGAAGCACGCGACGAGGAAATTCGATGCCCAGCCACCACCCACTTCATTGCCACTGTCGACGATTTGACCGACGTGCTTGACTTTGACTCGGAAGACATTGACGGTGTGGACGACGATGCAGGAGAAGAACAGGAACCACCGTCCATGGGGCGCTGGACAGCCACCCCCTTGTATGATATATATATGGTGGACACTCCCAAAGAAACCAATGGCGACGAGGCGATAGAGGGTAACCCCTCCAGGAAGAAATCAAAGCATGGGCGTCATCGGCACCGTTCCAAGCCCCGCCAGAGCAATACCGGCACAGGAGATGAAAACAATCTGGATGGTGCCGAAGATGAATACAATCTCGATCAGCCTGCCTTTGAGCAGGCCGAACAGGAAGACGGGTGGGTTAGCCCAGATGAACAGGCGACAAACGGATACTCGGAGGAGGACAACCGCATGCCTCCCTCCGAAGACGAGGTGAGCCCAGGCGACGATGAATTCGGCGTGCCTGAGGATCCCGTAGAGCAAGTTTGCTTCAAGCGACGACTTATGGCCACGGCGAGAAGCCTGAAAAAGAAGCAACAGTTGCTCCAAGCTGACCAAGATTTGCTCACAGACAGATGGACCAAGGTCCTGGCAACCAAGGAATACGGACTCGACCGCCCCATCAAAGGGTACACAAAGCACAATTTGCTACCTCAACCTGAGAAGGAGGTCCTAAAGCCCACACCTTGATGCCAATACATCACGGTCTGGGGCAATACGTAGGAAACGCGAGGCAGCATCCATAAACCTCGACACAACAGACATAAGCATCACAAAAATAATGATGATGCCCAAGACAAGGCAGTTGGTGCCGGATTCCGCGGCCCCCAGTCCGGTCAGCGGAAAGAGAACAACTCAGGCCCATCTGGCCCGGGCAGCATACTCGACCAACCATGTCAAATTCATGGTACCCCTAGAATGGCGGCCAATCATACTAATAGAGAATGCCGGATCTTCAAAACAAAATGGCTGGTCATGCGCCGGAAACAATGAAAAGAGGTCTCAAACAACGAGGAGCCCAGACCACCAAACATTGCGAGGTCAAAGGAAAATCCTCCACAAACCAACAAGGGAACGAATGTGTACTCCTAGGGATGCCGACTCAACACTACAAGTCACCCCACGGTACAAAAATACGGCCGATCATCTCCGATCACATAGACCGTCCAGACAATATCAACCATGGCAATTTAATTGCAATTACCATCGACCCAATAGTTGGTGGGTTCCACCTCACACGAGCCCTATGGGCATAAACAGCAGCCCAAACTTGTTGTGCCAGGACACAATTCACCAGATAGGTATTGACCGCTCGAGGATCAAACCCACTAAAAACATCTTCTAAAAGATGTCGTTCCAGGTGCAAATGCCAAGTTTTACAGGCCCACCACCCTGTAGGTTGTCTTCGGATCACCAAACAAACACCATACCGAAGAGTAATTCTTCGGCATTTATCCCCTTATACAGTAACTATTATATACTACCGGGATGAACCGCGTTGGCTCGATTCAACACGGTGCCACACCATGCCAAACCCACGTGACATAGTCACAACTATGAGCAAGGCCGAACTCCACCCCGACACTAGAAAGTACACCGTCGCTGAGGTAGCAAGTTGTGCCTTTCTATCGAACCTCGATTCGACAGCCAAAACCCCGGACACCAATAAAGGAGTCTGAGCTACTTTACGGCACGATAGCCCGGCTCGACCAGGATCCGATCAAGCACTCCGGCATAAGCTGGGAAGAGCCCCGCGGTTCAACCACCCTATAACACACAAATGCCTCTAAGCATTTTTATTTACAGGCTCACTTTTGCGCAAAACAGGACTGGCGACATGGAATCAGCTCGGACGCACAAGGCGGGAATACACAAGTATTCCCCAAGAAGACAGTCCGGATACACTTCGGATCTGCACACAGCTTCCTCCCGTCCGGCCACGACAGGTTCCACCAGCATACCTCTTTTCATAGCATAAACCATACTCATACGCATAGACGTGTCACTCCACTACAACATGTAGAACTAAATGACACTTACCGGCCGTCGTTCCTCATTGACGCTTTTTTCATCATAACGGAACCCGCACATAGTGTCATGCCCCATTATGCCAGGGGCTTTATTGTACTCATAATATGGCAACAAAGTCCGGCCACCTTCTCGGTCGCTCGACACCCCGAACTTATAGCACTATATGCATCAGCTCCGAATCATGTCTTGGGTCATTAGTTGGGTTTGCCCGGCTCCCATGTTTTGGTACCTTACGTTCCGCTCCATTGGCTAAGGTAGCGCTGGGAGAACTACTGCGATTGTGTCCCGGTTCTTCCGAACGAGCACCTCAGTAGAGAAAGCCGAAAACTGGCTGTCATGATACGGCGATAGCTGGTCAGTTGTTCGAGAGTTGTAAAATCTTTAAGGATTTATTCCGAAAAATGCCATAACAAATGTAGAGTGCGACGGATCGGTCTTCCGATCAGGCGCTGTTAGAGCCCCTCGTACGGTCTTCCGAACACCAGGGGCTGCGCCTACCATACTCGAATTCCTATGGCTAAGTGAGAGTGATAAAGCCCTATAGTTTGATTGCCTGGTTCGCTGTGATGAACACCTCCTTCAAGGACCCAAAAATGGGATAAAGAGTGTTCAGGTATGTCCCGAACACCCCCATACTTTCTACGTGGGGTTAGAAACCGACGACTGGCCAACTCTCAAGATTTATATATACTAAATGGCCGCACAGGAAGAAAAAACTTTCATATAACAGGCAATAAATAATAACAGTGCCAGTATCCCGCATTACAAAGGACAGCATGACTGCCTTCAGGGAAATATAGTGTCTTTGGTACACTATTCTGCCACAAGGCGGGCTCCTTTTAGGACACCGTAATAATATAATTCGGGCTTGCGATGCTCCTTACCCTCCGGTGGTCCCTCAGTCATCAGCTTTTCAGCATCAAGCTTCCCCCAGTGCACCTTCGCACAGGCAAATGCCATGCGTGCACCTTCTATACAGACCGACCGCTTAATGACTTCGAGCCAAGGGCAAGCACCAACAATCCACTTCATGTGTCCGAAGTAACTGCTTGGAATTGGCTCAGCAGGCCACAGCTGGACAACTAAGTCCTTCATGGCTAGTTAGGCCACCTGGTGCAGTTCGATCAGCTGCTTCAGCTGATCGACAAAGGGCACCGGATAATTTGGCGCCAAATACTACAACCAGAAATGCTTCTCCGCAGACTTCTTCTCTTCAGCACGGTAGAATTGGGCAGCATTAGATATGCTGCATGGCAGGTCTGCAAACGCTCCTGGAGAAACAAGAATTTAGTTTGTCGCTTAGAGTTTCTCCTATTACTATACAAAAATCGCTTTGAGTAAAAAAGCCTTACCAGTCGCAATCCTCCTTGCCTCCTGAATGTCCTTCAGAGCACCTCGGGCTTCCTCCCGGGCATCATTTGCGGCTTGGAGAGCTTGGGCGAGTTCGGATTCTTTCCCTGCTAGACTCTGCTCCAAGGTCTCGCTTTTCTTCACGGGCTCCTGGAGCTCTCGTTCAGCTTCAGTGACCCTGGCCTTGTGCTTCTCGCTAAGAGCCTGCTCCGCGACGACCTTTTTGTCGGCTTCGGCCACAGCCTTCTTCAGTGCCTCAATTTCAGCATTTGCTCCTAGAGCACACAATACAAATATTTTCATTAGGCACAACTACTCATTTGTGCTTAACTTAACAAAAGGTTTGGACATACCTTGCTTGTCCTCCAACTGCTTCTTCACTCGACCAGGTTCTTCTGTGGCCCGTTCCAGACTCTGCTTTAGTCCGGACACCTCCGCAGTATGAGAGGCGGTCGTCGCTACAGACACCTGTTTTCAAACAAAGAGATATATGTCATCGACCGAGTCTCCTGCGAAGCAGAAATTTGATCCCCTGTCCGGTTCTCTCTCTTTCACCGGACAGTGCATCAGGGGCTACCGTTCATACTATGACAATCTTCAAAGGTTTCTAAAAACATACCTCAAAGCCTTTTATAAGGCTAAGGCAGGATTCATTCAGTCTGCTCTCAGCGGACTGAATCTTTTCAATCACCGCACCCATGAGGGCACGATGTTCATCGATGATGGACGCATTCTTTAGCATTGTCGATAGGCCGCCCTGCAGCTCTGCTTGGACAGAGGTTGCTGGCGGAGCGGGCTTGCCTCCCTCTGTCAAGGGGGGCTGCCCGCCCGATCCTGGAGCTTTAAAGGTCTCCAGGGCCGTGTCCGGCTGTGGGCCGAATCTAAGATCGCCCCCGCCGTCGACGTTCATGGGAACCGTTGCTCCCGTGTATCCGGCCCCAGAGGTGTGCCCTCCCTGGTCTGGGTCTTTCTGGGATGACACCTCAGTGTCACGCCCAGGCTTCGGGGAAGGGGCCTCCGGAGGTGTCTCGCTCTCCAGGGCATCTGAGCTCAGCAAATCCTTCAATGAGGACTGTTCGGCATGAGACCTCGCCGGGCTACACAAAGTATGGCGACAGTTAAACTACTGCACCCTAGTAATCCTGGGCGCGTAGGCGTGTTCAGATTTTGTGTACTCACGATTTTACCAGGGGCTGGGCCCTGGGATCCCACTCCGGGCTGCTATTGGCAGCCGTGGTGGACACCTCTGGGAGGGAACTTTTTCCCCTCTTCGGCAATTCAGCCTCCAAGGATGAGGAGGCCGTCCTTTTCTTCCCTCCCCCCATGGAGGACTCGTCTTCTTCCTCCTCATCTTCATCTTCGGAGGAAGGATGGGCGTTGGAGTCTTTGGATTTTGTATCCGAAGCACCGCGACGAAGGACGCCACTCCGGGTCTCCTTGGCCTTCTTGGAGGCCTCTTTCTTCGGCGCCTTGTAAGGCGCCGGCACCAGCATCTTCGTCATAAGAGGTCCTGCCGGTTCCTCCGGCAGCGGGGCCGGACAATGTATCCGCCCCACCTTCTTCGTCCATTCCTGGGATAATTGCGGAAAGCATGATAATGCGTCTCCCTCGGGATATGCCAGCTGAACATGGATAGACAAAACATAGGGATAACTTACCGGGCTTGCGGGGCGGGACAGCTGATACCCGCGGTCCTCGACGGAGCCCGGCCACGGTTCGCCGGACTTGAAGAGCACCTTCCAGATGTCCTTGTGTGAGGAGCCGTAGAGCTCCCGTAGGGTCTGGTGCTCGGCCGGGTCGTATTCCCACAAATTACAAGCTCGGTGCTGGCAAGGGAGAACCAGGCGAACTAACATCACCTGGACTACATTGACGAGTTTGACATCCTTGTCTACCACGCCCTTGACGCGTGTTTGGAGCATCGACAGCTCATCGGATGAGGACCAGTTCAGGCCCTTCTTGGGCCAGGACATGAGCTGCAGGGGGGCTCCAGATCTTAATTCAGGAGCATCGGCCCACTTTTTACCGCGCAACTCGGTGATATAGAACCACTGCTGCTACCACTCCTTGACAGAATCATTGAAGGTGCCTGTTGGCCATGTGACCTTGGGCATCTTGCTCACCATGGCGCCGCCACACTCATCTGGCTCGTCGTTCACCACCTTGGGCTTTACATTGAAGATCTTCAGCCATATGCCGAAGTGAGGCGAAATACGGAGAAAGGCCTCACACACGACGATAAACGTCGAGATGCTAAGGAAAGAATTAGGGGACATATCATGAAAATCAATCCCGTAATAATACATGATGCCGTGAACAAATGGGTGAAGGGGAAACCCGAGCCCGCGGACAAAATGAGGAAGAAACATGACCCTCTCGTGGGGCTCCGGATTGGGGATGATCTGTCCCGCCGTCGGAAGACGGTGGCCGATTTTCTTGGCCAGGTACCTGGCCTCACGAAGCTTTTTGATATCCTTCTCCCGGACGGTAGAGGCCATCCATTTGCCTCCTGCTCCAGATCCGGACATCTTCGGAGAACCTCTTTTCGGTGGAGGAGACGAGTGCTTGGGCACTAGGGCTCGACCGAAGGGGAATGGACAAGCAGAAGGGAAAGGCGTGGGTAAAGAAGAAGAGGCCTTATCTCTTTATAGAGGCAATAAAATCTTTGGCGCCTCCCTACTTGCATGGTGGAACTTGCTCGTTCCCCACACGTTGTGATTGGCGGTACGATTGGGCTACCTGCGCCCGTATTGATGAAAGCCCCGCGATAAGGGGAACACGATCTCTGCTTCGATAAGACATGCCCGGGAAACCGCCTCGCAATATGTGCGGTGGCTGGCTGTGGGAAGACGGTTCAATAATGACTCGACCATGGTGTGTTGTCATGTTATCTAAAGATGTCAGCAGATTATATTTGTGGAATATCGTTCTCTCTACGATGGCATGTGAAAATCATCTTGCAGATCCGGACACGATTTAAGTGTTCAAGACTTAGTTTGGAGTATTCGGAGATGGAACCTGACTTGCAATGCCGAAGACAAACTGCGTGCTGGACTCTTCGTCATTGAAAGCCTGGTTCAAGGGTTACTGAGGGAGTCCTGGATTAGGGGGTATCCGGATAGCCAGACTATATACTTTGGCCGGACTGTTGGACCGTGAAGATACAAGACTCAAGACTTCATCCCGTGTCCGGATGGGACTCTCCTTTGCGTGGAAGACAAGCTTGGAGATTCGGATGTTAGATCTCCTTCTTTGTAACCGACTCTGTGTAACCCTAGCCTCCTCCGGTGTCTATATAAACCGGAGGGTTTAGTCCGTAGAAGAACAATCATAATCATCATAGGCTAGCTTCTAGGGTTTAGCCTCTATGATCTCGTGGTAGATCAACTCTTGTAATACTCATATCATCAAGATCAATCAAGCAGGAGGTAGGGTTTTACCTCCATCGAGAGGGCCCGAACCTGGGTAAAACATCGTGTCCCCTACCTCCTGTTACCATTATCCTTAGACGCACAGTTCGGGACCCCCTACCCGAGATCCACCGGTTTTGGCACCGACAGCGGTGGTGAAGAAGAAGGCGACCGCCTCTTCTTCATCCAAATGCTACCGGGCTCCATCGCCTTCCCCTCCTCCCGCAAATGCCGGCATGAAGGTTGCCATCCACTTTTCATCCCTCAGCCCGAGGAGGAAGAGGAACGTAGCAGAAGAGGAGGTGGAGGACGAGTAAGCATTCCGCCCCTCATCGTTCCCGTCCTCTCCAATCGTGCCGCCTTCCTTGATTCGTTTATGTCTTCGCAGGGAAATGGAGACGCTGGCCCAGCGGGCGGCGGATAAGGCCAAGGCCTCGTCGGGCAGCCAGCCCCTGGAGGGTACCTCAAAGGCGCCGCTGGTGGTGGTGAGAAGCCCGGACAGCAGCCCACGGCACAGCCCCCAGCTCAGCCCCCAGCGTGCGTTCACCACCTACTCCCCATCAACGTGCGCCGGGGTGTGACCTTTTGGTACTGACCTTGCCGTGGCTGCAGGAGGAGGACGGTAGTAGGAGGAGCCACAAAGGGCCACCCCCCCCCCCCACACACACACACACACCGCCCCCATCGACCACACCGCCCGAGGGGTGTCTGTCGGTGTCAAAACCGGCGGATCTCGGGTAGGGGGTCCTGAACTGTGCGTCTAAGGCTAATGGTAACAGGAGGCGGGGGACATGATGCTTACCCAGGTTCGGGCCCTCTTGATGGAGGTAATACCCTACTTCCTGCTTGATTGATCTTGATGATATGAGTATTACAATAGTTGGTCTACCACGAGATCGTAGAGGATAAACCCTAGAGGCTAGCCTATGATTATGATTGTTTTTGTCCGACGGACTAAACCCTCCGGTTTATATAGACACTGGAGGGGGCTAGGGTTACACAGAGTCGGTTACAGAGAAGGAGATCTACATATCCGAATTGCCAAGCTTGCCTTCCATGCAAAGGAGAGTCCCACCCGGACACGGGACGAAGTCTTCAATCTTGTATCTTCATAGTCCAGCAGTCCGGCCAAAGTATATAGTCCGGTAGTCCGAGGACCCCCTAATCCCGGACTCCCTTAGTAGCCCCTGAACCAGGCTTCAATGACGCTGAGTCCGGCGCGCAGATTGTCTTCGGCATTGCAAGGCGGGTTCCTTCTCCGAATACTCCATAGAAGATTTTGAACACAAGGATCATGTCCGGCTCTGCAAAACAAATTCCACATACCACCGTAGAGAGCACAGTATTCCACAAATCTAATTTGCTGACAACTTTTTATAGTGTGACATCACGCCACGGCCCGGTCATTATTCGAACCGTTTTTCTCAACTAGCTACTGCACATATTGCGAGGGAGTTTCCTTGGCACGTCTTGTCGAAGCAGAGATCGTGTCCCCTTATCACGGGATTCTCATCAATACGGGTGTGGGTAACCCAACCGTACCATCAATCGTGGCGCTTGGGGAATAAGCGATTTTAACGGACAAGTGGGGAGGCGCACAGTTTCTACCGCCTTTATAAAGAGATAGGGATTCCCCTTTTTCACCCACGCCTTCTTCTTCCTTCGCTCATCCATTCTCGCACGCTCGAGCTCCAGCACCCAAGCTCTCACCTTCTCTGTAAATCCATTACAAACATGTCCGGAGCGGGAGGCAAGTGGTTGGCCTCCTCCGTTATGGAGGAGGACATTACGAAGCTCCGGGAGGCCGGATACTTGGCCGCAGACATCGCGCATTGGCTCCCGGACGCAGGCAGATCGTCCCTACTTCGGAACCCCACGAGAGGGTTGTGTTTCTTGCCCACTTCGTCCATGGATTGGGATTTCCTCTCCACCCATTTGTCCATGGGCTCATGTTTTACTATGGGCTATATTTCCATGATCTGGCCCCCAATTTCATCCTCAACTTCTCGGCGTTTATCGTCGTGTGCGAGGCCTTCCTCCACATCAAGCCCCACTTCGGCTCGTGGCTGAAGATCTTCAACGTGAAGCCGAAGATAGTGGTCGGCCAGCAAGCGGAGTGCGGAGGCGCCATGGTGGGCAAGATGCCCAACGTCACCTGGCACGAAGGCTCTTATGTGGAGACCATGAAGGGTGGAAATCTGGGTGGTTCTATATCACCGAGCCACGCGACTCCAACTGGGAGGCGGCCCCCATCCCCATGCGGCTTACCTCCTGGAAAAGGAAGGGTTTAGCCTGGGGTGAGCCAGCGGAGCTGACCGGACTACAGAACTACATCAAGAATATAATAAGCAAGAAAATCAAGCTTGTCAACGTGGTCCAGGTCATGCCCTTCCGCCGGATCCTCCCGTATCAAAGATGGGCATTCAATATGTGGGAGTTCGACCCGGCCGAACACCAGACGCTGCGCGAGCTCTTTGACACGACACACAAAGATGTCTGGAAGGTGTTGTTCAAGGCCGTCGAGGTGCCTCCTCCCCTTACAGAGGATCGCAGACTCAGGGCAAAGCGTCGCGCCAATCCGATAAGCTACCTGTATTTCACAAGATGTGCTTTTCCCAGTATGTTCGTGGGAGGAATCTAAGCCTCCATGTTGATTTAACAGGACTAGGTAGCGACAGCGGAGCGGATCGATTGTCCAGCTCCACTACCTGAAGATCCAAAAACAGCTCTCTTAACGGACATGCTGTTTCCGGCACCCTACGAGGTGCCAGAGAAAAAGGCCAAGAATAAGGCCATGGGGACCAGGAAAGGTCTCCGGTGCAAGGTGGTGTCGGACTCATCGTCTGAAGACACCGAGGCGCACTCCTCCAACAAAAACAAGGAGGAGGAAGAGGAAAATCCTCCCCCCTCCCCAAACCGAGGGGGAGAAGAAAAGGAAGGCCGCCCCGTCTAGGGAGGCCGAAGGGTCCAAGAAGGGAAGGACCCTCCCTCCGGACCACTCCACCACTGCCGCCTACAGTGATGAGGAGTGGCTGCCCAGGGACAAGCCCCTGGCGAAGTCGTAAGTATCCGGATACCATAATGCTTCCGGCATATTTTTCTTTATTACTTATTATCATGTTAAATATGAACGTGCAGTCCGTCCAAAGCCCACGTCGACTTATCCTCCTCGGAGGGGTCTTTGAGCGCATCCGCGATGAATAGCGATTTGCTCTCGACGGCCACCACCCCCCGGCCAGCGGACGACACCGAGGTGTTGTCTCAGAGGATACCAGGCCAGGGAGGACAGTTCTGGAGGAGCCCCAGGGCGAAATCTCCAACGTCGGGCACATGGGGGGGAAGACCCCCATGGATTCTGATGAGGGGGGCTGCAGCAAGTTTGGCCCCCAGCCGGATACTGCGTCGGAACCTCCAGTGGTTCCGGATTCAGGCAGGAAGCCCCTCACTAAGGGGAGCGAGCCATCTGTGCCGATGACCTCTGTCCATCCAGAGGTATCGGACAACTCTCTGTAAGCGCTTCAGGGCGCTTCCATTGATGAAGAACACCGTACTCTTATGAGTACGGTGATCGTGATGGTTCGGTCCTCCAAAAGCGGATTGACCGAAGCCTGCGCCAGCCTCCTAACAGGCTTTGAGGTAAGTAATTAAATTATGAGAGAATATCCCAACATAGACGGTAGCCCCTAATGCTCTGTTTGGTGTTCGGAAAGAAAAGTCGAACAGAGGATCAAATAACATCCACATGAGTCTAATCATATTATGTCTATGTAAATAAGCAGGCGTAGCTGCTGGCCGCTGCCGCCCGTACTACGGAGGTCTCCAAACTGAAGTGGGACCTTGGGCGGACCGAGGAAGAGCTCGGCCTCGTGAAGAGGCAGCTCGAGGAGAACAAAGGTAAGTGATACCCCGTCTGTATGTCATATAAAGGAAGAATTGTTGATGCTAAGAGAAGCATCATGAATTTAATAGGGGCCACGACCGAAGTGGCTGCCCTTAAGAAGGCGATGTCCGAGGCCGAAGACAAGGCGGCCAAGGAGCACACCGAGCACGAGAAACAAGAGGCTCGGGTTGATGAGGTCCAGCAAGAGCTCCAGGACTTCGTCAAAAAAATCGAGTCCTTGGAGCGTGACTCAAAGACGCAAGAGTCCGAGCTTGCGAAGGCCCACTAGAGTGCACATGATGCCAAAGTGGAAGCCCAAAAGGCCCTCCAAGAGGTTCAGGAGACCAAGAAGATTGCGGCGGGTAAGACATTCAATATGCAGAGCAAGCATGTGAAGGAGAATTTCTTTTTACTTACCCGAATTTGGAGCTCTCCAGGAGCATTCACAGAAATGTCGCGCAGCATTTCTGATGCCGTAGAGTTCTACCAAGCTGAGGAAGGGAGTTCGACGGAGAAGTTTTTCTGGTCCCGGTATATTGGGGCCGAACACCCGATGCCCTTGAGCGACCAGTTGAAGCAATTGGTCGAACTTCACAAGGCGGCCGAACTGGCCATGAAGGACCTCATAGTCCAGTTGTGGCCTGGCGAGCCCCTACCCAGCAGCTACTTCGGCCTTGTAAAGCGGATGGTAAATGCCTGTCCGCGGCTTGAAGTCATTAAGCGGTCCGTCTGCATTGAAGGTGCGCGTAGGGCCTTGGCCTGTGCGAAAGTGGACTGGGCGAAGATGGATGTTGAGAAGCTGGTGACGGAGGGGCCGCCGAAGGGCAAGGAGCATCGCCACCACGAACAGTACTATGACAATGTCTTGAAGGGTGCCCGCCTTGTGGCGGATGAATGTGCTAAGGATGTAATATTGGAATGAATGTACTCATGTCATCCTGTAATATGAAAACGAGTTCATGTGCGCTATGTAACGCTTGTAGATTTAAAATATTACCTTCTGTGCGGCCGTTTATAAAATCTTGAGAGTTGGCCAGTCGTCGGCTTCTGCCCCCATGTAACTAGTACTGGGGTGTTAGTGATAAATATAAACACTCTTTATCCAAATTTTTGGTCCTTTTAAGGAGATGTTTAGTGCAGCGAACAAGGCAATCGGACTATACAGCTTTATCACTCTCACTTAGCCATAGAAGTCTACAATTTTAAATTTTGGCGAAGCCCCTAGTATTCGGAAGACCGAACTTGGGGCGTATGCACGCCTAAATCGGACAAGGCCGATTCCTCGCCCGAAGCAGAAAAAATCTTTAAGGATTTGAGACCTCTCGAACAGCGACCAGCTCTCGCCCCATCATGACAGTCAGTTTTCGGCTTTCTCTACTGAGGTGCTTGTCCAGAAGAACCGGGACACAATCACAGTAGTTCTCCCTGTGCTACCTTAGCCGATATAGCGGAACATAAGGTACCAAAACATGGGAGCCGGGCAAACCCAACTATTGACCCAAGAAATGATTCAGAATTGATGCATATAATTGATACGTCCATTTTGCATTATGGGCTGTTATTACACATTATATCTCAATACTTATGGCTATTCTCTCTTATTTTACAAGGTTTACCATGAAGAGGGGGGATGCCGGCAGCTGGAATTCTGGCCAGAAAAGGAGCAAACGATGGAAACCTATTCTGCACAACTCCAAAAGTCCTGAAACTCCACGAAACAACTTTTTGGATTTAATAAGAATTTATGAGCGAAAGAAATAGGCCAGGGGGCCCACACCCTGTCCAGGAGACAGGGGGCGCGCCCCCCCTATAGGGCGCGACCCCCTATCTCCTGGGCCCCCTGGTGGGCCTTCGGCGTCCATCTTCTGCTATATCATCACTTTTACCCTGGAAAAATCGTGGGCAAGCTTACGGGACGAAACTCCGCCACCACGAGGCGGAACCTTGGCGGAATCAATCTAGGGCTCTGGCGGAGCTGTTCTGCCGGGGACACTTCCCTCCGGGAGGGGGAAATCATCACCAACGTCATCACCAATGACCCTCTCATCAAGAGGGGGTCAATCTCCATCAACATCTTCACCAGCACCATCTCCTCTCAAAACCCTAGTTCATCTCTTGTATCCAATCTTGTATCAAAACCACAAATTGGTACCTGTGGGTTGCTAGTAGTGTTGATTACTCCTTGTAGTTGATGCTAATTGGTTTACTTGGTGGAAGATCATATGTTCAGATCCTTTATGCATATTATTACTTCTCTGGTTATGAACATGAATATGCTTTGTGAGTAGTTATGTTTGTTCCTGAGGACATGGGTGAAGTCTTGCTATTAGTAGTCATGTGAATTTGGTATTCGTTCGATATTTTGATGAGATGTATGTTGTCTTTTCCTCTAGTGGTGCTATGTGAACGTCGACTACATGACACTTCACCATTATTTGGGCCTAGATGAAGGCATGGGGAAGTAATAAGTAGATGATGGGTTGCTAGAGTGACAGAAAGCTTAAACCCTAGTTTATGCGTTGCTTCGTTAGGGGTTGATATGGATCCATATGCTTAATGTTGTGGTTAGGTTTACCTTAATACCTTCTTTTGTAGTTGTGGATGCTTGCAATAGGGGTTAATCATAAATGGGATGCTTGTCCAAGTTAGGGCAGTACCCAAGTACCGGTCCACCCACATCTCAAATTATCAAAGTACCAAACGTGAATCATATGAACGTGATGAAAACTAGCTTGACGATAATTCCCAATGTGTCCTCGGGAGCTCCTTCTTCATTATTAGAATTTGTCCAGGCTTATCCTTTGCTACCTAAAGGATTGGGCCACCTTGCTGCACTTTATTTACTTTATTTACTTTTTGCTCGTTACTATTTATCTTATCACAAAACTATCTATCACCTACTATTTCAGTGCTTGCAGAGAAAACCTTATCAAAAACTGCTTATCATTTCCTTCTGCTCCTCGTTGGGTTCGACACTCTTACTTATTGAAAGGACTACAATAGATCCCCTACACTTGTGGGTCATCAAGACTCTTTTCTCGCGCCGTTGCCGGGGAGTGTAGCGCTTTTGGTGAGTGGAACTTGGTAAGGAAACATTTATATAGTGTGCTGAAATTTTCTGTTACTTGTCACTATGGAAACTAATCCTTTGAAGGGCTTGTTTGGGGTATCTTCACCCCAACCAGAAGAGCAAAGAGATGCTCCTCAACCTACTGAACTTTATGAAAATATTCACTTTGAGATTCCTTCAGGTATGATAGAAAAACTGTTAGCTAATCCTTTTACAGGAGACGGGACATTGCATCCCGATTTACACCTTATCTTTGTGGATGAAGTTTGTGGATTATTTAAGCTTGCAGGTATTCCCGATGATGTTGTCAAAAGGAAGGTCTTCCCTTTATCTTTGAAGGGAGATGCAATGACATGGTATAGGCTATGTGATGATACGAGATCTTGGAATTATAAGCGACTGAAGTTGGAATTTCACCAGAAGTTCTATCCTATGCATCTTGTTCATCGTGATCGTAATTACATATATAATTTTTGGCCTCGCGAAGGAGAAAGCATCGCTCAAGCTTGGGGGAGGCTTAATTCAATGTTATATTCATGCCCCAATCATGAGCTCTCTCGGGAAATGATTATTCAGATTTTTTATGCTCAACTTTCTCTTGATAATCGCAACCTACTCGATACTTCCTATGTTGGTTCCTATATGCCGAAGACTATTGATTTCAAATGGGACTTATTGGAGAGAATTAAACGCAACTCTGAAGATTGGGGTTCCGACGATGGTAAGGAGTCACGTATGACACCTATGTTCGATTGTGTTAAATCTTTTATGGATACCGATGCTTTCCGTGGATTTAGCTCTAAGTATGGACTTGACTCTGAGATAGTAGCTACTTTTTGTGAAACTTTTGCTACTCACGTTGATCTCCCTAAAGAGAAGTGGTTTAAATATAATCCTCCTATTGAAGTGAAAGTAGTTGCACCTATTACAGTCGAAGAAAAGACTATTACATATAGTGATCCTATTATTCCTACTGCTTATGTCAAAAAACCTCCTTTTCCTGTTAGGATAAAAGATCATGCTAAATCTTCGACTGTTGTTCATAAGAGTAATACTAGGACCTATACACCTCCTGAGCAAATTAATGTTGAACCTGGTATTGCTATGATTAAAGATCTCTTGGATGAGGACTTAGATGGGCATGTTATCTCTTTCTTGGGTGAAACTGCTAATATTGCTAGACCCGATACTAAGACACGTAGACCTGTTGTAGGCACGCCTGCTATTTCTGTTAAAATAGGAGATCATTGTTATCATGGCTTATGTGATATGGGTGCTAGTGTGATACCTTATGATCGTTATAAAGAAATTATGCACGATATTGCACCCGTTGAATTAGAAGACATTGATGTTACTATTAAGCTTGCTAATAGGGACACCATTAAACCTATTGGGATTGTTAGAGATGTTGAAGTCTTGTGTGGGAAGATTAAATACCCTGCTGATTTTCTTGTTCTTGCTTCCCCACAAGATGATTTTTGTCCCATTATTTTTGGTAGACCCTTCTTGAATACTGCTAGTGCTAAGATTAATTGTGAAAGGAAGTTCGTCACTGTTGGCATAGATGGTATGTCTCATGATTTCAATTTTGCTAAGTTTAGTAGACAACCTCGTGAAAGGGAACCACCTAGTAAGGATGAGATTATTGGTCTTGCTTCCATTGTTGTTCCTCCAACTGATCCGTTAGAACATTATTTGTTAGACCATGAAAACAATATGTTTATGAAGGAAAGGGAAGAAATAGATGAAGTGTTCCTTAAACAAGAACCTATGCTGAAACATAACCTTCCCATTGAAATTCTTGGGGATCCCCCTCCACCCAAGGGTGATCCCGTGTTTGAACTCAAACCCTTACCTGATAATCTTAAGTATGCTTATCTTGATGAAAAAGAAATATATCCTGTTATTATTAGTGCTAACCTTTCAGAGAAAGAAGAAGAAAGATTATTGAAAACTCTGAAGAAGCACAGAGCTGCTATTGGATATACTCTGGATGATCTTAAGGGCATTAGTCCCACATTATGTCAACACAAAATTTCAGTGGGGAAAGACGCCAAACCAGTTAGAGATCCTCAAAGACGATTAAATCCCAAGATGAAGGAAGTGGTAAGAAAGGAGATACTAAAGCTCCTTGAGGCAGGTATTATTTATCCCGTTGCTTATAGTGAATGGGTAAGCCATGTCCATTGTGTCCCTAAAAAGGGAGGTATTACCGTTGTTCCTAATGATAAAGATGAATTGATCCCGCAAAGAATTATTACAGGCTATAGGATGGTAATTGATTTCTGTATGTTAAATAAAGCTACTAAGAGAGATCATTACCCTTTACCTTTTATTGATCAAATTCTAGAAAGGCTATCCAAACACACACATTTTTGCTTTTTGGATGGTTATTCTGGTTTCTCTCAAATACCTGTGTCAGCGAAGGATCAATCTAAACTACTTTTACCTGCCCTTTTGGTACTTTTGCTTATAGACGTATGCCTTTTGGTTTATGTAATGCACCTGCTACCTTTCAAAGATGCATGATGGCTATATTTTCTGATTTTTGTGAAAAGATTTGTGAGGTATTCATGGATGACTTCTCCGTCTATGGATCCTCTTTTGATGATTGCTTGAGCAACCTTGATCGAGTTTTGCAGAGATGCGAAGACACTAGTCTCGTCCTGAATTGGGAAAAGTGACACTTTATGGTTAATGAAGGCATTGTCTTGGGGCACAAGATCTCCGAGAGAGGTATTGAAGTTGATAAAGCCAAAGTTGATGCTATTGAAAAGATGTCATGTCCCTAGGACATAAAAGGTATAAGAAGTTTTCTTGGTCACGCCGGTTTTTATAGGAGGTTCATTAAGGACTTTTCTAAAATCTCTAGGCCTCTGACTAATTTATTGCAAAAAGATATTCCTTTTGTCTTTGATGATGATTGTGTAGAAGCATTTGAAACACTCAAGAAAGCTTTGATCACTGCACCTATTGTTCAGCCACCTGATTGGAATTTACCTTTTGAAATTATGTGCGATGCTAGTGATTATGCTGTAGGTGCTGTTTTAGGGCAAAGAGTCGATAAGAAATTGAATGTTATCCAGTATGCTAGTAAGACTCTTGATACAGCCCAGAGAAACTATGCTAATACTGAAAAAGAGTTCATAGCAGTTGTGTTTGCATGTGATAAGTTTAGACCTTATATTGTCGATTCCAAAGTTACTATTCACACTGATCATGCTGCTATTAAATATCTTATGGAAAAGAAAGATGCTAAGCCTAGACTCATTAGATGGGTTCTCTTGCTCCAAGAATTTGACTTGCATATTATTGATAGAAAGGGAGCTGAGAACCCCGTTGCAGACAACTTGTCTAGGTTAGAGAATGTTCTTGATGACCCACTGCCTATTAATGATAGCTTTCCTGATCAACAATTAGCGGTCGTCAATGCTTCTCGTACTGCTCCTTGGTATGCTGACTATGCTAATTACATTGTTGCTAAATATATACCGCCTAGTTTCACATACCAGCAAAAGAAAAAGTTCTTTTATGATTTAAGACATTACTTCTGGGATGATCCACACCTTTATAAAGAAGGAGTAGATGGTGTTATTAGACGTTGTGTGCCTGAGCATGAACAGGAACAGATCCTACGCAAGTGTCACTCTGAATCCTATGGAGGACACCACGCTGGAGATAGAACTGCACACAAGGTACTACAATCTGGTTTTTATTGGCCTACTCTCTTCAAAGATGCTCGTAAGTTTGTCTTATCTTGTGATGAATGTCAAAGAATAGGTAACATTTGTAGACGTCAAGAAATGCCTATGAATTATTCTCTTGTTATTGAACCGTTTGATGTTTGGGGCTTTGACTATATGGGACCTTTTCCTGCCTCCAATGGTTATACACATATTTTAGTTGCTGTTGATTATGTTACTAAGTGGGTAGAAGCTATTCCAACTAGTAGTGCTGATCATAACACTTCTATTAAAATGCTTAAAGAAGTTATTTTTCCGAGGTTTGAAGTCCCTAGATATCTTATGACTGATGGACGTTTTATTCATGGTGCTTTCCGTAAGATGCTCGCTAAGTATGATGTTAATCATAGAATAGCATCTCCTTATCATCCGCATTCTAGTGGTCATGTAGAGTTGAGCAATAGAGAGCTCAAATTAATTTTGCAAAAGACTGTGAATAGATCTAGAAAGAATTGGTCCAAAAAACTTGATGATGCATTATGGGCCTATAGAACTGCATACAAAAATCCTATGGGTATGTCTCCTTATAAGATGGTTTATGGAAAAGCATGTCATTTACCTCTTGAACTTGAACATAAGGCATATTGGGCTATTAAAGAGCTCAATTATGACTTCAAACTTGCCGGTGAGAAAAGGTTATTTGATATTAGCTCACTTCATGAATGGAGAACCCAAGCCTATGAGAATGCCAAGCTTTTCAAAGAAAAAGTCAAATGCTGGCATGATAAGAGGATACAAAAGTGTGAGTTTAACGTAGGAGATTATGTGTTATTATTCAACTCTCGTTTAAGATTTTTTGCAGGAAAACTTCTCTCAAAATGGGAAGGTCCCTACGTTATCGAGGAGGTCTATCATTCTGGTGCTATAAAAATCAACAACTTCGAAGGCACAAATCCGAGGGTGGTAAATGGTCAAAGAATTAAACATTATATTTCAGGTAATCCTGTCAATGTTGAAACTAATATTATTGAAACCATAACCCCTGAGGAATACATAAGAGACACTTTCCAGAATGTTTCAGACTCCGAAAAGGCATAGGTACGTGGTATGGTAAGTAAACCGACTCCAAAACAACTCTAATGGCAATTTTTATCAGTTTTGGATTATTTAAGAATTTTAGGAAGAAAGAAGTAGTCCGAAAGGGACACGAGGCTCCCACGAGAGAGGAGCCCCCCCCCCACTATAGGGCACGCCCGCCTGTCTCGTGGGCACCTCGTGTGCCTCCCGGACTCCGTTTTCTTGTATGTTACGTATTTTGGTCAGTAAAAATTCATTATATATACTCCCTAAGGTTTTGACCACCGTATCATGCAAAAATCCTCTGTTTTCGTTTCAAGTTGTTCTTGTTGCAAATCTGGAACAAGATGTCGTCCCAAGATTTGGAGGGAGAGAGCTACATGGCTGATTATATCGCAAACCCAAAAGTATATGGGGATGTGGAACATTATGGCTGGACCACAGAGGAAGAAGAAGACTATGATCCAAAGGGGAAGGAGGAGACAAACTCTGATGAAGAGGACAGTCCACTACCTCAACCTGGTGATATGCATGTGGAGTTCAAGAAGTGAAGCCTCCCTAAGGTCCAATCTATCCCACCATGTTTTTTGTAGGATAACAAGGCAGCACTATGCAAAAAGATAATGAAACTTGAGCTCGAGAATGAGGATCTGAGGGAGGATAATTTTAGCCTCAGACGCAAGCTAGAGAAGAAAAATGCAACAACTCCACTGTCATCAACAACTCCTACTTCACCACCTCCGAAGAAATAATCACATGGGTATGGGCACTCCCCTTGGCAACTGCCAAGCTTGGGGGAGGTGCCCCGGTATCGTATCACCATCACACTTCTATCTTTACCGCTTTATTTAGTTCGATCCTTTTAGTAGTATCTTGATCTTGTGGTTTGAAGTTTTGATATCAAGTAGTCTCGAGTTTTGCTTTGTGATCTCTTTATGTAATCGAGTTTGTGTGCTATCTATAATAAAGATTAGTGTTGAGTCAAGGGCTTTGCTATGATTGCTATGATCTTGAGAAAGTGGAAAGAATAAAAGAGTTCATATTGATCTTATGGATAGTGATAACTTTACACATAGAAAGTATGAGGCATAAAAATTGTTGAGAGTTGATGAACGTAGCCTTGGTCATCGTTGCAATTAATAGGAAGTGATAAGGAAAGAGGGGTTCACATATAAATATATTATCTTGAACATCTTTTATGATTGTGAAGCACTCATTAAGTATGACATGCTAAAAGAGTTGAATGTTGGACAAGGAAGACAACGTAATGGTTTATGTTTTCCGACATCTCAGTTAAAGTATACTGTCATTGACCTTCCAAACATGTTGAGCTTGCCTTTCCCCCTCATGCTAGCCAAAATTCTTGCACCAAGTAGAGATACTACTTGTGCTTCCAAATATCCTTAAACCCAGTTTTGCCATGAGAGTCCACTATACCTACCCATGGATTGAGTAAGATCCTTCAAGTAAGTTGTCATCGGTGCAAGCAATAAAAATTGCTCTCTAAATATGTATGACTTATTAGTGCAGAGAAAATAAGCTTTGTACGAACTTGTTGTGGAAGTAATAAAAGCGATTGCATAATAAAGGTCCACATACAAGGGGAAATATAAAGTGACGTTCTTTTGCATTAAGATTTCGTGCATCAACCTTGTCGTGGAATTAACACGTCAGATGTCCTTAGTGTGAGGACTTAGTCGCGAGGCCAACGCATCTATGTGGTAGCTTGAGAGGGGTTGAGCGGAATCGAGAGACACAACACAAGACAAGGGTTTAGACAGCTTCGGGCCCCGGGAAACATCATCCGGTAAAAACCCTACATGCTGTTTGAGGCCAGATCTCATTATCATCACGAGGGACTCGCCGTAAACCGGCTCTCTGATGTCTACTACACAACCTTCTTCTTGTAGACGTTGTTGGGCCTGCAAGTGCACAGGTTTGTAGGACAGTAGCAAATTTCCCTCAAGTGGATGACCTAAGGTTTATCAATCCGTAGGAGGCGTAGGATGAAGATGGTCTCTCTCAAGCAACCCTGTAACCAAATAACAAAGAGTATCTTCTGTCCCCAACACACCCAATACAATGGCAAATTGTATAGGTGCACTAGTTCGGCGAAGAGATGGTGATACAGGTGCAAAATAGATAGTAGATATATGTTTTTGTAAACTGAAATATAAAAACAGCAAGGTAACAAGTGGTAAAAGTGAGCGTAAACGGTATTTCAATGGTAGGAAACAAGGCCTAGGGTTCATACTTTCACTAGTGCAAGTTCTCTCAACAATAATAACATAGATAGATAATATAACCAGCCCTCAACATGCAAAAAAGAGTCACTCCAAAGCCACTAATAGCGGAGAACAAACGTAGAGATCATGGTAGGGTACGAAACCAATTCAAAGTTATTCTTTCGGATCAATCTATAAAAGAGTACGTACTAGAATAACACCTTAAGATACAAATCAACCAAAACCCTAATGTCACCTAGATACTCCATTGTCACCTCAAGTATCCGTGGGCATGATTATACGATATGCATCACACAATCTCAGATTCATCCAACCAACACAAAGTACTTCAAAGAGTGCCCCAAAGTTTCTATCGGAGAGTCAAGAACGTGTGCCAACCCCTATGCATACGTTCCCAATGTCATGAAACCCGCAAGTTGATCACCAAAACATACATCAAGTGGCACATGATATCCCATTGTCACCACAGATAATCACGGCAAGACATACATCAAGTGTTCTCATAAAAGACTCAATTCGATAAGATAACTTCAAAGGGGAAACTTAATTCATCGCAAGAGAGTAGAGGGGGAGAAACATCATAAGATCCAACTACAATAGCAAAGCTCGGGATACATCAAGATCGTTCCATAGAGGAACACGAGAGAGAACACGAGAGAGAGAGAGAGAGAGAGAGAGAGAGAGAGAGATCAAACACATAGCTACTGGTACATACCCTCAGCCCCGAGGGTGAACTACTCCCTCCTCGTCATGGATAGCGCAGGGATGATGAAGATGGCCACCGGTGATGGGATCCCCCTCCGGCAGGGTGCCGGAATGGGCTCCCGAGAGGTTTTTGGTGGCTACAGAGGCTTGCGGCGGCGGAACTCCCGATCTATCTTCTGTTCTGGAAGTTTTAGTGTACGTAGGTATATATGGGTGAAAGAAGTACGTCAGTGGACCGAAGGGGGGGGCACGAGGCAGGGGGCGCGCCCCCACCCTCGTGGGCACCTTCCTTCTTCCCTGACGTGCACTCCAAGTCCATCGGGTGGCTTTCCTTCCAAAAATAACTTCTCCAGTTGATTTCGTTCTGTTTTGACTCCGTCTGATATTCCTTTTCCTTGAAACACTAAAATAGGCATAAAACATCAAATCTGGGCTGGGCCTCCGGTTAATAGGTTAGTCCCAAAAATAATATAAAAGTGGATAATAAAGCCCAATATTGCCTAAAACAGTAGATAAAGTAGCATGGAGCAATCAAAAATCATAGATACGTTGGAGACGTATCAAGCATCCCCAAGCTTAATTCCTACTCGTCCTCGAGTAGGTAAATGATAAAAAAGAATTTTTGATGTGGAGTGCTACTTGGCATAATTTCAATGTAATTCTTCTTACTTGTGATATGAATATTCAGATCCGAAAGATTCAAGACAAAAGTTCATATTGACATAAAAATAATAATACTTCAAGCATACTAATAAAGCAATTATGTCTTCTCAAAATAGCATGGCCAAAGAAAGTTATCCCTACAAAATCATATAGTCTGGCTATGCTCCATCTTCCCCACACAAAATATTTAAATCATGCACAACTCCGATGACAAGCCAAGCAATTGTTTCATACTTATGACATTCTCAAAACTTTTTCAATCTTCACGCAATACATGAGCGTGAGCCATGGATATAGCACTATATGTGGAATAGAATGGTGGTTGTGGAGAAGACAAAAAGGGAGAAGATAGTCTCACATCAACTAGGCGTATCAACGGGATATGGAGATGCCCATCAATAGATATCAATGTGAGTGAGTATGGATTGCCATGCAACGGATGCACTACAGCTATAAGTATATGAAAGCTCAACAAAAGAAACTAAGTGGGTGTGCATCCAACTCGCTTGCTCACGAAGACCTAGGGCAGTTTGAGGAAGCCCATCATTGGAATATACAAGCCAAGTTCTATAATGAAAATTCCCACTAGTATATGAAAGTGACAACATAGGAGACTCTCTATCATGAAGATCATGGTGCTACTTTGAAGCACAAGTGTGGTAAAAGGATAGTAGCATTGTCCCTTCTCTCTTTTTCTCTCATTTTTTTATTTGGGCCTTTCTCTCTTCTTTTTATGGCCTCTTTTTTTTCGGAGTCTCATCCCGACTTGTGGGGGAATCATAGTCTCCATCATCCTTTCCTCACTGGGACAATGCTCTAATAATGATGATCATCACACTTTTATTTACTTACAACTCAATAATTACAACTCGATACTTAGAACAAATTATGACTCTATATGAATGCCTCCGGCGGTGTACCGGGATATGCAATGAATCAAGAGTGACATGTATGAAAGAATTATGAACGGTGGCTTTGCCACAAATACGATGTCAACTACATGATCATGCTAGCAATATGACAATGATGGAGTGTGTCATAATAAACGGAACGGTGGAAAGTTTCATGGTAATATATCTCGGAATGGCTATGGAAATGCCATGATAGGTAGGTATGGTGGCTGTTTTGAGGAAGGTATATGATGGGTGTATGATACCGGCGAAAGGTGCGCGGTATTAGAGAGGCTAGCAATGGTGGATGGGTGAGAGTGCGTATAATCCATGGACTCAACATTAGTCATAAAGAACTCATACACTTATGGCAAAAATCTAGAAGCTATCAAAGCAAAGTATTACGCACATGCTCCTAGGGGGATAGATTGGTAGGAAAAGACCATCGCTCGTCCCCGACCGCCACTCATAAGGAAGACAATCAATAAATAAATCATGCTCCGAGTTCATCACATAACGGTTCACCATACGTGCATGCTACGGGAATCACAAACTTCAACACAAGTATCCTTTAAATTCACAACTACTCAACTAGCATGACTCTAATATCACCATCTTCATATCTCAAAACAATTATCAAGCATCAAACTTTTCTTAGTATTCAACGCACTCAAAAGAAAGTTTCACATATCTTGAATACCAAGTATATTAACATTAAGCAAATTACCATGCTATTAACGACTCTCAAAATAATGTAAGTGAAGCATGAGAGTTCATCTATTTCTTAAAATAAAACTACCACCATGCTCTAAAAGATATAAGGGATGCACTAGAGCAAATGACAAACTACTCCGAAAGATATAAGTGAAGATCAATGAGTAGTCGAATAATTATACAACTATGTGAAGACTCTCCCATTTAATAATTTCAGATCTTGATACTTTTATTGAAACAGCAAGCAAAGCTAAAGAAAACTACAATGCAAGGATAGCACAACTCATGTGAAGAAGCAAAAACTTAGGCTCAACCGATACTAACCAATAGTTGTTGAAGAAGAAAGGTGGGATGCCTACCGGGGCATCCCCAAGCTTAGATGCTTGAGACTTCTTGAAATATTATCTTGGGGTGCCTTGGTAATCCCCAAGCTTGAACTTTTGTGTCTCCTTAATTCCTCTCATATCATGGTTTCTCTTTTTATCAAAAGCTTCATTCACAACAAACTCAACAACTCGTGAGATAGGTTAGTATAAACCAATGCAAAACCTTATCATTTTCTACTGTAACAAATCACTAAAATTATTATTCAACATTGCATACTAAATGCATCTGCATATTTAATACTCCTATCACCAAATAGAATCATTAAACAAGCAAACATATGCAAACAATGCAAGCATAACAGCAATCTGTCAAAACAGTATAGTCTGTAAAGAATGCAAGATTCATCATAGTTCCCTAACTCCAAAAATTATGAAATAAAATTCCCACTGTAATAAATTTATCCGAGCTCATTATGCCAAAAGTTTCAACATTATATCATGCTCTGACTTTTCTAGGGAATTTTTGCAACAGCGGTAAACTTTCTGTTTTCAAACAGCAACATGTATACTAGCAAAATAAGCATGGCAAAGGCTATACTTGACTTTTTTATTGAAACTAAAGATGCAAAACATTATTCTAAATAACATCAACCAAATACTAACAAAATAAATTGACGCTCCAAGCAAAACACATATCATGTGGTGAATAAAAATATAGCTCCAAGTAAAGTTACCGATGAATGAAGACGAAAGAGGGGATGCCATCCGGGGCATCCCCAAGCTTAGGCTCTTGGTTGTCCTTGAATATTACCTTGGGGTGCCTTGGGAATCCCCAAGCTTAGGCTCTTGCCACTCCTTATTCCATAGTCCATAGAATCCTTACCCAAAACTTGAAAACTCCACAACACAAAACTCAACAGAAAACTCGTAAGCTCCGTTAGTATAAGAAAATAAAACAACCACATAGGTACTGTAATGAACTCATTCTAAATTCATATTAGTGTAATATATACTGTATTCCAACTTATCTATGGTTCATACCCTCCGATACCACTCATAGATTCATCAAAATAAGCAAACAACACATAGAAAACAGAATCTGTCAAAAACAGAACTGTCTGTAGTAATCTGTATCAAACGTATAGTTATGGAACTTAAAAAATCTTACCAAAGTAGGAAGTCCTAAGAAATTCTTGTACCAATCCATATCAAAACGAATCAGATCAGAAGCACATTTCTGTGAATTAACAAAACTAATTTACTGGATGCAAAAGTTTCTGATTTTCAGCAGGATCAACACAACTATCACCGTAAGCTATCCTAAAGGTCTTACTTGGCTCTTTATTGAAACAAAAGCTATAAAACATGATTACTACAGTAGCATAATAATGTGAACACACAAAAACAGTAAGGATAAATATTGGGTTGTCTCCCAACAAGCGCTTTTCTTTAATGCCTTTCTAGCTAGGCATGATGATGACAATGATGCTCACATAAAAGATAAGAATTGAAACATAACGGGAGCATTATGAAGCATATGGCTAGCACATTTAAGTCTAACCCACTTCCTATGCATATGGATTTTGTGAGCAAACAACTTATGGGAACAATAATCAACTTGCATAGGAAGGTAAAACAAGCATAACTTCAAGATTTTAAGCACATAGAGAGGAAACTTGACATTATTGCAACTCCTACAAGCATATGTTCCTCCCTCATAATAATTTTCAGTAGCATCATGGATGAATTCAACAATATAACCAGCACCTAAAGCATTCTTTTCATGATCTACTAGCATAGAAATATTATTACTCTCCACATAAGCAAAATTCTTCTCATGAATAGTAGTGGGAGCAAACTCAACAAAATAACTATCATATGATTTAAAATTAGGATCAAGATGACAAGTTTCATTGTTATCATTATTCTTTAAAGCATACATGTCATCACAATAACCATCATAGATAGGAGGCATGCTTTCATCATAGTAAATTTGCTCATCAAAGCTTGGCGGACAAAAAATATCATCTTCATCAAACACAGCATCCCCAAGCTTGTAGCTTTGCATATCATTAGCATCATGGATATTCAAGGAATTCATACTAACAACATTGCAATCATGCTCATCATTCACATATTTTATGCCAAGAATTCTATGTAATTCTTCTTCTAGTACTTGAGCACAATTTTCCTTCCCATCGTTTTCACGAAAGACATTAAAAAGATGAAGCATATGAGGCACTCTCAATTCCATTTTTTTAGTTTTCTTTTATAAACTAGACTAGTGCTAAAAAAAGAAACAAAAAGATTCGATTGTAAGATATAAAGATATACCTTCACTTAGCTAGCCTCCCCGGCAACGGCGCCAGAAAAGAGCTTGATGTCTACTACACAACCTTCTTCTTGTAGACGTTGTTGGACCTGCAAGTGCATAGGTTTGTAGGACAGTAGAAAATTTCCCTCAAGTGGATGACCTAAGGTTTATCAATCTGTAGGAGGCGTAGTATGAAGATGGTCTCTCTCAAGCAACACTGCAACCAAATAACAAAGAGTCTCTTGTGTCCCCAACACACCGAATACAATGGCAAATTGTATAGGTGCACTAGTTCGGCGAAGAGATGGTGATACAAGTGCAAAATAGATAGTAGATATAGGTTTTTGTAAACTGAAAATATAAAAACAGCAAGGTAACAAGTGGTAAAAGTGAGCGTAAACGGTATTGCAATGGTAGGAAACAAGGCCTAGGGTTCATACTTTCACTAGTGCAAGTTCTCTCAACAATAATAACATAGATAGATAATATAACAAGCCCTCAACATGCAACAAAGAGTCAGTCCAAAGCCACTAATAGCGGAGAACAAATGTAGAGATCATGGTAGGGTACGAAACCACCTCAAAGTTATTCTTTCCGATCAATCTATAAAAGAGTTCATACTAGAATAACACCTTAAGATACAAATCAACCAAAACCCTAATGTCACCTAGATACTCCATTGTCACCTCAAGTATCCGTGGGCATGATTATACGATATGCGTCACACAATCTCAGATTCATCCAACCAACACAAAGTACTTCAAAGAGTGCCCCAAAGTTTCTATCGGAGAGTCAAGAACGTGTGCCAACCCCTGTGCATAGGTTCCCAATGTCATGAAATCCGCAAGTTGATCACCAAAACATACATCAAGTGGCACATGATATCCCATTGTCACCACAGATAATCACGGCAAGACATACATCAAGTGTTCTCATAAAAGACTCAATCCGATAAGATAACTTCAAAGGGGAAACTCAATTCATCACAAGAGAGTAGAGGGGGAGAAACATCATAAGATCCAACTACAATAGCAAACCTCGGGGTACATCAAGATCGTGCCATAGAGGAACACGAGAGAGAACACGAGAGAGAGAGATCAAACACATAGGTACTGGTACATACCCTCAGCCCCGAGGGTGAACTACTCCCTCCTCATCACGGATAGCGTCGGGATGATGAAGATGGCCACCGGTGATGGGATCCCCCTCCGGCAGGGTGCCGGAATGGGATCCCGATAGGTTTTTGGTGGCTACAGAGGCTTGCGGCGGCGGATCTCCTGGTCTATCTTCTGTTCTGCAAGTTTTAGGGTACATAGGTATATATGGGTGAAAGAAGTACGTCGGTGGACCGAAGGGGGGGCCACGAGGCAGGGGGTGCACCCTAGGGGGGTGGGCGCGCCCCCACCCTCGTGGGCACCTCCCTTCTTCCCTGACGTGCACTCCAAGTCCATCGGGTGGCTTTCCTTCCAAAAATAACTTCTCCAGTTGATTTCGTTCTGTTTTGACTCCGTCTGATATTCCTTTTCCTCGAAACACTGAAATAGGCATAAAACAGCAAATCTGGGCTGGGCCTCCGGTTAATAGGTTAGTCCCAAAAATAATATAAAAGTGGATAATAAAGCCCAGTATTGCCTAAAACAGTAGATAAAGTAGCATGGAGCAATCAAAAATTATGGATACGTTGGAGACGTATCACTCTCCTCTAGTTGTGTCTAGCCCTAGAGATTGTTTCTTGCTTTTCCCTCCTTGGGGAGCCCTGCCCCCTTTATATATGTTGAAGGGGCGGGTTACATGTGGAGTCCAACTAGGACTTTAACTTAAACTATTTTGACTTCCCTTCATGGGCTTCATAACTCCTGGCAACCCAGTTATTACCGACTGCCGGTTTAACATGGTCTGTCGGTTTAACATGGTCTGTCGGTTTAACATTGTCTGTCGGTTTAACATTGTCTGTCGGTTTAACATTGTCTGCCGGTTTAACATTGTCTGCCGGTTTAACATCTGACTTGACTCTTGCCAGTTTACCATCAGCCGGTTTACCGTCTGGCTTAGCCATCTATCTTGGCTCTCTGTCTTAACTGTCTGCCGGTTTACCATCCGCCGGTTTAACAAGTCCCGGCCGGGTTACGACTCCGGCCGGGTCATACCGCGGGGTATATCCCCGACATTAGCCCCCAGTTTAATTTAGATTTATCCATGTTAAACTGACTCTAATCATCCTTAAGTCCTTGTCACTTCCTTCTTCTAGAAAATCCGGTTTAATAGGCCTGCTTCATAATCACCTTGCTGACATTGGTTTCTCATAGAAAATATATTGTGAAGAATAACTCCTTTGATTCAGCTCCCAATGCTTAAAAACAATATTGGTCCTTGAAATACTTATCTGATCTTCAGCCGGTTTAAGAATGTAGAACTTCGCCGGTTCATCTCAATCACTAGTCAGAATTGAGTATTCCACATATGTAGCCCCCAAGTGCCGGGTTGTCATGCTTGCAGCAACTTGGGACTTGTAATTGCCTGATGCTCATAAAAACTTCAACCAGTGTAGCCCCCAAGGGCTGGGTCATTATGCAATAATGAGCAGGGACTTTGTAAATATAATCTTGTAAACTTTGAACAACGGTGTAGCCCCCAAGGGCCAGCTCAGTAAGATAATATTGAGCTGGGACTTGATACATACTTGAATGAAAATAACATCATGTGATGTAACCCCCATCATGGGGCTTGAATACATGTCCACAAGGTTAAGAACCTTGTGCTTTACCAACTGAGCAGTGTACCCTTCAATATAATGAATAAAAAGCTTTGTACCTTGAATTGTTGACAGGAGCAATTGGTAGCCCCCAAGGGTCGGCTCATTATAATGTGATGAGTCGGGTCTTCAATAAGATGAGCAAAAAATGACTTTGAATTAGCCCCCAAGTGTCATGGTGCATGCTTGCAGCGACATGAGACTTGCATATTTGATGTAATCTCAACTTAAATAATGTAGCCCCCAAGTGCCGGGTTGTAAGCCTGCAGCAACTCGGGACTATTCCTTCCATTGTAGAATAAATCATATCCATGGATAATATGATAGCCATTACGCTAAAGCGTCTTTGAAAAGCTTAATCATAATACTGGTTATTGATAACCATAATAAAAATCCAGCCGTGTTGGCTATTAAAGATTTGAATAATATAATCCAATGATTTATGAGCGCATGATTCCAATGGCGCAATCCAAATATATATTGGTGACTTATAGTCCAAAGCCAGGCCGGATTAAGAAATGTCGGTTCATAATTGATTATATGCTAACAGCTGATAACTGGAAGCCATGCCGGGTTAAAAAACACCGGGTTGATGTAATGAAATATAGTCTGGCCGGTTCAGTAGACACCGGTTTAATTTAGAACCTTTAGCAAAAGAGATGAAACTTTCAAAAAGCAAAAGCAAATAAAACTTGTAGTCGAGGCTTTTCGAGGGCTGCCTGGCCCAAATTCGAGGCTTTTCATGGGCTGCCAGGCCGCTGAGTTAAACCATTTGACAAAGCCTTGTAAGATGGGCCTCCAACTAACCAATCGTCGTTTTAACTTTGACAAGTTCAGGGTCTCAATGAGAGTAACTGTCAAACATTCAGCGGGTCATGCCAGGATTACCTGGATAGGAGTGGCTTACTTGATGAACGCAGGTTAACCCGGGGTTTTAGGTGAATACACCAGGCTTCCAAGCCGTGGATCGATGCCCAATTACAAGGGTCCTTTCAAACTCTTTCTTACTTTACACAAAGAGCCCCCAAGTAACTTTGTGAGCTGTTCTCAATGGGTGCCTATGTTTGAGTTGTGCGTAGCGACAAGACTCTCTTTGGCCCCTTGGGTGTGAAGCTCCCAAGCTTTGTTGTGGCATGATAGCCGGATTAATGGACAGAACTCCGCTTTGTCAGCTGAAGCCCCCATCTAACCAATAATATGATAAGCCAATAAGGCGGGATACCCATGTTTGAACCGCGCGTCAGGGCAGTAGGTCCTCTTTGGCAACCTTTAACATTTTTGCAAGAGATAAATTCTTCTTGAACCGGATATTGAGAGCTTCAGAGCTTTGTGGGAGATAGATTTCCCCTTGAACCGGATATTAAATCGGAATCTTCATTTTCAGCCGGAAATTTTCTGACAGCCTTTAAATTTTCTGACGGCCTTTAAATTTTCATCAATATAACATTAGCCTCTGGGACCGGGTTATCTTTCCCTTCAACATCCTGGGGCACTTGAATTTGTTGAAACTAGCAAGACTTGCTGAGTCATATCATCATAGCCCCCGAGTCTTAAGATGACTCAAGGAGTTGTCTTGAGATTCTCCGTATTTGACCATAGCAGATGGTATATATATCATCGGTGTTAATAACGTGATGTAAATCCACGGAAGGTTGAGGTGACTGTGGCGGATTATAAATGACCTCGTATGAGCCGTGTTAGCAACTTGGTCAATGGTTCCTTCCAACTGGTTGTTTGATGTGGACCAAATTGTAGTGGCAGTGATTTGTGCGCATGTCCATTGATCCATCCAGTGCAGATGGCGGCTGAATGATAATTTGCCTCCAATTTGAAAGAAAGTCGGGCTACCCAAGCTGTGACTTGCTCATACTCAATGAACAGCTCATGCAGACAGGTGCGGCCTGATGTGTTGATGTAGACCGGACCGCAAGAGACAGATGGAAAAATAACTGCAGCATCAGAGGTGGCTCAAACAGATGACCCGGCCGCGGTGTTGTAAGCCAGCACGGACGGGCAAGTCAATCACGAACGCGGTAAACCATACAGGCGAGTCAGCCACGTCGTGTTGATATAAATTGGGCCGAAGAAATGGCGGCATGCACATATGTAGGTCTTGGACCAGATGATAGCGCATCATAATAGTGGCACGAGCCATATCTCCATGATCCTTATTATTACAGTGAATAATTGTCCTGCATACAATATTGCAGACCAAGGCAAAGATAAACTGCTCTTTGACAAAAATAATATGTGCCAATAAAATATATTGTAGATGGATATCACCTGATGTGCCAGGCCGGAAATAATCCGGCATGAAATTGATGATCACTAGGTGAAGTTGAAATCGCTCACGGGCATGTCGGCCGCGGCAGACGGCCACGGTGTTGTAAACCGGCGCAGTCATGAGAGACGGCCACGGCGTTATAAACCGGTGCGGGAATCCGTTGAGTAACGACAACCACTGGTACCGAATGATGTTGGCCCGCCTCCATCTCCACGGTATAATGCCACATTATAATGAATATTCTCATGTCTATAAAATATAGCAGGGCAAAGTAGTTTTGCTTGGATGAATTAAGATATACTTAAAAATAAATAGGGTAAATAGCACCTGATACTCAGCCCCAAGGTTGATGATGATTTCTGGATCCTGACGTAAGAAGCAGTACTGATAGTACTATACACATAGTGTTTGTAGTCTGCCTTTGAACTAAGAAGCATTTTTTGAAAATTGCTCTGATGATCCGCTAGTAGCACTTTATCTCTTCTGACTCGGATGGATGTAGCAGGTCCCTTGATGTACGTAACAATTTTTGGCAGCTGGTAGCATGGTCGTCCTATTTTTGCTTCATCTGATCTTAATTCAGTATCTCTTCCATAATGACCCTTTGTACAAAGATCTCCAATGTTTGGCTGATTACACCATCCGTAACAAGCTCGAGCTCTTGTAATCTTACAGGGTAAAATGATCGGGCCGCCGGGTTGTCATTACTGGCAGCGCTGCTTTTCTTTTCGCGGCGAAACTGACGCTTCACAAAGACCGGTCGGGCTAGACATCAGGAACAGGTAGCAAACCCAGAACACAGCAACACCGGCCATCTTCAGTTTAACACTGCCACTCCTGACCAAAGGTTGTTGAAAACTTGGTGGAATACGTGAAGACCGGCAAGTGATGTAGGTCCGGATCATGGTCGAAGTCTTGCAGCAGATATGATGTGTACTATGGTTGAATCTTCCACTCGGCGACACCGAGGCTGGCAATTTACAGCAAGGGCGGCTGACTCTGATAAGGCAGAGGCTGCGCAGTGTGGTTTAACACAGCCGAGTCAGCAAAGGACGAGCCCGCGGGTTATGGTGGCGACTTGCCAAAACAGCTGGGCGCAGTGGCAGGGGGAGCAAGGCGAGGCAGCTCGGGGCCGCGGCAGAGCTAGGGGCGCTGGAGGCACGGAAGCCCGGGTTGGAGAGGCATAGCTGTGGCCGGTTTAGCGCAAGCGCACAACAGCAGAGGCAACGACCACAGCTCGGCGGGTCAACCCCAGGCGGTTTGGGCAGCACCGTAACAGAGGAGGAGGCGATCCGGCGGCTCGAAGAGGCCAGATGAGTCAGTAGATGGCGAGGTGATGGTTTGATTCGGTTACCACGGCGATTTGGCGAGGCGATGGCGGTTTAGAGCGAGGCGACTTGGTGTTTGATGCGGGGCTGCAGTAGAGACGAGGCCATGCTCTGAGGTGAATCCGCTATGGTGGAGCTTTAGATGCAGAGATGAACTGGTGGACAACGGTGGAAGCGAGGCTGCGGTGGCCAAAGTCGCTCGAAGCACATGTCGGGCGGCTCTTTCGGTTTGACGGTGAGGCCGGCTCAGGTGTGGGGTAGTATGGCGAGCAGAGTGCTCTGACCGAAACCGGACGAGGGCGAGGTGTAGCGGTGATTTATCTTGGTGATTTGACAAATCCGAGTCACTGGCCACATTAGTTTCCTGGTCGCTTCTTTTTTCCGGGTCGCGGCCACACGTTTGCTGGGCTGAAGCGTCGGGTGGTTCAACAACAGTGGAGGTGGCGACTTGTGGCTCGTGAAGAAGGCGGATTAGCATGAGCAGCTCAGAGCGCATCGGAGACGGAGCTGTCAGGTTGGAGAAGAGCAGAGGCAGAAACCGGCGACGGCGGCTCGCAGCAGATCGTGGGCGGCTCTAACCAGAACGAGACACGTCCACGGCTGTAGATGAGATGGGGGCGAGGAGAACGCCGACTACTCGATGTGTGGCCGCAGGGAACAGTAGTCCCGGAGGCATAGGAAGACCGGGCGGCTCAGCAACCGTTGCGAGGAGCACTGGCGGAGGCGGTTTGCCGGCCACGGCAGTGGAGTGAGCGCGGTGTCGTCTTGATCCGGAGGTCATCGCGGCGAAGCCGGTTCATGCTCAGAACGGCAGCGGAGGCGGGCGCCTTGAAACATAGACACATGCGCGGTCAATGGCCAAGTCCGTGTCATGGCCGGCTCGATTTCCTGCTCGTGGTCCTCCTTCCCTTAATTCTTGAATTAACCTCTTGATAATTTCCTCCATTGGGTTGTACTAGTATTTTGAACCATTGGGTTGACGCTTGATGTGATGGAAACTATACACTATTGTCTGTACTTGTGATGTGATGCGTGGCCTCCGCCATCGTGGCTTTTCTCGTTGAGGAGTAGCAGTACTAGTTGATGCCCTCGAGACTTGAAGTGCATCTAATCAGTAAAAAGGTTGCAGAAGAATTGATAATCCTGGCGACTTCAAGCCTGTATGCATCAACGGCAACCCGGCGAATCAGACAGAAACCATCGCAACTTACGATTTTGGCATGTATGGATGATCAGCTGGCTTAATTCCATGTTGAATCGAGATCTCTGTAGCAGCTCTCCTTCTTTCTGTAAACCGGACAAGTACTATTAGCAACAGTAATTGTTCTGAACTACCCCAATTAGTCTCAGCCTCGGTGGGTTATCATGGCGCGTGTAACGAGCGCTGAGCCTGCAATCCTAATTTTTTGACTGTTTCGTCGGACGTCTTCTGCGCCGGCTCTTTGTCATCCAACACATCATGAATTTCTCGATCCCTGAGATGGATCCCTCCAAGAATATCAACACCACCGTGCGCGGGCCCCACGGTGGGCGCCAACTGTCGTGGAATTAACACGCCAGATGTCCTTAGTGTGAGGATTTAGTCGCGAGGCCAACGCATCTATGTGGTAGCTTGAGAGGGGTTGAGCGGAATCGAGAGACGCAACACAAGACAAGGGTTTAGACAGCTTCGGGCCCCGGTAACATCATCCGGTAAAAACTCTACATGATGTTTGAGGCTAGATCTCATTATCATCACGAGGGAGTAGGGATGGCAATTTTATCCATGGATCTGGATATCCGTGGATACCCGACCTGGTTGGGCAAGGGTATGGAGCGCATTTCCGCCCATGGATCCATGGATCTGGATACCCGTGAACGGTCGGGTTGGGCACGGTTACAATTTCTGCTCCATGGATATCCAGTGGATACCCTTATGACACATGGGACCATATGTTAGGATGAAAATGACTCCATCATTATTGAAGACTAATTTGGAGCCAAGTGTGCTCATGTGGACAGTCGGATGGGTCTCCAATTACTAGTGCACATAATGTTGGTAGTGCATTTGAATTTAAGTATGCTATGTACTTTATTTATGCAACTTTTGTTTTGATTTGTTCTCTGGGAAGTCTTCATGCTGATTTTTCTATGCCCATGGAGCTCGATGGGTATCTGGGTATCCAGTGGATTTGGGCATGGGCACAAGTTGTGCCGATGGATACTTTGGTTGATGGGCAGAGGGCGGGAAGATGGATCATGGGTTGGATTTGGACCAACTCCACCCGCCCCAAACCCGACCCATTGCCATCCCTACGAGGGAGTCGTCGTAAACCGGCTCTCCTCTAGTTGTGTCTAGCCCTAGAGATTGTTTCTTGCTTGTCCCTATTTGGGGAGCCCTGCCCCTCCTTATATATGTTGAAGGGGAGGGTTACATGTGGAGTCCAACTCGGACTTTAACTTAAACTATTTTGACTTCCCTTCATGGGCTTCATAACTCCTGGAAACCCAGTTATTACTGACTGCCGGTTTAACATGGTCTGCCGGTTTAACATTGTCTGCCGGTTTAACATTGTCCGCCGGTTTAACATTGTCTGCCGGTTTAACATCTGACTTAACTCCTACCGGTTTACCATCAGCCGGTTTACCGTCTGTCTTAGCCATCTGGCTTGGCTCTCTGTCTTAATTGTCCGCCGGTTTACCATCCGCCGGTTTAACAAGTCCCGGCCGGGTTACGACTCCGGCCAGGTCATACCGCGGGGTATATCCCCGACAAACCCTAAACGCGCATGACAACCTCTGCTTCCCTCTGCGAAGGGCCTATCTTTTACTTTATGTTTTTACTTTATGCTTGAGTCAAGGTGATCTTCACCTTTCCCTTTTTCACTTTATCCTTTGGCAAGCTCTTCGTGTTTGAAAGATCATGATATATATATCGAATTGAATGTAAGTTAGCATGGGCTATTATTGTTGATATCACCTAAAGGTGGATATGTTGGGAGGCAACACAATAAGCCCCTATCTTTCTCAGTGTCCGGCTAAAACTCTATAACCACAAGTATTGCGTGAGTGTTAGCAATTATAGGAGACTACGAGATAGTTGAGTATGTGAGCTTGCTGAAAAGTTCTATTATTGACACTTTCTGATGTTACGATAAATTGCAATTGCCTCAATGACTGAGATTATACTTTGTTAGTTCCCAATGAAGTTTTTGAACCATACTTGACATTGTGAATTGCTTATTACTTGAGCTTAGGAAATCATATGACAAAAAAATCTATATATGTTGTTGTTATTAGAATGATCATGATGCCCTCATGTCCGTATTTTATTTTTATCGACACCTCTATCTCTAAACATGTGGACATATTTTTTGATTTCGGCTTCCACTTGAGGACAAGCGAGGTCTAAGCTTGGGGGACCTGATACGTCCATTTTGCATCATGCTTTTATATAAATATTTATTGCATTATGGGCTGTTATTACACATTATATCTCAATACTTATGGCTATTCTCTCTTATTTTACAAGGTTTACCATGAAGAGGGGGGATGCCGGCAGTTGGAATTCTGGCTGGAAAGGAGCGAACGTTGGAAACCTATTCTGCACAACTCCAAAAGTCCTGAAACTCCACGAAACAAATTTTCGGATTTAATAAGAATTTATGAGCGAAAGAAATATGCCAGGGGGCCCCACCCTGTCCAAGAGACAGGGGGGCACGCCCCCCCCCTATAGGGCGCGGCCCCCTATCTCCTGGGCCCCCTGGTGGGCCGCCGGCGTCCATCTTCTGCTATATCATCACTTTTACCCTGGAAAAAATCGTGGGCAAGCTTACGGGACGAAACTCCGCCGCCACGAGGCGGAACCTTGGCGGAATCAATCTAGGGCTCTGGCGGAGCTGTTCTGCCGGGGACACTTCCCTCCGGGAGGGGGAAATCATCACCAACGTCATCACCAATGACCCTCTCATCAAGAGGGGGTCAATCTCCATCAACATCTTCACCAGCACCATCTCCTCTCAAAACCCTAGTTCATCTCTTGTATCCAAACTTGTATCAAAACCACAAATTGGTACCTGTGGGTTGCTAGTAGTGTTGATTACTCCTTGTAGTTTATGCTAATTGGTTTACTTGGTGGAAGATAATATGTTCAGATCCTTTATGCATATTATTACTCCTCTGATTATGAACATGAATATGCTTTGTGAGTAGTTACGTTTGTTCCTGAGGACATGGGTGAAGTCTTGCTATTAGTAGTCATGTGAATTTGATATTCGTTCGATATTTTGATGAGATGTATGTTGTCTTTTCCTCTAGTGGTGTTATGTGAACATTGACTACATGACACTTCACCATTATTTGGGCCTAGAGGAAGGCATGGGGAAGTAATAAGTAGATGATGGGTTGCTAGAGTGACAAAAGCTTAAACCCTAGTTTATGTGTTGCTTCGTTAGGGGTTGATATGGATCCATATGCTTAATGATGTGGTTAGGTTTACCTTAATACCTTCTTTTGTAGTTGCGGATGCTCGCAATAGGGGTTAATCATAAGAGGGATGCTTGTCCAAGTTAGGGCAGTACCCAAGTACCGGTCCACCCACATATCAAATTATCAAAGTACCGAACGCGAATCATATGAACGTGATGAAAACTAGCTTGACGATAATTCCCAATGTGTCCTCGGGAGATCCTTCTTCATTATTAGAATTTTTCCAGGCTTATCCTTTGCTACCTAAAGGATTGGTCCACCTTGCTGCACTTCATTTACTTTATTTACTTTTTGCTCGTTACTATTTATCTTATCACAAAACTATCTATCACCTACTATTTCAGTGCTTGCAGAGAAAACCTTATCGAAAACCGCTTATCATTTCCTTCTGCTCCTCGTTGGGTTCGACACTCTTACTTATCAAAAGGACTACGATAGATCCCCTACACTTGTGGGTCATCAATCATGCTATAAGTTCGGGGTGCCACACTGTCGAAAGTGTTCGGACTTTTCTTGCCGTGTTATGGGGTACACTAAAGCCCCTGGCGAACCGGACGTACCAAAATGTACGGGTGCAATTTATAATAAATAAGCAGTAATGAAAAAGGATAAAGAAATGTAATAGTAAGCTGACGCTATACATTATTTTCCCTTGTTATTTAAATAATACGTCAAAGCGTATGTATACAAGTAATGCGATAAGCAAAATATGACTATTTGACATGTCCTGGCCAAGGGTAAGCTGCATGTGGGTATGTAAAACAGGTATTGCGATCATTATCAGAGACCACCTGGGGATTCCTTTGTACGCCAAAGCTTCTTGTCTCCTTGGTGTGTCCGTCTCGCTATGGGTCCGATTCAGGCTCTCCCGGAGATAGGGACCTGAAAAGAAAAATGGTGTAAAGGTACATGGATCCTGGGGCAGTTGAGCCGCATTACGGACCGTGTCATAGCTGTGCCTCTGCCTATGCCCATGGTATTTGGAGTGTGTAATTATGTACGCGCGGCACAAATTTTGCACCTTGACTGGGACTAGGACGGAGGCTGAATTGCTAGGTGAGCTCTGGACGTGCCGGACGATCCTGTTGCAGGGTACTCTGGACTCGCTTGACAGTGTCCAGGTTCTTTATCGGAGTATTGGCGGTCTGCATAAGAAGGCTGCTTTGTACTTCTGCTGTGAGGGCCGCAGTGTGCTCCTCCGTACGGAGCGAGCATTTTGTGTTTCCATTAACTGTTATAACCCCGCGAGGTCCTGGCATTTTGAGCTTGAGGTATGCATAATGCGGTACTGTATTGAATCTAGCAAATGCGGCTCGTCCGAGCAGTGCGTGATAGCCACTACGGAAGGGGACGATGTCGAAGATTAACTCCTCGCTTCGAAAATTGTCTGGAGATCCGAAGACCATTTCCAGTATGATTGAGACCATGCAACAGGCCTCTACCGTAGTAATGAAAAAGGATAAAGAAATGTAATAGTAAGCTGACGCTATACATTATTTTCCCTTGTTATTTAAATAATACGTCAAAGCGTATGTATACAAGTAGTGCGATAAGCAAAATATGACTATTTGACATGTCCTGGCCAAGGGTAAGCTGCATGTGGGTATGTAAAACAGGTATTGCGATCATTATCAGAGACCACCTGGGGATTCCTTTGTACACCAAAGCTTCTTGTCTCCTTGGTGTGTCCGTCCCGCTATGGGTCCGATTCAGGCTCTCCCGGAGATAGGGACCTGAAAATAAAAATGGTGTAAAGGTACACGGATCCTGGGGCAGTTGAGCCACATTACGGACCGTGTCATAGCCGTGCCTCTGCCTATGCCCATGGTATTTGGAGTGTGTAATTATGTACGCGCGGCACAAATTTCGCCGCTTGACTGGGACTAGGACGGAGGCTGAATTGCTAGGTGAGCTCTGGACGTGCCGGACGATCCTATTGCAGGGTACTCCAGACTCGCTTGACGGTGTCCAGGTTCTTTATCAGAGAATTGGCGGTCTACATAAGAAGGCTGCTTTGTACTTCTGCTATGAGGGCCGCAGTGTGCTCCTCCGTACGGAGCGAGCGTTCTGTGTTTCCATTAACTGTTATAACCCCGCGAGGTCCTGGCATTTTGAGCTTGAGGTATGCATAATGCAGTACCACATTGAATCTAGCAAATGCGGCTCGTCCGAGCAGTGCGTGATAGCCACTACGGAAGGGGACGATGTTGAAGATTAACTCCTCGCTTCAAAATTGTCTGGAGATCCGAAGACCACTTCCAGTGTGATTGAGCCCATGCAACAGGCCTCTACACCTGGTATGACACCTTTAAAGGTGGTTTTTGTGGGTTTGATCCCTGAGGGGTCGATGCCCATTTTGTGCACTATATCCTGATAGAGCATGTTCAGGCTGCTGCCACCGTCCATAAGGACTCTTGTGAGGTGGAATCCGTCAATGATGGGGTCGAGGACTAATGCGGCCGAACCGCCATGACGGATGCTGGTAGGATGGTCCCTGCGATCAAAGGTGATCGGATAAGAAGACCATGGGTTGAACTTTGGGGCGACTGGCTCCATCGAATAGACGTCCCTTAGTGCACGCTTCCATTCCCGCTTGGGAATATGGGTGGCGTATATCATATTCACCGTTTTCACTTGGGGAGGAAATTTCTTCTGTCCTCCTGTGTTCGGCGGCCGGGGCTCCTCGTCATCATCGCTATGCAGCCCCTTTTCCTTGTTGTCGGCATTCAACTTGCCGGCCTGTTTGAACACTCAACATTCTCTGTTGGTGTGGTTGACTGGTTTATCGGGGGTGCCATGAATTTGACACGAGCGATCGAGTATGCGGTCCGAACTTGACGGGCCCGGGTTGTTTCTTTTGAATGGCTTTTTCCACTGACCGGACTTAGAGCCACTGAATCCGGCATTGACTGTCGTGTCTTCGATGTTGTCGCCATTGTTGCGACGCTTGTGTCTGTTGCGTCGTGGCTTGCCGTTGCTATCTCTAGCATCGGAAGTGCCAGGATTTCTTGATGTGTTGTTGCTGCGAGCCAGCCAGCTATCCCCGCCCGCACAAAAGTGGGTCATGAGTGTCGTGAGGGCTGCCATGGACTTTGGATTCTCTTGGCCGAGGTGTTGGGCGAGCCACTCATCACGGATGTTATGCTTAAAGGCCACTAAGGCTTCGGCATCCGGACAGTCGACGATTTGGTTCTTTTTAGTTAGGAACTGAGTCTAGAATTTCCTGGCTGACTCTCCGGGCTGCTGGGTTATGTGACTTAAGTCATCAGCATCCAGTGGTCGCACATAAGTGCCCTGGAAGTTGTCAAGGAATGCGTCTTCCAAGTTCTCACAACTGCCAATGGAGTTTGCCGACAGGCTATTTAGCCAATGTCGAGCCGGTCCTTTGAGTTTTAGTGGGAGGTACTTGATGGCATGTAGATCATCACGGCGACCCATGTGAATGTGGAGAAGGAAATTGAGGGAGTCCTGGATTAGGGGGTGTCCGGATAGCCGAACTATCACTTCTGGTCGGACTCCTGGACTATGAAGATACAAGATTGAAGACTTCGTCCCGTGTCCGGATGGGACTTTCCTTGGCATGGAAGGCAAGCTTGGCGATACGGATATGTAGATCTCCTACCATTGTAACCGACTTTGTGTAACCCTAACCCTCTTCGGTGCCTATATAAACCGGAGGGTTTTAATCCGTAGGACGAACAACAATCATACCATAGGCTAGATTCTAGGGTTTAGCCTCTCTGATCTCGTGGTAGATCTACTCTTGTACTACCCATATCATCAATATTAATCAAGCAGGAGTAGGGTTTTACCTCCATCGAGAGGGCCCAAACCTGGGTAAAAACATCGTGTCCCTTGTCTCCTATTACCATCCGCCTAGACGCACAGTTCGGGACCCCCTACCCGAGATCCGCCGGTTTTGACACCGACATTGGTGCTTTCATTGAGAGTTCCTCTGTGTCGTCATCTTTAGGCCCGATGGCTCCTCCGATCATCAATAACGATGCGGTCCAGGGTGAGACTTTTCTCCCCGAACAGATCTTCGTATTCGGCGGCTTTGCACTGCGGGCAATTCGCTTGGCCATCTAGAGCAGACTGAAACCTACGCCCCTGGCCATCAGGTAAGATTTCGAAGTTTGAACTATACGGCTGACGTCCGCGGAGACTTGATCTTCGACGGGTTCGAGCCACAGCCAAGAGCGTCACACTGTCACGATGGGCATGATCTAGCTCTGCCACCAGACAGTGCCCTGGAGGCCGCACAAGTGTCCGCTCTGACCCTTAGCTCAGAGCCGACTGCGCCAATCGAGGACGGGTGGCTAGACACCGCCTCGGGGGCTACTATCTCTACGGCGATTGAGCCGAACACCAACCCTGTCCTTTGCGAAGCTCATGACTCCAAGGTGCCGGACTCCGAACCTTCCGCACCCCTACCAATCGAATCCGATTGGGCGCCGATCATGGAGTTCACCACCACGGACATCTTTCAGCACTCGCCCTTTGGAGACATCCTGAATTCACTAAAGTCTCTCTCTTTATCAGGAGAGCCCTGGCTGGATTATGGTCAACAAGGATGGGATGCGGACGACGAAGAAATTCAAAGCCCACCCACCACCCACTTCGTAGCCACTATCGAAAGTTTAAACAACGTGCTCGATTTCGACTCCGAAGACATTGACGGTATGGACAACGATGTAGGAGATAAGCATGAACCAGCACCTATAAGGCACTGGACAGCCACCTCATCTCACGATGTATACATGGTGGACACACCTAAAGGAAGCGACAACGAGGAACAACGGGACGCCACGAGGGATCATTCCCTTGAAAAGCAGTCAAAACGGCGACGTAAGCGCCGCTCCAAATCCTGCCTCGACAAAGACAGCAGCCATACAGACCCAGCCTTAGAGCAGGGCGAATCGGTGGACGACGAACATGCCATCGAGCAACCGTCCGAACAGGACAACCTGGATAAACAATCCATCCCCAACGAAAATAACAATCCAGACGATCTCACGCCGGACAAGTTGCTGGAGCAGAAGAACCTCCACAAAAGGCTCGTCGCCACTGCGCGTAGCCTGAAAAAGCAGAAGCGGAAGCTCCAAACAGCGGAAGATGTGCTCAGAATCAGATGGAGCAAAGTACTCAACACCGCAAACAAATACGGCGATAGTCGCCGAACAACGAGCTACCCGAAGCGAAAACTATTGCCCGAATTTGATGAGGAGGCCATAGAGCCCCCGCAATCAAAGAACAAGGAGACCACCTGGTCGGATAGACGACCCCATGGCAAACATAGAGTGGCAAACGGCGCCGCACACAAGCCGACACGCGACCCACACACGGATTCGCATCAAAAAGATGGCCCAGTTAGATCTATCTACGGGCCAAGAAAGCAAGCTCTAGTAAGCAATGCAACACATCAAGTATCCGAATATTACTGTACACCTAAATATAGGGGTGCCACACACCCCCTATGTTTCACCGATGAGGTTCTGGATTATGAATTTCCAGCGGGATTCAAGCCCGTAAACATAGAGGCATACGACGGAACAACAGACCCTGGAGTCTGGATTGAGGATTACATTCTCCACATACACATGGCTAGAGGAGATGACCTCCACGCCATAAAATACTTACCCCTCAAGCTCAAAGGGCCAGCCCGGCATTGGCTCAAAAGCCTCCCCAAAAACACCATTGGAAGTTGGGAAGAGCTCGAGGATGCTTTTTGGGCAAATTTTCAAGGGACCTATGTCCGACCTCCGGATGCAGACGATTTAAGTCACATAACTCAACAACCCGAAGAGTCAGCCCGAAAATTCTGGAATAGATTCCTTACTAAAAAGGACCAAATAGTCGACTGTCCGGACACCGAAGCCTTAGCAGCTTTAAAACACAACGTCCGAGACGAATGGCTCGCCAGACACCTCGGCCAAGAAAAGCCAAGAACAATGGCCGCGTTAACAAGCCTCATGACCCGCTTTTGCGTGGGAGAGGATAGCTGGCTGGCAAGATGCAGTACCAGTGACCCAAGTACATCCGAAGTCAGGGATGGAAACGGGAAAACGCGGCGCAGCAAGGACCAGCGCCGGACCAAGGGAAACAGCCCGAAGAGCATGGCAGTCAACGCCGGATTCAAAAGCTCTCGGCGGAATCATAAAAAACTGCCCCTTAAGGATAACAGGGACGAGCTATCTAACTTCAAAATCTTGGACAAGATATGCCAAATCCACAGTACTCCCGGGAAGCCTGCAAACCATACACACAGAGATTGTTGGGTCTTCAAGCAGTCCGGCAAACTCAACGCTGAACACAAGGGGCTCGACACACCAAGCGAGGACGATGACGAACCCCACAAGCAGAGCACCGGAAAACAAAAGAATTTCCCACAAGAAGTCAAAACAGTAAACTCACTTCACGTGACAAAAGGGAAAAATAGAGCGGCGCCCATAGAGGTACGCGCCATACGGCCTATCCCAGAGGAGTCCTGCCACTGGTTGTTAAAACCAATCACCTTCGACCATCAGGATTACTCTAGAAGTATCCGGAATGCAGGATGGACTGCCTTGATATTAGATCCGATAATTGACGGACTCCAATTTACACAATCCCTAATAGACGGCGGCAGTGATTTAAACCTGCTATACCAGGACACAATCCGCAAAATGGGGATAGACCCAACCAAAATTCGCCATAGCAACACTTCCTTTCAAGGGGTAATGACAGGCCCATATGCCCATTGTACGGGCTCTCTACTGCTAGAAGTTGTGTTCAGCTCACCCGACAACTTCCGCCGCGAAAAGTTAACCTTCCACCTCGCCCCGTTCACACGTAGCTACCAAGCACTACTGGGACGCGAAGCTTTTGCCCGCTTTAACGCAATACCGCATTATGCATCCCTTACACTTAAAATGCCCGGTCCGCGAGGCATCATCTCCTTAAAGGGACATACTGAGTGTTCCGCGAGCGCGGAAGATGGTGTGACTGCCTTGACAGCCACACACTAAGCCGGCTTCACCAATCAAAGCACCTAAACAGGTCGTTTAGACCCCGGACACGGCTAGACGAGTCCGGCGTAAACATACAAGGGCTTACTAGCCGCATACCCCTGTACAAGGGGCTCCGCGCATGTACAACAAGAGACAATAAAGCTCAATTTTATTCATTTTTTGAATTGTACTTTGTTTATTTCGTATAATGTACATTTTCGCACGATCTTTTTCAACTAAGTTCCCCTCTTTTACAGATGAACACCGTGCTACACCCGTCCAGGATACGGCACAACGGAGACACAGGCGCAGACGTGCAGTAGGGACCCATGATAAGGATTCTTTTCAGATTAAGACCCTGCGTAAACCTTTTTTACTATCTCTTGTTGATACACATCCACTGGTTTCTTACCATAACCGAGGAGGAGGCTGGTGTTTTGGCATGGGCCACGTTAGAATTTTGCACGTACCTGGACACCAGGGGCTTATTACCAAGGGCGTTGTTCGGCCCGTTTTAATAAAGACCGAATACCTTAGGGAGTGTTCGGCGTCTCGAGTTAGGCCTTATATGCATCAGCTCCGAATCATGTCTTTGGTCAAATGTTGGGTTTGCCCGGCTCCTGTGTTTTGCTGCCTTACGTTCCGCTCTATCGGCTAAGGCGGCACCAGGAGAACTACTGTGATTGTGCCCCGGTTCGGCCAGGCGAGCACCTCAGTAGAGAAAGCCGAAAAATGACTGTCATGATATAGCGTGAGACTGGTCAACCACTCGATGACCCGCCGGAATCTATAGGATTCCTCCGCATTGACGAAGGGCCGTTTCCTAGTCAGGCACATACACGCCCCGAATTCGGGTGAGCGCGGTGCCCCTAGGGGCTATATAGTAGCCCCAATGTCAAATTCCTATGGCTAAGTGAAAGTGATAAAGCATTATAGTCTGGTTGCCTAGTTTGCTGCGCTACCACCTCCTTTATAGGACCAAGAAGTTGAATCAAGTGTGAAAATGCGCCTTTTGCAAACACCCCCGCATTATATGCGTGGGGGCTGAAGCCGAAGACGGACATATACATTAGCGGCCGCACATGAGGTATTTTAATTCTTGAAAGGCACAAGTATAAAAAGCTTTTATATTCCATCAATACATTGTTTCACCATAATACATGTTATTCGAACATAATATCCTTCGAGCACTGCGCCTCCATTAAACGAGCGCCCTGCAGAACTTCCTAAAAATAGTGCTCGACAGGTACTCGGCTTCCATCCGAATCTTGGGATGCAACATCGGTGGCCTTCATTTCCGCCCAGTATGTCTTGACACGAGCAAGAGCCATCCGCGCACCCTCTATGCATGCCGACCTCCTCATTGCATTGATATGCGGCACCGCACCAAGGAACTACTGCACCAAGCCAAAATAACTCTTTGGCTCGGGCCTTTTCGGCCACAAAAGACTCACGACATCCTTCATGGCAAGTACGGATAACCTATTCAGCTCCGCCCATTCCGCCAAGCGATCAGTTAATGGAAGTGGGTGCTCTGGATTATGGAACTGCGACCAAAAGACCTTTTCCATTTCGTGATCCTTTTGATCTCAGAAGTGTTCGGCCGCGTCCGCGGCACTTGCCGCCAAGTCCAGATAAGCATCCTCCGCACTCCACAGCCGGTCCAACTAAGCATATTTAGGATCCACGAATTTCCTCCACAGCAGAAAGGGCTTTCCAGCCGCGATATCTCTGGCCTGACGCAGCTCCTCCTTCATAGCTCTCATTGCAGAGCGAGCATCCTTGGCCTCGGTAGTGGCCTTCTTCAGGTCCTATTGCACCGCTCGATCTTCTTTTTCAAGAAGCTTGCAGCGGTCGGCAGCATTCTTCAACTTCACGGCCATCTCGGCCATTTCCTTCTTGCTTCGGCAGTGAGCAGCCTATTCGGCTTTTAGCTCTTCGGTCGCCTTTAAGGCAGCTACATCACTCTTTCTGGCCTGCTCCTTGGCTCGGGCGAGCTCCGCCCGAAGGTTCTCCATGGCAGCGGAACCATCTGCATCAAGCATACATGTTGTAAGGCACGGGCATCAAGCTCCCTTACCAGGTGTCCGCGGAGAAATTGCATACCTTGTGACTCGTCAAGTCGCTTATTGACAAGCGCGATGTCGGCATCTGCCACGTCAAGTTGCCGCTTTAGTTCGGCAAATTCATTAGTCCGGCTAGCCACCGGACCCTTCACCACCTACATAGGAAGGGCGACACGTTATACCTGGGATTATGATCCTCGGCGTGTTGTCATTTTTGACAATACACCGAGCCTCAGGGGCTACTATCTACACAAGGCGCATTTTATATGCGGAACTATCAGAAGGTACATCATTTTGCGTACCTCAAAACCTATCAGTAAACTTCTGACGGCTTCGTGCAATCCACTCTCAGTGGATGAAATCCTTTCAATCACCGTACCCATTAACGCACGGTGATCTTCTGAGATAGACGCTCGCCCAAGCAGATCCTTCAGCTCCTCCGACCATACACCAGGTGGTGTCGGACTCGTCCGATGGCCTTTTTCGAAGGCCGGGCGCGGAGGGCTTTGAGGGGACATACGACTGCCTTCCGGCCCCGCCGGACTAGGAGAAACCCTCCGCAATGACACCTCAGGGCCGCCCGCCTCGCAAGACGGTACGGCAGGGGAGGCGTTTCGCTCTCCATCATCTCCAGACAAAGATCCCCCGAAGATGAGCTCTGCTGAGAAGGGCTGAGATCCGAACTACAAGGTAAAATTTCGGTTATCTTCATCAGAAATAGGGCAGGGATATCCTTTATTTAAAAAAAAACTCCCCTTTTTACTTACGGCTCGATGGAGGGCTGATCCCCTTGGGGGCACAATGCGGCCGAGGCATCTCTCGGCACAGGATCCTCTGACGAAGATTTCTTCCCTCGCTTTGAGACCATGGTCTCCGGGTCTTCAGAGGCGGTCCTTTCTTCCCTTGGATGGAGGGATTCTCGATCCCTCCTTTCCTGGCAGCCTCCTTCACCGAGGCGGTAGCTTCCTTGTTCCCCCCTTCACCTTCTTCCGAAGGCGCAACCTCCAGCATCCTGGTGAACACGGGATCCGGTGTGGTCTCAGGGAGGGGGTCGGACACCTGATTAACTTTGCTTTCGCTATCCACTTCTGTTCAAGGAACAACTCTTTTAAAGGGCAAAGTTCGTGATAAATATGGGATAGCGTGTCCGGGTACAGGGCTCCTTACTTGAGTATCCGGGCGATTCCAGCTCAGACCTGCGTCCTTGGTCAAGTCCGGACACATCGCTTGTGGTCCAAAGAAAAGCTTGTACATCTCCACAGGCGGAGGGGTGACGTTTGCAGGGCAAGGTGCGATGAATTAGCATGACCTACGCTACTACGACCAGAGTGATCTCTCTCTCTAGGAGGTCTTGAATGCGGCCCTGCAAAAAGGGCACGTCCTTGGACGGCCCCCAGTCAAGTCCTTTATTGACCCATGACACCAGCTGCGGTGGAGGGCCCGAGCGAAAGGCAGGTGGCGCCACCCATTTGGTGCCCCTGGGAGCTGTGATATAAAACCACTCTTGTTGCCATAGGTTGAGCTCCTCATGAAAAGAGCCCTCGGGCCATGGAGCATCAGCATTCTTGCTTATAACAGCCCCTCCTGTCAGGACCCCGACTCGATGTCACATCGATCTAGCCGGTAACACCTCATATCACTTTGCGGCCTCACGCACGGTATCCCCACGGGTGTCGCCTTACCTTTGCCCGGGACCGTTTGCGCCTTTTGGCTCACGTATATGATAGTGTCGCTAGCATCCATATGATAAGGAGCCCGGGCTGACATGACTAGTCGTAAACCCAAAGTGGCACAGACTTACAGGGACAGGCATTCATGACCCAGCTTCGAACGTGTCGGTCATCAGCAAGTGGGTCCGGGCTGTAGCACTGGGCTAGCAGGACTCCAGTAAACCGGGCTGTAGCGGGCTAACAGGACTCCGGTACTCAAAGCGTGACATTTCCCCGAAGGGACAGACACAGGAACGAAGAAGGACACATGCCGGCCAGCCTAAGTGTTCCAGAGCAGTAGCAAGCTACCATGGCTCAGCGGTAACACTAGGAGACATTTCCCGGTAAGAGAGGCTACTAAAGATAAACAACTAGATAGTCAGATCCCACACATACCAAGCATTTCAATCATACACACAATATGCTCGATATGTGCAAATACAACGAAGCAGCACAACATGACTCTATGACACAAGTACTTTATTTAAGGCTCAGAGAGCCATACATGACATACACAAAGGTACGGGTCTCACGACCCAACATACAAGTCATACAGTCATACAAACCAGCAGCGGAAGTAACTTGTCTGAGTACAGACAACTAGTAAAATAAAAGAGGCTTGGGAAGCCTAGCTATACTACAAGGTCCTTCACAAGCTCAGGGTCACCACCTGGGTCTTTCAGCCTACTCGTTGATGTCAACGTCTACATAGAACCCATCAGAAGGGGTTGCAGCGTCTTCTGTAAAAATGTAAATTATAGCAACATGAGTACAAAGGTACTCAGCAAGACTTACATTAGATCCTACATACATGCTTAGTATCAAGAAGGGTTGGTGGAGTTATTGCAGCAAGCCAGCTTTGACTCTTGGCTAGACTATCCTACGAGACTCCAACTTGAAATGGTTTTGCGCACACGAGTCCACTACTCACCAATTCAATACACTACCGAGGATCCGCCTCCGTCTTCCTACGGAAGAGCCATCCTCGGCACTCACACTTATCTTGAGGCTTTTAACAGTTTCCATTTACTTGTCTATGAACTGTATAAGCAACCAAGTAGTCCTTTACCGCGGACGCGGCTATTCGAATAGATCATGTTAACCCTGCAGGGGTGTACTTCTTCATACACGCTCTCACCACTTACCGTCGTTTACACGACATGTACTCGGCAACCTTCAAGCGGAAGCCCAACGTGGGTGTCGGCCACGACCTACCTAATCACCTAAGCCTCCAGTCCAGGTTTATCGCCTATCCAGGTTCCATCCGCAGGGAGTCCGGCCGAGGTTTCCCATACGGCCCCGAACGATGTGAACAAGGTTCCCGAGATACCTAACGGGTATTCGGTACACCGTGCCACGTACCTACCGCATCACAGCCCACCCCTACGGTGTCAGGACCCCGACTCAATGCCACATCGATCTAGCATGTAACACCTCATATCACTTTGCGGCCTCACGCACGGTATTCCCACGGGTGTCGCCTTACCTTTGCCCGGGACCGGTTGCGCCTTTTGGCACACGTATATGACGGTGTCGCTAGCATCCATATGATAAGGAGCCCGGGCTGACATGGCTAGTCGTAAACCCAAAGCGGCACAGACTTACAGGGACAGGCATCCATGACCCAGCATCGAACGTGTCGGTCATCAGCGAGTGAATCCAGGCTGTAGCACTGGGCTAGCAGGACTCCGGTGAACCGGGCTGTAGCGGGCTAACAGGACTCCGGTATTCATCGCGTGACATTTCCCCGAAGGGACAGACACAGGAACGAAGAAGGACACATGCCGGCCAGCCTAAGCGTTCCGGAGCAGTAGCAAGCTACCATGGCTCGGTGGAAACACTAGGAGACATTTCCCGGTAAGAGAGGCTACTAAAGATAAACAACTAGATAGTCAGATCCCACACATACCAAGCATTTCAATAACATACACACAATATGCTCGATATGTGCAATACAACATGGCATCACAAAATGACTCTACGACTCAAGTAGTTTATTCAATAGGCTCCGAGGAGCGAGACATTACAAACATGGGTCTCATGACCCAACAATCAGAGCATACAAGTCAAGGCACAAGCGGAAGCTATCATGTCTGAGTACAGACATCTATAAATGAAAAAGGCTGAGAAGCCTGACTATCTACCAGATCCTGCCGAGGGCACAAGATCGTAGCTGAGGTATCAAGCTAAACATCGAAGTCCAAGCGGAACTACTAGTGAGACTGAAGTCTCTCTGCAAAAACATAAAATAGGCAAATGTGAGTACAAATGTACCCAGCAAGACTTACATCAGATCTATCTACGCATGCATCATTATCAACAAAGGGGGTGGTGGAGTTTAACTGCAGCAAGCCAGCTTTGACTCGGTGGCTATCCTGAACTACGACTGCAAGTAACTCTTTTGAGGTGGCGCACACGAGTCCACATATTCACCATATCAATACACCACTATGGATCCGCTCCCGTCTCCCTACGAGAACGCCATCCATAGCACTCACGCTTATCTTGCGTATTTTAGAGTATCCACTTTCACTTGTCTATGAACTATGCAAGGGGTCCACGTTTCCATATCTGAGGAATCCGGCTATTCGAATAGATGATGTTAACCCTGCAGGGGTGTACTTCTTCACACACGCTCTCGCCACTTATCGCCCTGTACACGTCATGTACCTCGGCAACCTTCAAGCGGAAGCCGGGCGAGGGAGTCGGCCACGACCTGACTAACCGAACAAGTCTCTAGTCCAGGTTTATCGCCTATTCGGGTTCCATCCGCAAGGAGATCCGGCCGGGGTGTCGCTTACGGCCCCAAACGATGTGTGCAGGGTTCCCAAGCCCACCAACTGGGTGCCACTTGGTACACCGTGCCACTGTGCCTAGTCTGTCCCAAGCCCACCTGTACCGGGTGCCACTTGGTAGACTACTAACACTACCTACAAACACCAGAAACTAGTTGCAACTCCTGGACAGAGATCAAGTTGATTAATAAGCCGAGAGGGGCACTTAAGCATTCCAATGTGTGCATCATGTCTATATTTTCGAAACTTGAACTGAGGAATTTTGGAAGCCTCAAAAACTTAAATAAAAGAGGGGCAAAAACCCTAGAAATCTCATTCATTGCTCCAAAAATGCTCTTCTTAAATGTTTGATAATTTTTGGTAAGGGTTCTGGTCCCAACCAAAATATTGAACATTTTTAAGGATTTATTTTTGGTACTTTGAATTTAAATCATTAGCTATTTGAATTTGAATTATATTGATATAACTAGAATATAATTTCAAATACCCCTGAAATATTTTATGAGCTTTTGGAAAAATCCATATAGCAAAATAAAAATATTCAGAGGAGCTTTGGCATTGTGGCATTGTTTGAATTATTATTTTTAATTCAAAACAGTGGCAAAAGAATTAAATAAAAGAAAAATAGAACAGAATTATAAAAAAAAAAGAAAAGAGAGCAGAACCACCTGGACTTACCTGTGAAGCCCACCTGGTGGCCCAACAGGACCGGCCCAGCGCAACCCAGCCCACCCTTCTCCTGTCGTCTTCCTCCCCTCGCACCGAAGCTGCTCGGTGGCGAGCGCTGGCGATGCCCCGGCCACCTCCTGCTTCCCCCGGTCTCCCTAGCGACGCCACGACGACGCCTCGTGTCCCCTCGCTCCTCTTCCTCCCTCGCTGCTCCCTCTCTCTTCCCCGAACACTCTCCCCCCTCCTCTGTTCTCCTCACCGAACGCGCCTGCCACCGCCGACGAGAACCACCGCGGCCATGGCCCCTCCCTCGTCCCCTTGAGCAGCCCAGGAGCTCCGTCACGACATCCTCGACCTCCCCACCAAGCCAAGCACCGCCGGACACCCTGTGACGATGCCTCCGAGCTCGTCACCGCCGCATCTGCCGCCGGACTTCGCCCGTCGGTCTGCATCGCCCAGTCCCTCCCCGAGCTCAACGACGGCGCCGTTCGAATCCCTGTGAGCCCCGCCGTCATCTCCCCCTCTCCCCATGGTCGATTTCTTGCTGCAACGCCGATGACCGCGAGTCCCGTATGCCGCCGCCGCACGAGGTCGTCGCCGACGAGGCTCCGGTGACCAAATGGTCACGTGCGTGCCTCCGTTGGGTTCGTGAGCTCTCGTAGATCATGTAGGTGCATACCGCTGGTCCTCCCGCGCGCCGTGTCGTCGATTCCGTCGACACCCGAGCTCCGGCCGCTGCCCAGCTCGCCGCTGCCGCCGCTATGGACCACCTCGCGCCCTCTCACTGCCACCGCTGGATGCGCACGAGCCCCAGCTCTTCGTAGGACCCAACCGCGTCGCAAACTGCCGCCTGTAGCGCGAGTCCGAGCAACTCCGGCGAGCCTCCGCCGCGAGATGTGGTCGCCGGTGCTTAATCCGGCGACGCTGACATGGCACCACCATTAGCGCTAATGACGCACTAACTAACCCCCCCCCCCTAAAGCCACTGCCATGTGGGCCTTGGGCCTGTTTAGGTTAATTTTATTTTCTGTTTAGATTAGTTCATAAGCAGTGGGACCCACCCGTCAGCATTGACTCTGCTGACGTGGCCGTTGACCTGGCCCCACCTGTCAACGACACTAGTCAGCACTGTGTCACTGACCAGTGGACCCCACTGGTCAGTTTGACCCGGACCAGCCCCTGTTGACCTGATGACGTCAGGGTGAGGTCATGCTGACGCAATATTCATTTTCTGGAATTTAGTTTATTTTATTATATTCAGGAAATTCCAGAAAATAGCTAAAACTTCTAAAAATCATAGAAATTCAACCGTAACTCCAAATTAAATAATTTATATATGAAAAATTATCAGAAAAATTCAAGGAATCCATCTGTACCATTTTCATGCATGATAGAACAACTTATAGCTGATGTTTAGCACAAATCAATTAAATGGCATTTGAATAATCACATATGGAGTTTAAATTTGAATCTTGCATTCAAACCAACTTCATTTAATCTGTTGCTAGTTGCATTAGCTCAAAACACATTCATTTTGCCATGTCATGATCATGCATCATATTGTGCATTGCATTGATTGTGTTCCCTTCTATGTTGCCGGTAATTGTCCCCTCTCGATAGACGTGATACCGATGATGTGATCGTTGACACTGATGAAGACTCAATGCTATCTTCAGAAGTGCCAGGCAAGCAAAACCCCCTTGTTCATTCCGATACAATCCTACTCTCTCGCTCCTGCTCTCTTTTACTGCATTAGGACAACATCGATTCATCTGTTACTTGCTGCGGTAGCTGAACCCCTTTATCCTTTGCATGACCTGTCATTGCCACAGTAAATAGATAAAACCCACTAGCATGAGTAGGAGTTGTTTGAGCCCTGATGTGCCTACTCATTCATGCTTGTTTGTCATGCCTGCTACTGCTTAGAGTTGAGTCAGGTCTGATTCATCGAGGATGAATCAGAGGTTTGTGAACATGTCCTACTATGTGTGAGCTAAGTGTGTGAACACGATTTGGTAAAAGGTGTCGGTGAGAGGCCATGTAGGAGTACATGGTGGGTTGTCTCATTGAAGCCGTCCTTAGGAACTGAGTTCTGTGTTTGTGATCCATGATTCAGCTACTACCATGCATTGGGCCCTGAAATATGACCCCGCTCGACTTCTTATTCACCCTAGTCCTCTGTCCAGGAGTTGCAAGTAGTTTCTGGTGTTTGTAGTATGCTGGAGGCCGTGGACAGCGCTGACCGTAGGGGTGGGCTGTGATGCGGTAGGCACGTGGCCGGGTAAACCGGGCACCCGTTTGGTGTCACGGAACCCTGTTCACATCGTTTGGGGCTGTGAGCGAAACTCCGGCCGGATCTCCTCATGGATGGAACCCGAATAGGCGATAAACCTGGACTAGAGACTTAGGTGTTTAGGTAGGTCGTGGTCTACACCCACGTCGGCTTTCGCTTGAAGTCTGCCGAGCACATGTCGTGTGCAGACGCTAAGTGGTGGAAACATGTATGAAGAAGTACACCCCTGTAGGGTTAACATCATCTATTCAAATAGCCGTGTCCGCGGTAAAGGACTTCTGGGTTGCTTATATCAGTTCATAGACAAGTGAAAGTGGACACTCTAAAATATGCAAGATAAGCGTGAGTGCTATGGATGGCGTTCTCGTAGGGAGACGGGAGCGGATCCATAGTGGTGTATTGATATGGTGAATATGTGGACTCGTGTGCGCCACCTCAAAAGAGTTACTTGCAGTCGTAGTTCAGGTTAGCCACCGAGTCAAAGCTGGCTTGCTGCAGTTAAACCCCACCATCCCCTTGTTGAAAATGATGCATATGTAGTTAGTTCTGATGTAAGTCTTGCTGGGTACATTTGTACTCACGTTTGCCTATTTTATGTTTTTGCAGAGAGACTTCAGTCTCACTAGTAGTTCCACGTGGACTTCGACGTTTAGCTTGTTACCTCAGCTACGATCTTGTGCCCTCGGCAGGATCTGGTAGATAGTCAGGCTTCTCAGCCTTTTTCATTTATAGATGTCTGTACTCAGACATGTTAAGCTTCCGCATGTGCTTTGACTTGTATGCTCTGATTGTTGGGTCATAAGACCCATGTTTGTAATATCTCGCTCCTCGGAGCCTAATGAATAAATTACTTGAGTCGTAGAGTCATGTTGTGATGCCATGTTGTATTTGCACATATCGAGCATATTGTGTGTATGTTATTGAAATGCTTGGTATGTGTGGGATCTGACCTTCTAGTTGTTTATCTTTAGTAGCCTCTCTTACCGGGAAATGTCTCCTAGTGTTTCCACCGAGCCATGGTAGCTTGCTACTGCTCCGGAACACTTAGGCTGGCCGGCATGTGTCCTTCTTCGTTCCTGTGTCTGTCCCTTCGGGGAAATGTCACGGGATGAATACCGGAGTCCTGTTAGCCCGCTACAGCCCGGTTCACCGAAGTCCTGCTAGCCCAGTGCTACAGCCTGGATTCACTCGCTGATGACCGACACGTTCGATGCTGGGTCATGGATGCCTGTCCCTGTAGGTCTGTGCCACTTTGGGTTTACGACTAGCCATGTCAGCCCGGGTCCTTTGTCATATGGATGCTAGCGACACTATCATATACGTGAGCCAAAAGGCGCAAACGGTCCCGGGCAAAGGTAAGGTGGCACCCGTGGGAATACCGTGCGTGAGGCTGCAAAGTGATATGATGTGTTACATGCTAGATCGGTGTGACTTAGGATCGGGGTCCTGACAGCGTTGGTATCAGAGCTTGACTGCCTGTAGGATTACCAAGCCAAACTGGTCGAAGTTGAGTCTAGAAATTCCTTAGTTATATAAGGGAATTGATTGTGGGATGGAATGTAAGGCTCTTTTTACTCCTTATACCTCATGGCCTTCTGATCTGAGTCATCATCTTCTCTTCTACGGGGATTAAGAACTAGGCTATCTCTTCTTTCTATTAGGATCACGTGTTACTAATCAGTGGACTTATAAGATTGTTGGATTTAAGCCTCTGTTCAGTTTTTACTGCTTCCGTATGTTAATTGTTGATCTCGAAACCGTGATATTGTGCTTCTGAGTGGTTATGCCACCATTTTTGTGAATGTCTCAAATCTTTCTAAGCATTTACAGTCGTTATGCTGTCCGAGTCATCCCAGGTTTCTAAGTAGTCTGATGCAATTGCAAATCCTTTCTTCCCGTTTCAATGTGCCCATGGGCCAGATTAATCACACTAATTGTTGAGTTGAGGTATTCTATTGCCTTGACTTTTATGTTGGAGTTACTATTATGACCCTAGGTATTTAGGGAGTCACCTAGTAATCTAGCAACGTTTTGTGTTCCCAGTGTGAGATTCTGGCCTTTATTCTCGAAAGCATCCCGTGATGCTACTTAGTAGTAGGTATTCTACTCCTGGGTTCTGAACCCGAGATTCACTCTACCTACTTCATGTTGATAGTAATTGCTAGTGCCTTTAGGATATTAGTAACCTTTGCGATAGTCCCTGAAGTCCGTGGTATCTTCTTCTTCCAAATACCATGAACTACTTATGGCAGATGTTTATTGGATCAAAAAAAATCACAATTAGAGTACTCTTGAGGAGTTCTCCATTCATAAATCGTGACTCTGCTAGTTCTACCTTTCTGCATGGGTTATCCGGAAGAAATATGTTGAACTTGGTTCGACATACTAATCTATGCATCCACAACTCAGAAAAATTATATGTTCCTTTGAGATGTTCTCTTTAGTTGCATTCTGACCCTCGTCTATCAATTGATAGTCAAGAGTATGTGTGCGTTCGTTTATCGATGCCTATTACTCTTGTGGTCCGTCAAGCCATTCTATCGCGGAATGACTAGGAGAAACAAACTCCAGTACCTCTTCCATATCTAGGATTGGGTCAAAACAATTGTACTCCGCAGATCAAAATGCCAATCCAGCTTTTGCTTTGTTCTACCTTGGAGTATTACCATCTTTTATATCGGGATTGTTATAGGAATTTCACACCATCCTATGAACTCTTGGTACAGTGATACTTTTGCCATCATTGTTCATTCCTCGGTTCCTGTGTTATTGTAACCGGAATGCCGACAAATGAATCATGGCGTGTGAAATCAATACTCCCAGCAACCTCGTTGCTTGGTAGTTAAAGGATAATAATTTCAATCTTAGCATGTTGGTTTTTAAATCATCCCTCTAAGACTGATCGTGCTACCTAGTCCTTATTTCGGTGCACCCTTCGATTGATGAGTTAGGATCTTGTCAAGTCCTCACTCATTTGATCATATCGTCTTGCCCTCAAAAGCGAGATTGTTCTCGAGCTTAGTAACATACCGGTGGTTCGTGATTTTCTGGATGTCTTCTCGGAAGTATTACCAGGTTGTCACCTGACTGTTATGTTGAGCTCGTGATCAAGTTGGTTTCTTGTGAACCACCCTTTCTCCAAGAATCTGTGATGGATATCCCGGAGCTAGTTGGTTAAGCTAGACAACAACTTGGAGAGTTGGAAGATAAAAGCTTGCCTAACTTAGTTCGTTCCAAAGGGATATTCTTGTGTAGTGTGTGTTGAAGAAAGATGATATCTTCATCGATTGGTCCTTGGGATCAGTTGCTGGACCTATTGTCTTATCAATCCTTTGATTTGAGTGTGGGCTATCGTCAAATCAAATCAGTACCAACGATGCTCGTAATGTTGTCTTATTCGTGGTTGATCCCTCGAGCATACACCATTACATCTTTGGTCTGACCAATGCTATCACCGTGTTCACTTAACTATGAAATTCCTTTTAAAAGGAAACCTAGATGAATTGTTGTTGAGCCCATTGGCAACATCCTTATCTCCTCCATGATTTTGTTGAACATTAAGCTAGCGTTGGAAACTTTTGAAAGCATTTCTTCATGCTAACTCATGAAGTATTTGTTTGATGAAAGGAGTGACTTCCTCTTATACACGTGCATTTGGTGAAAGTTGCCGCCGTGGATTTGAGAAAGTTAGTTTTGCTTCCTCTGGAATCATCCCAAGTCAGTCATGCATACGTGCGAAGTATTCTGTGGTCTGGAGACTTGCAACCTTCATTCCATATGTGTTCCGAGCACACCAAGCCACTGATTGAGTTGTTCAAAGATAAAGGAGTCTGTCCAAGGTGAACTCTTTGGACTTCCACGCGTGGAGACTTCGATGTCATTAATGATGGTTCCCCCACCTGAACTCGGTAGTGTTTTATTATAAGACTACCACGTGGTCATGTTTGTCTGGGACAGCGTGTTCACATGTTTGTAGCAGAACTAGCTCATGTTTTGGAGCTTGCTATCGTAGTTCATCTCCCGAGAATCCCGCAACGTCATCTCGTCGATTTGTGTTGCAAACTTTCATTTTTCTTCCTAGACTCGATGAGTCTGGAATATCCTGACACCAACCAGATCTAAATCTCAGGCAGATATGATGGTTTGGAACATTTCCCAAGAACTATAATATCGGTCCCTCGAAAACCGGTAAAGTGGATGTCGTGGCCAACACACCCAGCCGGAAGACCTGTTATTATAATATCTTGATTGAGGAAGTTGGCCACCTCCCCATAGGGATTTCGTAGGATTTACTCCCTAGTTGCCCCTATGGATTTTGAGATCCCGAAGTCCGACCTTTTTACTTGATGTTCTAGATATCAAACCATATCTATGAATGGGTTACGCTAGCACATCAAGGAGAACATTAGAAGCGGAGTGCTAAATGTCTCTCGGTCGATCGTCCAGATTTTGTTCCTTGGCTCGCTAAGATGAAATCTGAGAAAGTGTTATCCTCCATCACCATTCATCATGGTAGCAAGTTGTGTTGCCAGGATCCTTGACACGGATGTTGGTAAAACCTTGATGATTATGGAATTGCTCAAGTTCTTGAGAGCACGCGCAAGTGCTAGGTTTGATCGTCGGCATTAACTGTATAGCGCTCTCAGTTTCCTCGGTTATGCTATAACCATTCCAATAGTGGAATAACTCTCTACTGTTGGGTTCTTCCCTAGTTACCAGAATCATTCCCATCATTTGCATTTTGTTCCCAGCTTGCACCGCCAATGTGCCATTCTACCATGGGTCTCTTCCATTTTCGGTGATAAGCAAATTCATCCATTACGTTGTCTTCAACAAGGTAATCCACATCATCCAAGTCTGAGTATGCCATTCTACCGACCCCCTCCAAATGATCGCTTGTGATTGCCTTAGGCTGGTTTAAAGAGTTTCAATGATCTCTGAATCAAAGGTAATTCTTTTTGCCACTTAAGGAAATAATCTACGAATCACCCTCCTCCAGGATGTTTCGTCGTGGTATCATAGCAACTCAACTCCTCGCTACGTTGACAATCGATTACCACCTTCTTAAGCGTGAAATTGTGGTCTACCTAGTGAACCTTCGTCATCTGCTTCACTCCATTCCTATGGATGTGTGCTCGTGTCTCAACCCGAGAGATGGTCCTATGTCTCGTTCCGTGAGTTGTTCGATCTTCGAGAAGATCGACCCTGCTAGAGTCTCCTTCTTTCCTCCATGTCATGTTGACAGGATTTTTCAAGGCAAGACTTCAAGACAATGATGGTGAATGAATCAACATTCAACTGAAGTGCACCCTGGATCGTGAAGATTATACTATTCTGCGTTACCCTTCACTTTACCCTACGCTTGAATCTCGAGACGAGATTCTTGTTTAGTGGGGGTGAGTTGTCACATCCCTAGCTGCTGGTAGTGCTCTAGGCTAGCTTCATGTGTGCATCATGTCTATATTTTCGAAACTTGAACTGAGGAATTTTGGAAGCCTCAAAAACTTAAATAAAAGAGGGGCAAAAACCCTAGAAATCTCATTCATTGCTCCAAAAATGCTCTTCTTAAATGTTTGATAATTTTTGGTAAGGGTTCTGGTCCCAACCAAAATATTGAACATTTTTAAGGATTTATTTTTGGGACTTTGAATTTAAATCATTAGCTATTTGAATTTGAATTATATTCATATAACTAGAATATAATTTCAAATACCCCTGAAATATTTTATGAGCTTTTGGAAAAATCCATATAGCAAAATAAAAATATTCAGAGGAGCTTTGGCATTATGGCATTGTTTGAATTATTATTTTTAATTCAAAACAGTGGCAAAAGAATTAAATAAAAGAAAAACAGAACAGAATTATAAAAAAAAGAAAAGAGAGCAGAACCACCTGGACTTACCTGTGAAGCCCACCTGGTGGCCCAACAGGACCGGCCCAGCGCAGCCCAGCCCACCCTTCTCCTGTCGTCTTCCTCCCCTCGCACCGAAGCTGCTCGGTGGCGAGCACTGGCGATGCCCCGGCCACCTCCTGCTTCCCCCGGTCTCCCTAGCGACGCCACGACGATGCCTCGTGTCCCCTCGCTCCTCTTCCTCCCTCGCTGCTCCCTCTCTCTTCCCCGAACACTCTCCCCCCTCCTCTGTTCTCCTCACCGAACGCGCCTGCCACCGCCGACGAGAACCACCGCGGCCATGGCCCCTCCCTCGTCCCCTTGAGCAGCCCAGGAGCTCCGTCACGACATCCTCGACCTCCCCACCAAGCCAAGCACCGCCGGACACCCTGTGACGATGCCTCCGAGCTCGTCACCGCCGCATCTGCCGCCGGACTTCGCCCGTCGGTCTGCATCGCCCAGTCCCTCCCCGAGCTCAACGACGGCGCCGTTCGAATCCCTGTGAGCCCCGCCGTCATCTCCCCCTCTCCCCATGGTCGATTTCTTGCTGCAACGCCGATGACTGCGAGTCCCGTATGCCGCCGCCGCACGAGGTCGTCGCCGACGAGGCTCCGGTGACCAAATGGTCACGTGCGTGCCTCCGTTGGGTTCGTGAGCTCTTGTAGATCATGTAGGTGCATACCGCTGGTCCTCCCGCGCGCCGTGTCGTCGATTCCGTCGACACCCGAGCTCCGGCCGCCGCCCAGCTCGCCGCTGCCGCCGTTATGGACCACCTCGCGCCCTCTCACTGCCACCGCTGGATGCGCACGAGCCCCAGCTCTTCGTAGGACCCAACCGCGTCGCAAACTGCCGCCTGTAGCGCGAGTCCGAGCAACTCCGGCGAGCCTCCGCCGCGAGATGTGGTCGCCGGTGCTTAATCCGGCGACGCTGACGTGGCACCACCATTAGCGCTAATGACGCACTAACTAACCCCCCCTAAAGCCACTGCCATGTGGGCCTTGGGCCTGTTTAGGTTAATTTTATTTTCTGTTTAGATTAGTTCATAAGCAGTGGGACCCACCCGTCAGCATTGGCTCTGCTGACGTGGCCGTTGACCTGGCCCCACCTGTCAACGACACTAGTCAGCACTGTGTCACTGACCAGTGGACCCCACTGGTCAATTTGACCCGGACCAGCCCCTGTTGACCTGATGACATCAGGGTGAGGTCATGCTGACGCAATATTCATTTTCTGGAATTTAGTTTATTTTATTATATTCAGGAAATTCCAGAAAATAGCTAAAACTTCTAAAAATCATAGAAATTCAACCGTAACTCCAAATTAAATAATTTATATATGAAAAATTATCAGAAAAATTCAAGGAATCCATCTGTATCATTTTCATGCATGATAGAACAACTTATAGATGTTGTTTAGCACAAATCAATTAAATGGCATTTGAATAATCACATATGGAGTTTAAATTTGAATCTTGTATTCAAACCAACTTCATTTAATCTGTTGCTAGTTGCATTAGCTCAAAACACATTCATTTTGCCATGTCATGATCATGCATCATATTGTGCATTGCATTGATTGTGTTCCCTTCTATGTTGCCGGTAATTGTCCCCTCTCGATAGACGTGATACCGATGATGTGATCGTTGACACTGATGAAGACTCAATGCTATCTTCAGAAGTGCCAGGCAAGCAAAACCCCCTTGTTCATTCCGATACAATCCTACTCTCTCGCTCCTGCTCTCTTTTACTGCATTAGGACAACATCGATTCATCTGTTACTTGCTGCGGTAGCTGAACCCCTTTATCCTTTGCATGACCTGTCATTGCCACAGTAAATAGATAAAACCCACTAGCATGAGTAGGAGTTGTTTGAGCCCTGATGTGCCTACTCATTCATGCTTGTTTGTCATGCCTGCTACTGCTTAGAGTTGAGTCAGGTCTGATTCATCGAGGATGAATCAGAGGTTTGTGAACATGTCCTACTATGTGTGAGCTAAGTGTGTGAACACGATTTGGTAAAAGGTGTCGGTGAGAGGCCATGTAGGAGTACATGGTGGGTTGTCTCATTGAAGCCGTCCTTAGGAACTGAGTTCTGTGTTTGTGATCCATGATTCAGCTACTACCATGCATTGGGCCCTGAAATATGACCCCGCTCGACTTCTTATTCACCCTAGTCCTCTGTCCAGGAGTTGCAAGTAGTTTCTGGTGTTTGTAGTATGCTGGAGGCCGTGGACAGCGCTGACCGTAGGGGTGGGCTGTGATGCGGTAGGCACGTGGCCGGGTAAACCGGGCACCCGTTTGGTGTCACGGAACCCTGTTCACATCGTTTGGGGCTGTGAGCGAAACTCCGGCCGGATCTCCTCATGGATGGAACTCGAATAGGCGATAAACCTGGACTAGAGACTTAGGTGTTTAGGTAGGTCGTGGTCTACACCCACGTCGGCTTTCGCTTGAAGTCTGCCGAGCACATGTCGTGTGCAGACGCTAAGTGGTGGAAACATGTATGAAGAAGTACACCCCTGTAGGGTTAACATCATCTATTCGAATAGCCGTGTCCGCGGTAAAGGACTTCTGGGTTGCTTATATCAGTTCATAGACAAGTGAAAGTGGACACTCTAAAATACGCAAGATAAGCGTGAGTGCTATGGATGGCGTTCTCGTAGGGAGATGGGAGCGGATCCATAGTGGTGTATTGATATGGTGAATATGTGGACTCGTGTGCGCCACCTCAAAAGAGTTACTTGCAGTCGTAGTTCAGGTTAGCCACCGAGTCAAAGCTGGCTTGCTGCAGTTAAACCCCACCATCCCCTTGTTGAAAATGATGCATATGTAGTTAGTTCTGATGTAAGTCTTGCTGGGTACATTTGTACTCACGTTTGCCTATTTTATGTTTTTGCAGAGAGACTTCAGTCTCACTAGTAGTTCCACGTGGACTTCGACGTTTAGCTTGTTACCTCAGCTACGATCTTGTGCCCTCGGCAGGATCTGGTAGATAGTCAGGCTTCTCAGCCTTTTTCATTTATAGATGTCTGTACTCAGACATGTTAAGCTTCCGCATGTGCTTTGACTTGTATGCTCTGATTGTTGGGTCATAAGACCCATGTTTGTAATATCTCGCTCCTCGGAGCCTAATGAATAAATTACTTGAGTCGTAGAGTCATGTTGTGATGCCATGTTGTATTTGCACATATCGAGCATATTGTGTGTATGTTATTGAAATGCTTGGTATGTGTGGGATCTGACCTTCTAGTTGTTTATCTTTAGTAGCCTCTCTTACCGGGAAATGTCTCCTAGTGTTTCCACCGAGCCATGGTAGCTTGCTACTGCTCCGGAACACTTAGGCTGGCCGGCATGTGTCCTTCTTCGTTCCTGTGTCTGTCCCTTCGGGGAAATGTCACGCGATGAATACCGGAGTCCTGTTAGCCCGCTACAGCTCGATTCACCGGAGTCCTGCTAGCCCAGTGCTACAGCCTGGATTCACTCGCTGATGACCGACACGTTCGATGCTGGGTCATGGATGCATGTCCCTGTAGGTCTGTGTCACTTTGGGTTTACGACTAGCCATGTCAGCCCGGGTCCTTTGTCATATGGATGCTAGCGACACTATCATATACGTGAGCCAAAAGGCGCAAACGGTCCCGGGCAAAGGTAAGGTGGCACCCGTGGGAATACCGTGCATGAGGCTGCAAAGTGATATGATGTGTTACATGCTAGATCGGTGTGACTTAGGATCGGGGTCCTGATAGGGGACACGATGTTTACCCAGGTTTGGGCCCTCTCGACGGAGGTAACACCCTACTTCCTGCTTGATTGATCTTGATGATATGAGTATTACAAGAGTTGGTCTACCAGGAGATCGTAGAGGCTAAACCCTAGAGGCTAGCCTATTATTATGATTGTTTTTGTCCTACGGACTAAAGCCTCTGGTTTATATAGACACCGGAGGGGGCTAGGGTTACACAGAGTCAGTTACAGAGAAGGAGATCTACATATCCGAATTGCCAAGCTTGACTTCCACGCAAAGGAGAGTCCCACCCGGACACGGGACGAAGTCTTCAATCTTGTATCTTCATAGTCCAGTAGTCCGGCCAAAGTATATAGTCCGGCAGTCCGAGGACCCCCTAATCCCGGACTCCCTCAGTGTCCCCGGCAAGGGCGCTAGACACCGAGCCCATGCGCACGAAAGAGGAGGAGGATGTAGACTTGGGCACTGGTGGCCCTGTCCCGACAAGAGATGTTGGCGGGGAGGGGGCCACTTCTTCTCAGCCCGGCACAGGTGAGTCGTCTGTTCTTCCTTACTGTTCTTCTTTTTTGAACCTTGATCTTGTCCTTGCCTCATCCTCCCTCTAGCATCTAGATCCCCCCCTCGGCGGACCAAGGGGACATCCATATTGTGATCATGGAGGCCGCCAAGGACGCCGAGGTTGAGTCCAACAAGATCGCCGCTGAGGAGGCCGCCAAGACCACAGCCGAGGATGCCGCCAAGGGGCTTGCCGGAGAGACCGGCGAGGTTGCCGCCGAGGAGGCCAGCAAGGCCGCTCCCGAGGAGGAGGTGGTTGACGAGCAACCCTCCTCGTCCGCTGCCTCTAGCTCAGGCAAGTATCTGAAGGTGGGCGACGACTTGTTCGTCCACCTCCCAGGGACGACGAGCACCAGGGCGCCGGCCGAGGGGGAGGCATTCAATGACGAAGTGCTCGCCGCCGCCGGGCTCGAGGTCGTCGAGGAACCGAGCACCGGTGGCGGTGGCACCCAGGAGGAGCAGCTTCTTCGGGCCATGGGCGCCAGCTTCTGGAAACTGTAGGCGCTCCATCGCGCCCGCCTAGACAAGGTGAAGTCTAGGGAGGCGGTGGCGGGCAAGGCGGAGGTAGTCCTCGGAGAGCGCATCGCCGAGGCGCAGGCCTGGTTCTGCCAGGCCCAGGAGGAGCTGAAGGCCGCCCAAGGCCAGCTGACGGAGCACGAGCTGGAACTTCTCCTGAAGCAGGGCGACATCGAGAAAGCCCAGGAGGCGGCGAGGGAAGAGGCCTCCAAGGCCGAGGCCGCCTGGTCCCACCGCTAGGCCGAGCTGGACTCTCAGGAGGAGGACATGTTCGCCCGTGAGGCGGAGCTTGCCGCCACACTCCGCGGCAAGGATGAGGAGGTCTAGAAGCTTGCCGCGGCGCGGACCCGGGAGCTGGAGCAGAAGCACAAGGAAGTGCTTGATGCCCAAGCTCTGGCCCACGGTGATAAGGTGAAGGAGCTGGAGGTGGAGCGGGATGGACTGAAGAACAGGACCAAGGAGCTGGCGAAGGAGAGGGATACGGTCAACTGCACCTTGACGGTGGCGCAGGATGACATCCTCGACAAGGCCGAGTAGCTCTCCCGCGCCAACGACTCCATCAAGGACCTGCAGCTGAAGCTGGAGGGCCTTGAGGGGATGTTGTCGAAGGTTAGGACCCAGGAGGGAACCCTGACCAAGATCCTGGCGGAGGAGAGGCAGCTGCGGAAGAACGACGCCGCCAACCACAAGGAATTCGTGAAGGGCGAGAACTTCTGGATCAGCCGCCTCGCCGATGTCGCCAACAGGATCACCAAGCAGCTGGCCGACATGGGGATGCTAGACGTGAGGTACGCCCCGAAGGCGAATGTGAGCCCCGATGCCAAGCTGACCCTGTTCTTCGAGGGTGTTCTTGGAGCCTTGGAGCGATTTAACTCCAACTGGGCGAGCTCACTAGCTAGCGAGGCCCGGACTCTTTGTCGGGGCGCCATGACCAAGGTCCTCACCAAGCTGGCGTACTGGAACCCCAACCTTGACTTCGACGCCACACTGGATAGCTTGCCAGAGGATGCAGACCTCATGGTGCTCGAGCAGCGTATCAAGCCCATTATCAGCCCCGCTGGCGGAATTCAGAGGGTAGAGGACCAGCGCCGGGATTAGGCATCCCGTTCCTTATTGTCGCTGCAGGTTCATGACCAAGACAATGTTTATCCTTAATTAGAACCGCAGCAACAATTGATGTAATATAACTCTATAGTGTTTTAAAACGATGCATGTTATTTCCCTGTTCAACCTCTCCTTGTATATCCACCATAGGACAATTGGGCAGGATTGCCGGCGCGTAAACCCAAACCGTAGCGCTTTAAAGGATGGATCCTTTAGCGGCCGGCGGGGTGTGCTTGCTGCCGTGCGAGCCAGCTTGTTGTTCTCAGCGCGGACGCTCGAGTTGTCAAGCAGACTCGAGACAAAGCGAGAGCGTTGCCAATAGCGGAAGGCCACCCTGCCATTCTTGACGCAGCCGCTCGATCTGTTGAGCGGACTCGAAACAAACCAAGGGCATTGCCAATAATGGAAGGGCTCCACTACATGTAGGTTTCTCATACAAAAGAAAGATCTCCGAGGAGGATAACCTTATATAAAAAGGAATTACTCAGAGTTTTTGCATGACTTATCTTTCTTGTCGTCGCGCGAATGCTTGCCGCATACGCTGACGGTGTTGCTCGCTTGGTCGCCTTCTTCCTTGGAAGCCATGGCGAGAACTGCTGGGCTGACGACCGAACCAGATTCTCACTACTGCGCCTTCCCCTACCTGGCGCGCCAAAGTTGTCGATGGAAACGACACCTATGGGATCACGGGAATCCCTACTACGGTTGCGGGGCGCGGGGTCGTGAGAAGAGCGGGATCAACAATCAGCACAAGCACACGGGTCGTTTACCCAGGTTCGGGCCGCAAGGATGCGTAATACCCTAGTCCTGCTTTTGTGTCTATTTGAGTGTTCTTGGAGTTCTTGAGCTAGCTATGATGAGTGTAACTTGTCCAAGGGTCCAAATCCTTCTCCTGGATGCCTCGGGCCTCCTTTTATAGTCAAGGGGATCGCCACAGTGGCACACAGGAGGTGGCATCGGTGTATAGTGGCTAAGCTTATCGCTTAGCCATTACGGGACAAGATGCATTTAATGCACCCCTTAGGTGTCCCTCCCACTTTACCACCGCCTCGCCCTACTTCGACACGCGCTCGGGCCAGCGAGGCGGTCAGCGCCATGTAGGCTGGCAGGCTGCTAAGGTGGCGCGGTGGTAGGGCCTTCACGAAGATTTGCATGCCACCACATAGGCGCTCCCTGAGTTGGCTTGGAAGCCTCACGTCGACACGTAGGTGCCTGCCTAGCTGGTAGGCTGGCAGCTGCATGGGAGCGGCGGTGGAAACTTGGCGGGCGTGGACCTGGCTGTGGCCCCGCGGATGTCCTCAGCAAGGGCCTTGCCGGGGCCCCGGCAAGGGTCTTGCCGTGGCGTCATGGTCGTCCCCGGCAAGGATCTTGCCGAAGGTCTTGTGGGTTTCCTCGGCAAGGATCTCACCGAGATTTGTCGTCTTCTAATCCTCATCTGACTTGGAGTGTTCATGATCTTCACAAAGATCTACATGGCACCATCGAGGCGCCTTCCGAGCCTTGGTTCCAATGTGGTTGTCGGAAACCTCGGGCTTGAGGGTGGCGTGCTCCACTGGTGTTGGGCAAGTTTCCCTGGCAAGGCTCTTACCGGGGCCGCGGAGGCCGCCCCGGCAAGGGTCTTGCCGAGGGAGTCCACCTTGCCCTCTTGCTCTTCGTGTCTCTGTCTTGGCATTGCTTTGACCGTCTTGTGGCCTTGATTCCCTGCCCCTGCCCTCCTTAAGTGTGGCCACAGGCGTGTCTCTAACTGCCCGTGCACAAGTAAGGGGTACAAAGGAGTGCCCCTACTTTAGTACACCGACAATATTGATCTTGCCTTTAGCTCCTTGTTGGTTCGACACTCCATGCTTATCACTTCCACCTTTGGAAATTTCTATGATGATTCCCTACACTTGGGGATTATCAGTATTCCTAGATCTCCAAGTTTTTTAGGTACTCCATCTTTGAAAGTGTAATTATCAAGCATAGTGGAGATTTCAGCTTCTGGTATTTTTCTCTTATTACTGATGATGTCTTTCATGTACTTTACATAGGGAGGCATTTTCAAGATATCAGTCAAGCGAGTGCGCAAAAAGACTGGCCTGGTCATTTCAGCAAAGCGTTCAAATTCTTCATCATCTTTCTTTTTAGTTGCTTAGATGGAAAGGGCATAGGCTTTTGAACCCATGGTTCTCTTTCCTTACCGTGTTTTCTAGCAACAAAGTCTCTTTTATCATATCTTTTATTCTTGGGTTGTGGGTTATCAAGATCAACAGCTAGTTCTATCTCAACATCATTGTCTGGTTCTTTATCATTGGGTTGAGTGTCTTCATGAACCTCATCATTATCTTTTTCATTATCAGACGGTGAGTGTTCATTACCAGATTGAGTTTCAGCATCAGAGATAGAAACTTCATTATCATTATCAGGAGGTTTTTCTACTTTAGGTTCACTAGAGGCAGGCAAAGTCCTATTGTTTTTCTTCTTCTTTTTCTTTTTAGAAGTACTAGGTGCATCAGTGTTAATTCTTTGAGAGTCTTGTTCAATTCTCTTTGTGTCCCTCGGGATAAATTGGTTCCTGAGTCATTTTACCTCCTCTAGTTGCTACTCTAACAGCAAAGTCACTTATATTATTGTTCATTTCATCAAGCAACTCTCTTTGAGATCTAGCAAATTGTTCTAATTGAGTTTGAGGCATAGATGCATGCTTTCCTACACCTGTAACATCATTTGAGATTCAGAATAACAAGTACTAAAGCGAGCAATCATATCAGATTTGTATTTCAATTGTTTCATAACATTGCATTGAAGTGATCTTGTTTTTTAATGTAATTATCAAACTCATAAAGGCATTGACTAGGATGTTTATTACGAGGATCATCACTATCATTGAGTTCCATTAAAGACTTTACCTCTACCACCTTAGGTGGTGCTGGTGCTTCAAGCCCATGTATTTCGTCGATAGGTGGTATATTTTTAACATCCTTGACTTTAATACCTTTTTCTTTGATAGATTTCTTTGCCTCTTGCATATCTTCAGGACTAAGATATAAGATACCCCTCTTCTTCAGAGTGGGTTTAATATGTGTTTCAAGAGGAGTCCAATCATCATAATTTTTCAATATGTTATTCAATAATTCTTCAGCTTGCCCAATAGTTCGTTCCTTGAAAACACAACCAGCACAACTATCTAGGAAATCCCTAGAAGCATCGGTTAGTCCATTATAGAAGATATCAAGTATTTCATTTTCTTAAGAGGATGATTAGGCAAAGCATTAAGCAATTGGAGAAGCCTCCCCCAAGCTTGTGGGAGACTCTCTTCTTCAATTTGCACAAAGTTAAATATTTCTTGCAAGGCAGCTTGTTTCTTATTAGCAGGGAAATATTTTTCAGAGAAGTAATAAATCATATCCTGGGGACTACGCACACAACCAGGAGCAAGAGTATTATACCAAGCTTTAGCATCACCCTTTAATGAGAATGGAAATAACTTGACACTATAGTAATAGCGAATCTTCTCATCATGAGCAAAAAGGGTGGTATGTCATTCAACTTAGTAAGATGTGCCACAACAGTTTCAATTTCATAACCATGAAAAGGATCAGATTCAACCAAAGTAATTAACTCTAGGTTGACAGAGAATTCATAATCCTTATCATCAATAAAGATAGGTGAAGTGGCAAATTTAGGATCACATTTTATTTTAGCATTCGGAGATCTTTTTTTATACTTGCATAATAATTTTTCTAGATCATCTCTATCGTTAGAAGCAAGAATATCTCTAGTTGCCTCCTCACTCATAGTATAACCTTCGGTACTTTTGGCAATTCATATCTAGGAGGACTAGTTCTAGTAGGTGTTTCAAGATTTTCAGTTTCAAGCTCATCATCAGTTTCAATAATATCATGTTGTCTTACTCTAGCAATTTGTTCATCGAGAAATTCACCTAGTGGCACATCATCATCAAGCAAGGAACTAGCATCATCATGAGTAGCATTCATAGCAGAAGTAGCATCATCAATAACTTGCAATATATCAGAATTAATAGCATGTGGTGGTGTTGTAAGTTTACTTATAACAGAAGGTGAAACTAAAGCAGAGCTAGATGGCAGTTCCTTACCTCCCCTTGCCTTTGAGGGAAAAATCTTAGTCTTAGAATCCTTCAAATTCTTCATAGTGATAATATGATAATAATCCCAAGTCACTCAACAAATATAGCTATGCTCCCCGGCAACGGTGCCAGAAAAAGGTCTTGATAACCCACAAGAATAAGGGATTGCAACAGTTTTCGAGGGTAGAGTATTCAACCCAAATTTATAGATTCGACACAAGGGGAGCCAAAGAATATTTACAAGTATTAGCAGCTGAGTTGTTAATTCAACCACTCCTGGAGATTAATCATCTGCAGAAAAATGATCAATAGCAAAGTAGTATGATAGTTTTGATAATGATGGTAGCAGCAACAGTAACGGTAACAGTGATAGCAATGATTTTGTAGCAGTAATGATAGAAGTGGCAACAATAGTAACTTAGCTAGAACAATATAAGGTAAACTCGTAGGCATTGGATCGGTGACTCGTTGGATGATATTCATCCTGAGACAGTCATAACCTAGGGCGATACGGCACTAGCTCCAGTTCATAAATATGATGTAGGCATGTATTCTGTAAATAGTCATACGTGCTTATGGAAAGAACTTGCATGAAATCTTTTGTCCTACCCTCCCGTGGCAGCGGGGTCCTATTGGAAACTAAGGGATATTAAGGCCTCCTTTTAATAGAGAACCGGAACAAAGCATTAACACACGGTGAATATATGAACTCCTCAAACTACAGTCATCACCGGGAGTGGTCCCGACTATTATCACTCCGGGGTTGCCGGATCATAACACGTAGTAGGTGGCTATAACTTGCAAGATCGAATCTAGAACATGGATATAATGATGATAACATAAACGGTTCAGATCTGAAATCATGGCACCCGAGCCCAAAGTGACAAGCATTAAGCATGGCAAAGTCATAGCAACATCATTCTCAGAATGTAATGGATACTAGGGATCATGCCCTAACAAAACCAACTTGATTACATGATGAATCTCATCCAACTCCCCACTGACCAGCGAGCCTACGAACGAATTACTCACTCCCGGTGGGGAGCATCATGGAATTAGCAATGGAGATGTGTTAGTGATGACGAAGATTGAAGATCCCCCTCTCCGGAGATCCAAACGAACTCCATATTTGGCCTCCCAATGAAGAACAGGAGACGGCGGCGGCTCTGTCTCATGAAACACGATAATTCTTTCTCCCTGATTTTTTTCTGGAAATATGTGATTTTATAGCAATGGTTTCAAGGTCATCGGGGCCACCAAGTGGGGACAACCCACCTAGGCACGCCTGGAGGGGGTGGCGTGCCCTGGTGGGTTGTGCCCACCTAGGTGCCTCCCTCCGATGGTTCTTGGCTCCATATATTTTCTTTTATTGTATAAAAATCCTCGCAGAGTTTCGTTCCATTCGGAGAACTTTTATTTCTGCACAGAAACAACACCATGGTAGTTCTGCTGAAAACATTGCCAGTCCGGGTTAGTTTCATTCAAATCATGCAAATTAGGGTCCAAAACAACAGGAAAAGCGTTAGGAAAACTAGATATGTTGGAGACGTATCATATATGTTGATATGTCTCCAACATATCTATAATTTTTGATCATTCCATGTTGTTTTATTATCAATCTTGGATGTTTTATAATCATTATATAGCCATTTTATATCATTTTTTGGTACTAACCTATTGACATAGTGTCAAGTGCCAGTTGCTGTTTTCTGCATGTTTTTTACATCGCAGGAAATCAATAACAGAAGGGGTCCAAATACCATGCCGATTTACGATGATTTTTTATGGACCAGAAGGAACACAATTGGCCCTGGTTGCACCTGGGAGGAGTCCCAAGGAGGGCACAACCCACGTGGGCGCGCCAGGAGGCCCAGGCGCGCCCAGGTGGGTTGTGCCCACCTCGGGTGCCCCCTATAAATACCCCAATATTCCAGAAACCCTAACAGAGTCGACAAAATTTTCATCCAGCCGCCGCAGAGTCCAGAACACCGAGATCCAATCTAGACACCATCATGGAGGGGTTCACCACTTCCATTGGTGCCTCTCCGATGATGCGTGAGTAGTTCTTTGTAGACCTTCGGGTCCGTAGTTAGTAGCTAGATGGCTTCATCTCTCTCTCTCTCTCTTGATTATCAATACAATGGTCTCTTGGAGATCCATATGATGTAAGTCCTTTTTGTGGTGTGTTTGTTGGGATCTGATGAACTTCGAGTTTATGATCAGTTATATCTTTTTATATCCATGGAAGTTATTTGAGTTCTTTGATCTCTTATATGCGTGATCTCTTATAGCCTCGTATTTATTCTCTGATATTTGGGTTTTGTTTTCCCAACTTGATCTATTTATCTTGCAAGGGAAGAGGTGCCCGGTAGTGGGTTCGATCTGACAGTGCTTGATCCCAGTGATAGAAAGGGAACTGACACGTATGTATCGTTGCTACTAAGGATAAAAAGATGGGATCCATATCTGCCGCAATAGATAAACGGATCTTGTCTACATCATGTCATCGTTCTTACTGCATTACTCCATTTTTTCATGAACTTAAAACACTAGATGCATGCTGGATAGCGGTCGATGTGTGGAGTAATAGTAGTAGATGCAGGAAGGAGTCGGTCTACTAATCTTGGACGTGATGCCTATGTAATGATCATTGCCTGGATATCATCATGATTATTTTAAGTTCTATCAATTGCCCAACTGTAATTTGTTCACCCACCGTTTGCTATTTTTCTCGAGAGAAGCCACTAGTGAAACCTACGGCCCCCGGGTCTTCTTTCTCATATATTTGCCTTGTGTTCTACTTTTTCCTTGCGTTTATTTTCAGATCTATTAAAACTAAAAATACAAAAAATACCTTGCTGCAATTTATTTGTTCCGTGATCTATTTATCCTATCTACAAATTTACCTCACTTCCTCTGCCTATCTTGAGGCGACGTACCCCGAAAGGGATTGACAACCCCTTTAACATGTCGGGTTGCGAGGTGTTGTTATTTGTGCGCAGGGGTTGTTTATGTTGTGTTGCTTGGTTCTCCTACTGGTTCGATAACCTTGGTTTCATATCTGAGGGAAATACCTACCACCGCTGTGCTGCATCATCCCATCCTCTTTGGGGGGGAAATCGACGTAGCTTCAAGCGACATCAAAAGGAGTTATTAACACCGTTGCTGGGGAGGATCTTCAACATAACCAGGTTCCTAATCACAAATCCCATCTCCTTGAAATTTACATTATTTGCCTCTTGTTTTCCTCTCCCCCACTTCACAAAAATTTGTTGTTTTATTCGCCTCTCTTTGTCCGTTCACCGTTTTCTTGTCAGATCTATCCTTTGCTTGCAATCATGAGTGATTTCGGTATGGCACCAATGGATGATGGCCTAACTCCTAAAATTGGATGTACGGGCATTTTATCTTGGGGCAAGGGAATGTTATGGGAAAATAAAGTATTCAAGAATTTTTCAATTGTGTTGGGAATCTAAGTCTTGATGATGCTCCTATACTTAAAACTACTAGATCTTATGCGGATGCTATTTCAGCACTAGTTCTAAAGCTTGAAAGTAAATTTATTCATACCCATCCTACTTTGCAAAGATTGTTTTTTGAGCTTCCTGACATAAAGAATCCTAGGGCCAAAAAGTTGGCCACTCTCATTCTTATAAATGAATTTGACTATATAATATGGGAAGCTAGGGAAATGTTTGATTTTTATGGTATGGATCGTGAAAAACTCGTGATAGATGAAATTCTCTACAATAGTGATTATGCACTAAGGCATCTGCTTGGGGATAATAAGATCTTTGATGAGAATCTTAAAAAGGAGGTCCCCGTTCTAGATATAATCCAACAAGTTTTTAACAATGTTAATCAACACTACTCTTGGATTGTTGCGGGTAAGCAAAGGGGCTACGATGAAAACCAACTAAGAAATGCTAAAGTTTACATGGATAATATGTTTTATGTTGTGTGTACAAATCCCCATGACGAAAATACCTCTAAGAAAATTAAGAAGAAAAAGGATGACAAAACTTAGATCCTTGCCTTATTCCTAGCTAAGGGCGTGAAACTATAGCGCTTGTTGGGAGGCAACCCAATGATTAAAATTTATTTTTTCTTTTTGCTTCCTGTTTTTGTGTGTTAGCACAATTATGCTACTGGTATGATTGTGTTTTTTGTGTCTTAATTAGTGTTTGTGCCAAGTAAAGCCTTTAGGATCTTCTGGGGTGATAGTTGTTTGATCTTGCTGAAAAAGACAGAAACTTTGCGCTCACGAAAATAATTATCATAAATCACAGAAAAGAGACTTTTCTATGATTATTTTTTAAGAAGATTAATATACAAATTATTCTGGTCTTCTAATTTGGTAGAATTTTTGTAGTTACAGAAGTATTCTAAAGTTACATATTACTACAGACTGTTCTGTTTTGACAGATTCTGTTTTATTGTGTTGTGTGCTTATTTTGATGGCTCTATGGTTCCCTTTGATGAGTTTTTGCCATAGAAAAGTTGAAATACAGTAGATATAATACGAAAACAAAATGAGAATTGGTTTTACACAGCACTTATAGTAGTGGTTTGCTTTCTTCTACTAACGGATCTCATAAGGGTTTTGTTGAGTTTTGTATGATTGAAGTTTTCAAGTTTTGGGTTATCTTACGATGGATGAAAGAAGGATAGAAGAGCCTAAGCTTGGGGATGCCCCGTCATCCAAAGCTATTATCCAAAAATGAGCAACCAACTAAGCTTGGGGATGCCCCCGAGTGGCATCCCCTCTTTCTTTGAACGACCATCGGTATTTTACTCGAGACTATATTTTTATTCGTCACATGATATGTGTTTTGCTTGGAGCGTCTTGTATGATATGTGTCTTTGATTGATTTATTTTGTGTTTTAAGTCATCAATCCTTGCTGGACACACCTATTTGAGAGAGCCAAAATTATGCCATGACTTGTTAGAATTGCTCTCTATGCTTCACTTAAATTTTTTTTGAGCAATGGACTTGCTCTAGTGCTTCACTTATATCTTTTTGAGCACGGTGTGCTTAGTATTTTTGAAGAAATGCTCTCTTGCTTCACTTAGATTTATTTGAGAGTTAGTAAAATTTTGAACAAATTCTCTCTTGCTTCACTTAAATTGTTTTGAGAGAAATAAAATATGTTATGCTCATGATCTTCACTAATATTTGTTTGAGCTTATGAAAAGCAACACATGAAAATTAGTCCCAAAGTGATAGATATCCAAGAAGGATAAAGAAAGAAGAAAATATATGTCATGAAGATCATTGGACAAAATAAACTTGATTCTTAGTAATAGTTTTGAGATATAATGATGTGATATGTGAGTCATGTTGGTGAGTAATTGTGCGCTAGTAGGAATATTGGTGTTAAGGTTTGTGATTCCCTATGCATGCACGAAAGTCAATAATCATGCAATGAAAATTATATCCTACTTGTGGTGCATTATTCGGTGTTAATTATGCTTAATGCTTGCTTATGAGATTATTCGTTTCTTGGTTGGTTGCTTCTCAATATTTTTGCTAGCCTTCATTTTGCACCAAGTATGACCTCTACTTGTGCATCCAAAATCCTTTAAACCAAATTTGCCACATGAGTCCACTATATCTACCTATATGCAGTATTCTTTTGCCATTCGAAGAAAATTTGCATGTGCCATCTCTAAATTTCAAAATGAACTTCTCTTTTGTGTGTTTGTTTCGCTCGCGGAACGATAACGGGTAGCTAACATTTTCCATGTTAGATGTGTTATTCTCACGATGAGTGTTTATTCACTTGTCATTGCAAGAGAGTAAGGCAAAGGTATTAGGGATGCCCAATCTCGAAATGCAAAAATGAATTTACTTTATGTTGTCAAATAATAAATTCCTTGGAAAGTGTTGGTATGGAGGGCACCCGTGGATACATTAGCCATGGAAAATGAAAGTTATGGTGGAAAAAGGAATAAACTTTATTTTCTGTTTGGTAACCACCTATGATATACCTAGCACAGAAAGTGTTGGGATGCTCCAAGTCGTTTTTGTTGGTGGGATGGATACACCTCCCAAAATGTTTTTATCTCTAATTTTTTTTTCTTTGAGCTCTGGCACCTCTACAAATCACTACTTCCATCTGCGAAGGGCCTTTCTTTTACTTTATGCAATTTTTATTTTTGAATTTGAGTCTCCATCCTCTATTATAAAAGCGCCAACTAGGGGACAATATGGTCGTACTTAAGTATTGGGTGTAGCTAATATTCGAGTGTGTTTCATGAATGGATCAATGTTTGAGCATGACAGGCTAGGAATAACTTGTTTTAGCATTGATGTTTTGAAAGACATGGTTGCTTGTTGATATGCTTGAGTATCTAAATTGTTATGTCAAAACTAGACTATTGCTTTGAATCACATAAAAATCCAAATGTCCATGCTATGAAGAAAAGAATATGATATGACATGATAAAAAACACCACATCAAAAATTCTGTTTTATCACTTACCTACTCGAGGACGAGCAGGGGTTAAGCTTGGGGATGCTGATACGTCTCCAACGTATCTATAATTTATTTATCATTCCATGTTGTTTTATTATAAATATTAGATGTTTTATAATCATTATATAGTCATTTTATATCATTTTTGGTACTAACCTATTGACATAGTGCCAAGTGCCCGTTGCTGTTTTCTGCATGTTTTTTACATTGCAGGAAATCAATATCAGAAGGTGTCCAAATACCATGCCAATTTATGATGATTTTTTATGGACCAGAAGGAACACAATGGGCCCTGGTTGCACCTGGGGGTGAAGGAAATATGCCCTAGAGGCAATAATAAAGTTATTATTTATTTCCTTATTTCATGATAAATGTTTATTATTCATGCTAGAATTGTATTAACCGGAAACTTAGTACATGTGTGAATACATAGACAAAACATATTGTCCCTAGTATGCCTCTACTTGACTAGCTCGTTAATCAAAGATGATTATGTTTCCTGACCATAGACATGTGTTGTCATTTGATGAACGGGATCACATCATTAGGAGAATGATGTGATGGACATGACCCATTCGTTAGCTTAGCATTATGATCATTACAGTTTCATTGCTACTGCTTTCTTCATGACTTATACAAGTTCCTCAGACTATGAGATTATGCAACTCCCGAACACTAGAGGAACACTTTGTGTGCTACCAAACATCTCAACGTAAATGGGTGATTATAAAGGTTCTCTACAGGTGTCTCCGAAGGTGTTTATTGGGTTGGCATAGTTCGACATTAGGATTTGTCACTCCGTGTTTCTGAGAGGTGTCTCTGGGCCCTCTCGGTAATACTCATCACTATAAGCCTTGCAAGCATTGTGACTAATGAGTTAGTTGCGGGATGAAGTATTACGGAACGAGTAAAGAGATTTTTCGGTAACGAGATTGAACTAGGTATGATGATACCGACGATCGAATCTCGGGCAAGTAACATACCGCTGACAAAGGGAACAACGTATGTTGTTATGCGGTTTGACCGATAAAGATCTTCGTAGAATATGTAGGAACCAATATGAGCATCTAGGTTCCGCTATTGGTTATTAACCGGAGATGAGTCTAGGTCATGTCTACATAGTTCTCGAACCCGTAGGGTCGGCACGCTTAACGTTCGATGACGATTGGTATTATGAGTTTATGCGATTTGATGTACCGAAGGTTGTTCTGAGTTCCGGATGAGATCACGGACATGATGAGGAGTCTCGAAATGGTTGAGACATAAAGATTGATATATTCGATGGCTATGTTCAGACACCGGAAGTGTTCTGGAGAAGTTTCGGATAAAAATGGAGTGCCGAAGGGTTATCGGAACCCCCTGGGGAACTAATGGGCCTCGATGGGCCTTAGTGGAGAAAGAGAGGGGCGGCCAGGGCAGGCGCTGCGCCCCTCCCCCTGAGTCCGAATTGGACTAGCAAGGGGGCGGCGCCCCCCTTTCCTTCTCCCTCCCCCTCTCCTTCCTTCCCCTCTCTCCCTTTTGGTGGAAACCTACTAGGACTTAGAGTCCTAGTAGGATTCCCCTCTTGGGGGCGCGCCAAGGAGGGCCGGCTGGCCTCCCCTCTCCTCCTTTATATACGGGGGAGGGGGCACCCCATAGATACACAAGTTGATCTTTTAGCCGTGTGCGGTGCCCCCCTCCACAGTTATACACCACGGTCATATCGTCATAGTGCTTAGATGAAGCCCTGCGCCGGTAACTTCATCATCACCGTCACCATGCTGTCGTGCTGGCGGAACTCTCCCTCGGCCTCAGCTGGATCTAGAGTTCGAGGGACGTCACCGAGCTGAACGTGTGCAGATCGCGGAGGTGTCGTGCATTCGGTACTTGATCGGTTGGATCGCGAAGACGTTTGACTACATCAACCGCGTTACTTAACGCTTCCACTTTCGGTCTACAAGGGTACGTGGACACACTCTCCCCTCTCGTTGCTATGCATCACCTAGATATATCTTGCGTGATCGTAGGAATTTTTTTGAAATTACTGCATTCCCCAATAGTGGCATCTGAGCCAGGTCTATGCGTAGATGTTATATGCACGAGTAGAACACAAAGAGTTGTGGGTGATAATATTCATACTGCTTACCACCAACGTCTTACTTTGATTCGGTGGTATTGTTTGATGAAGTGGCCCAGACCGACATTACATGACCACATTCATGAGACTGGTTCTACCGACGTGCTTCTGCACATAGGTGGCTGGCGGGTGTCTATTTCTCCAACTTTAGTTGAATCGAGTTTGACTACGACTGGTCCTTGTTGAAGGTTAAAACAAGACATTTGACGAAAAATCGTTGTGGTTTTGATGCGTAGGTAAGAACATTTCTTGCTAGAAGCCCGTAGCATCCACGTAAAACTTGCAACAACAAAGTAGAGGACGTCTAACTTGTTCTTGCAGGGCTTGCTGTGATGTGATATGGTCAAGGCATGATGTGATATAAATTGTTGTATGAGATGATCATGTTTTGTAATAAAGTTATCGGCAACTGGCAGGAGCCATATGGTTGTCGCTTTATTGTATGCAATGCAATCCCCATGTAATTGTTTTACTTTATCACTAAGTGGTAGCGATAGTTGTTGTAACAATAGTTGGCGAGATGACAACGATGCTACGATGGAGATCAAGGTGTCACGCCGGTGATGATGGAGATCATGACGATGCTTCGGTGATGGAGATCATGAGCACAAGATCATTATGGCCATATCACGTCACATATTTTGATTGCATGTGATGTTTATCGTTCATGCATCTTATTTTGCTTAGTATGGCGGTAGCATTATAAGATGATCCCTTACTAAATTTCAAGGTATAAGTGTTCTCCCTGAGTATGCACTATTGCTACAGTTCGTCGTGCCGAGACACCACGTGATGATCGGGTGTGATAAGCTCTACATTCACATACAACGGGTGCAAGCCAGTTTTGCACACGCAGAATACTCAGGTTAAACTTGACGAGCCTAGCATATGCAGATATGGCCTCAGAACACTGAGACCGAAAGGCTGAACGTGAATCATATAGTAGATATGATCAACATAGTGATGTTCACATTGAAAACTACTCCATCTCACGTGATGATCGGACATGGTTTAGTTGATTTGGATCACGTGATCATTTAGATGACTAGAGGGATGTCTATCTAAGTGGGAGTTCTTAAGTAATATGATTAATTGAACTTTAATTTATCATGAACTTAGTCCTAATAGTTATTTTGCATGTCTATGTTATTGTAGATCAATGACCCGTGCTTCCGTTCCTTTGAATTTTAATGCATTCCTAGAGAAAGCTATGTTGAAAGATGATGGTAGCAACTACACGGACTGGGTCCGTAACTTGAGGATTATCCTCATTCCTGCATAGAAGAATTATGTCCTGGAAGCACTGCTGGGTGCCAGGCCTACTGCAGATGCTACTAATGACGTTAAGAACGTCTGGCAGAGCAAAGCTGATGACTACTCGATATTTCATTGTGCCATGCTTTACGGCTTAGAATCGGGACTTCAAAGACGTTTTGAACGTCATGGAGCATATGAGATATTCCAAGAGTTGAAGTTAATATTTCAAGCAAATGCCCGAGTTGAGAGATATGAAGTCTCCAACAAGTTCTACAGCTGCAAAATGGAGGAGAATAGTTCTGTCAGTGAACACATACTCAGAATGTCTGGGTCCATAACCACTTGACTCAGCTGGGAGTTAATCTTCCTAATGATAGTGTCATTGACAGAGTTCTTCAATCACTGCCACCAAGCTATAAAGGCTTCATGATGAACTATAATATGCAAAGGATGAACAAGACTATTCCCAAGCTCTTCGCGATGCTAAAGGATGCGGAGGTAGAACAAGAAGGAGCATCAAGTGTTGATGGTCAATAAGACCACTAGTTTCAAGAAAAATGGCAAAGGGAAGAAGGGGAACTTCAAGAAGAACGGCGAAAAGTTTGATGCTCAAGAGAAGAAACCCAAGTCTGGACCCAAGCCTAAAACTGAGTGCTTCTACTACAAAGGGACTGGTCACTGGAAGCGGAATTGCCACAAGTATTTGGCGGATAAGAAGGATGGCAAAGTGAAAGGTATATTTGATATACATGTTATTGATGTGTACCTTACTAATGCTCGTAGTAGCACCTTGGTATTTGATAGTGGTTCTCTTGCTCATATTTGCAACTTAAAATAGGGGCTACGGATTAAAGAAGATTGTCTAAGGACGAGGTGACGATGCGCATGGGAAATGGTTCCAAGGTCGATGTGATCGCCGTCGGCATGCTACCTACATCTACCATCGGGATTAGTTTAGACCTGAATAATTGTTATCCGGTGTCAGCATTAAGCATGAACATTATATCTGGATCTTGTTTGATGCGAGACGGTTGTTCATTTAAATTAGAGAATAATGCTTGTTCTATTTATCTGAGTAATATCTTTTATGGTCATGCACCCTTGATGATTGGTATATTTTTGTTGAATCTTGATAGTGATGATACACATATTCATAATATTGAAGCCAAAAGATGCAAAGTTGATAATGATAGTGCAACTTATTTGTGGCACTGCCGTTTGGATCATATCAGTGTAAAGTGCATGAAGAAACTCCATGTTGATGGAATTTTGGAATCACTTCATTATGAATAACTTGGTGCTTATGAACTGTGCCTTATGGGCAAGATGACTAAAACTCCGTTCCAGAACAATGGAACGAGCTACTGACTTGTTGGAAATAATACATACCGATGTATGCGGTCCAATGAGTGTTGAGGCCCGTGGCGGGTATCATTATTTTCTTACGTTCACGGATGATTTGAGCATATATGGTTACATCTACTTAATGAGACATAAGTCTGAAACATTTGAAAAGTTCAAAGAATTTCAGAGTGAAGTGGAAAATCATCGTAACAAGAAAATAAAGTTTCTAAGATCTGATCATGGACGAGAATTTTTGAGTTATGAGTTTGGTCTTCATTTGAAACAACATGGGATAGTTTCACAACTAACGCCACCTGGAACACCACAGCGAAATGGTTAGTCCGAACATCGTAACCGTATTTTATTGGATATGGTGCGGTCTATGATGTCTCTTACTGATTTACCGCTATCGTTTTGGGGTTATGCTTTAGAGATGACTGCATTCACTTTAAATAGGGCACCATCAAAATCCATTGAGATGACGCCTTATGAACTGTGGTTTGGCAAGAAACCGAAGTTGTCATTTCTTAAAGTTTGGGGTTGCGATCCTTATGTGAAAAAGCTTCAACCTGATAAGCTCGAACCCAAATCGGAGAAGTGCTTCTTCATAGGATACCCTATTGGGTACACCTTCTATCATAGATCCGAAGGTTAAATCTCTATTGCTAAGAATGGATCCTTTCTAGAGAAGGAGTTTCTCTCGAAAGAAGTGATTGGGAGGGAAAGTAGAACTTGATGAGGTAATTGTACCTTATCCCTTATTGGAAAGTAGTTCATCACAGAAATTAGTTCCAGTGATTCCTACACCAATTAGTGAGGAAGTTGATGATCATGATCATGAAACTTCAGATCAAGTTGCTACCAAACCTAGTAGGTCTTCCAGAGTAAGATCCGCACCAGAGTGGTACAGTAATCATGTTCTGGAAGTCATGTTACTAGATCATGATGAACCTACGAACTATGAGGAAGCGATGATGAGCCCAGATTCCGCAAAATGGCTTGAGGCCATGAAATCTGAGATGGGATCCATGTATGAGAACAAAGTGTGGACTTTGGTGGACTTTCTCGATGATCGGCAAGCCATAGAAAATAAATGGATCTTTAAGAAGAAGATCGACGCAGACGGTAATGTTACTGTTTACAAAGCTCGACATGTTGCGAAAGGTTTTCGACAAGTTCAAGGAGTTGACTACGATGAGACTTTCTCACCAATAGTGATGCTTAAGTCTGTCAGAATCATGTTAGCAATTGCCGCATTTTATGATTATGAAATTTGGCAAATGGATGTCAAAACTGCATTCCTGAATGGATTTCTAGAAGAAGAGTTGTATATGATGCAACCAGAAGGTTTTGTCGATCCAAAAGGTGCTAACAAAGTGTGCAAGCTCCAGCGATCCATTTATGGACTGGTGCAAGCCTCTCGAGTTGGAATAAACGCTTCGATAGTGTGATCAAAGCATATGGTTTTATACAGACTTTTGGAGAAGCATGTATTTACAAGAAAGTGAGTGGGATCTTTGTAGCATTTCTGATATTATATGTGGATGACATATTATTGATTAGAAATGATATAGAATTTCTGGATAGCATAAAGGGATACCTGAATAAGAGTTTTTCTATGAAAGACCTCGGAGAAGCTGCTTACATATTGGGCATCAAGATCTATAGAGATAGATCAAGATGCTTAATTGGACTTTCACAAAGCACATACCTTGATAAAGTTTTGAAGAAGTTCAAAATGGATCAGTCAAAGAAAGGATTCTTGCCTGTGTTAGAAGGTGTGAAGTTGAGTCAGACTCAATGCCCGACCACTACAGAAGATAGAGAGAAAATGAAAGTCATTCCCTATGCTTCAGCCATAGGTTCTATCATGTACGCAATGCTGTGTACCAGACCTGATGTGTGCCTTTGTAGGATCTTGAAGTATGTCTAGAGGGGGGTGATTAGACTACTTGACCAATTAAAAACTTAACCTTTTCCCAATTTTAGAGTTTGACAGATTTTAGCAACTTTGGACAAGTCAAGCAATCATCACACAAATCAAGCAAGCATGCAAAGAGTATATAGGCAGCGGAAATTAAAGCATGCAACTTGCAAGAAAGTAAAGGGAAGGGTTTGGAGGATTCAAACGCAGATGGAGACACAGATGTTTTTGGCGTGGTTCCGATAGGTGGTGCTATCGTACATCCACGTTGATGGAGACTTCAACCCACGAAGGGTAACGGTTGCGCGAGTCCATGGAGGGCTCCACCCAAGAAGGGTCCACGAAGAAGCAACCTTGTCTATCCCACCATGGCCATCGCCCACGAAGGACTTGCCTCACTAGCGGTAGATCTTCACGAAGTAGGCGATATCCTTGCCCTTACAAACTCCTTGGTTCAACTCCACAATCTTTGTCGGAGGCTCCCAAGTGACACCTAGCCAATCTAGGAGACACCACTCTCTAAGAAGTAACAAATGGTGCGTTGATGATGAACTCCTTGCTCTTGTGCTTCAAATGATAGTCTCCCCAACACTCAACTCTCTCTCATAGGATTTGGATCTGGTGGAAAGAAGATTTGAGTGGAAAGCAACTTGAGGAAGGCTAGAGATCAAGATTCATATGGTAGGAATGGAATATCTTGGCCTCAACACATGAGTAGGTGGTTCTCTCTCAGAACTGGTAACTTGGAAGTGTAGGTTTGTTCTGATGGCTCTCTCCACGAATGAAGAGGAGGTGGAGGGGTATATATAGCCTCCACATAAAATCTAACCGTTACACACAATTTACCAATCTTGGTGAGACCGAATCAACAAACTCGGTGAGACCGATTTAGTAAACCTAGTGACCGTTAGGATTTTCGGTGGGACCGACATGCAACTCGGTAGGACCGATATGGTTAGGGTTAGGGCATAACGTAATCTCGGTGAGACCGATTACACAAACTCGGTAGGACCGATTTTGGTAATTAGCTAACCAGAGAGTTGGTCAGGTAAACTCGGTGGGACCGATTTGCTCTTTTCGGTGAGACCGAAATGTCACAAAAGGGAAATAGAGAGTTTACATTGCAATCTCGGTGGGACCGAACGCTCACTTCGGTTAGATCGAAACGTTATGAAGGGAAACAGAGATATTACAATCCCATCTCGGTGAGACCGAGATCCCTATCGGTGAGACCGATTTGCCTAGGGTTTGTGTCAGGACCCCAATCCTAAGTCACACCGATCTAGCATATAACACATCATATCACTTTGCGGCCTCACGCATGGTATTCCCATGGGTGCCACCTTACCTGGCCCGGGACCGTTTGCGCCTTTTGGCTCACGTATATGATAGTGCCGCTAGCATCCATATGACAAAGAACCCGGGCTGACATGGCTAGTCGTGAACCCAAAGTGGCACTAACTTATAGGGACAGGCATACATGACCCAACAACGAACGTGTCGGTCATCAGCGAGTGAATCCGGGCAGTAGCAACTGGGCTAGCAGGATTCCGGTAGAGACCGGGTGACATTTCCCCGAAGGGACAGACATAGGAATGAAGAAGGACACATGCCGGCTAACCTAAGTGTTCCGGAGCAGTAGCAAGCTACCAAGGCTCGGTGGAAGCACTAGGAGACATTTCCCGGTAAGAGAGGCTACCAAGGATAAACAACTAGATAATCAGATCCCACACATATCAAGCATTTCAAATCATACACGCAATATGCTCGATATGTGCAAATACAACATGGCATCACAACATAACTCTACGACTCAAAGTATTTATTCAATAGGCTCCGAGGAGCGAGATGATACAAACATGAGCCTCATGACCCAACATTCAGAGCATACAAGTCAAAGCACCTGCGGAAGCTTAACATGTCTGAGTACAGACATCTAGAAATGAAAAAGGCTGAGAAGCCTGACTATCTACCAGATCCTGTCGAGGGCACAAGATCGTATCTAAGGTAACAAGCTAAACGTCGAAGTCCACGCGGAACTACTAATGAGACTGAAGTCTCTCTACAAAAACATAAATTAAGCAACGTGAGTACAAATGTACCTAGCAAGACTTACATCAGAACTAACTACATATGCATCATTATCAACAAAGGGGGGTGGGGTTTAACTGCAGCAAGCCAGCTTTGACTCGGTGGCTATCCTGAACTACGACTGCAAGTATCTCTTTTGAGGTGGCGCACACGAGTCCACATATTCACCATATCAATACACCACTATGGATCCGCTCCCATCTCCCTACGAGAACGCCATCCATAGCACTCACGCTTATCTTGCGTATTTTAGAGTATCCACTTTCACTTGTCTATGAACTGTATAGGCAACCCAGAAGTCATTTACCGCGAACACGCCTATTCGAATAGATCATATTAACCCTGCAGGGGTGTACTTCTTCGCACACGCTCTCACCACTTACCGCCGTTTACACGACATGTACTCGGCAACCTTCAAGCGGAAGCCCAGCGAGGGTGTCGGCCATGACCTGACTAACCACACAAGTCTCTCGTCCAGGTTTATCGCCTATTCGGGTTCCATCCGCAAGGAGATCCGGCCGGGGTGTCGCTCACGGCCCCAAACGATGTGAGCAGGGTTCCCAAGCCCACCATCCGGGTGCCACTTAGTACACCGTGCCACTGTGCCTAGTCTGTCCGAAGCCCACCTGTACCGGGTGCCACTTGGTAGACTACTAGCACTACCTACAAACACCAGAAACTAGTTGCAACTCCTGGACAGAGATCAAGTTGATTAATAAGCCGAGAGGGGCCGAGTTACCGGAACCCAATGTGTGGTAGTAACTGTTCATGGATCACAAACACAGAACTCAGTTCTTGAGGACGGCTTCAATGAGACAACCCACCATGTACTCCTACATGGCCTCTCACCGCTACCTTTACCAAATCGTGTTCACACACTTAGCTCACACACAGTAGGACATGTTCACACACCTCTGGTTCATCCCCGATGAATCAGACCTGGCTCAACTCTAAGCAGTAGCAGGCATGACAAACAAGCATGAATGAGTAGGCACATCAGGGCTCAAACAACTCCTACTCATGCTAGTGGGTTTCATCTATTTACTGTGGCAATGACAGGTCATGCAGAGGAAAGGGGGTTCAACTACCGCAGCATGTAATAGTTGAATCGGTGTTGTCCTAATGTAGTAAAAGGGAGCAGGAGCGAGAGAGTGGGATTGTATTGGAATGAACAAGGGGGTTTTGCTTGCCTGACACTTCCGAAGATAGTATAGCTCTTCATCGGTGTCATCGATCACATCGTCGAACCAACGTCTACCGAGAGGGGACAATCACCGGCAACAGAGAAAGAACACAATCAATGCAATGCAACAACATGATGCATGAGTGTGACATGGCAATATGCTGTGGTTTGAGCTAATGCAACTAGCAATGGGTTAAATGAAGTTGGTTTGAATCCAAGATTCAAATTCAAACTCCATATGTGAAGGTTTAAATGCCATTTATATGATTTGTCCTAAACATCAGCTATAAGTTGTTCTAACATGCATGAAAATGGTACAGATGAATAGATTGGATTTTTCTGATCATTTTTCATTTATAATTTATTTCATTCTGAGTTACGGTTGATTTTATATGATTTTTAGAAGTTTATAACATTTTCTGAAATAAATAAACCATTTAAGATTAATTTAAATTCCAGAAGAATTACTGCGTCAGCATGATGTCACTATGATGTCAGTAGGTCAACGGGGCGGTCTAGGTCAAACTGACCATGGGTCCCGCATGTCAGTGTTATTAGTCTAACTAATTTTAGTTAGTCCTAATCCTAACTTAATTAGCAGGCGGGTCCTATTTGTCATGGACCCAGCGGGGTCAAACTGGGCCCACCCGGGGTCAACTTGGTCAGCAGGTCAAACCTACCGGCGTTGAGCCGCCGGCGAGGCTGAGACGACGGAGAGCGTCGGAAACGCTTCCCCGGCCACGGTTCGATGCGCGGGTGGGTGCTACGGGAAGCTGGCAGTGTGGCGCATCCAACGGTGACTGTGGTTGGAGCTGGGGTGGCCGTGAACAACGACGGCGTCGAGCCGGGCAGCGGCCGGAGCTCGGGGGTTCGCGGGACCGGCGCAGCAGTGTGCAAACGAGACGGTTGTCGCGCTAGTTTTGCTCTACGGGACGTTGCGAGTGCAACGGACGCACATGTGGGACCAAAAGGTCACCGGGGCTTCGCCGGCGACGAGCCCGTGTGGCGGCGGCTACGGTAAGCAAGGGGACAACAGCTAGGGCGACCAAACGGAAGCGGTGTTAGGGGGGATATGACCGGGGGCTCACCACGGTCACGAAGAGATGCTCGGCGGGCTCGGGGGAGGCCGGACGACGACGAATTTGACGGCGGCGATCGTCGGGGCAGAGGTTGATGACGACAGCGACGGCGACGTTCTAGGGCCTCCGGCGTCATACAGCTCGGTGGAGAGGACGAGGGGACCGAGGCGGTTCTTTTGGACAGCTCAGGGGAGAGATGCGATGACGGTGGGCGCGGTGGTGGTGAACGGCATCGACGGCAGCGCTCGGTTGCGAGAGGGAGAGAGAGCAGAGGTGGGGAGAACGCACGGGAGAGAGTGAGAGGGCCTGGGGGCGCATGGCGATGCCAGAGAAGGCCAGGGCGAAGCGGCAAGCAGGAGGTGGCCGTCGGTGGCCGTGCATGTGCTGGCGCGCCGCGGGCACACGCCCTCGTCCTTCTGATGCAAGGAGGAGGACGACTGGCAGCGCCAGGTGGGCTGGCCGGTTGGCCTGCGGTTAGGTTGCCAGGTAAGTGGCCCAGGTGCTGGTCTCTCTCTCTCTCAGTTAATTCTGTTATTGTTTTCTATTTTTATTCCTCTGTTTTGAATTAGTAAAAATACTAATTCATTTTGTAAAATCCTGAAAATAATTGTGGGCACTTTTGAAAATATTTCCAACAGCCCTCAAATGCTTTCAAGATTATTTGGACACTTAAAATATTTTATAGAATTTAAATGTCCAAATTCAAATACTTATGATTTTATTCAAAAAAATCCAGAATGGCCTAGAAAAATGTGCACCATTTTTGGTAGAGGTTCTGGACCAAGGCAAAGATGATGAACATTTTTAAAAGCCATTGGGAACCACTGAGAATATTTAGTTAAACCTAGTGAATTCCTTTGATGCTAGGGTAGGCAATCCCCATTTCAATTTTCTGAGAAATTTAAACATGATGCAATACAAGACTAGCTAACCTAGAGCAGGCCAGAACTAGGGATGTGACAGTTTGTGGCAGTGGCTATGACATTTGAACTCAGTGGCGCCAGATAGAAAGAATCGGTGAGACTGATTTTGGCTTTAGGTTTAGGTCATATGTGGATGTGAGAAAGTAGTTCAGGGTTTTGGAGCATATCACTAAGCACATGAAGCAAGAGGCTCATTAAGCAACACCTCATCCCTCCTTGATAGTATTGGCTTTTCCTATAGACTCAATGTGATCTTGGATCACTGAAATATAAAATGAAGAGTCTTGAGCTTTGGAGCTTGAGGCAATCCTTTGTCCTTGATATTTTGAGGGATCCACTTTCATCATCCATGACATGCCATTCATTGAGCTTTCTTGAAATATATGTCTTGGAATAGCATTAGCTCAATGAGCTATATGTTGTTATGAATTACCAAAACCACCTAGGGATAGTTGCACTTTCAATCTCCCCCTTTTTGGTAATTGATGACAACATATAGATCAAAGCTTCGACATATGATAATAAGATAGAAAAACATCGTCGCTTTGAGAAGTATGTGATAAGCAAGAGCTCCCCCTAAATTTGTGCATAGTTTAAGATTTGCTTTGGACTGCAAATGCACAAGGAATTAGGCTCATGGGTTACTCTTCCATGTCACATACATCTTGGTGGAGTGCTCAAAATAATAAAGATTGAATACATGCACTCATCACCAAGCAAAGTGAATGATCATATAAGGATAGGTAAGATAATGACATATAATCAAGAAAGTGTAGCTTATGATCAAACACATGATCATCAATGTCTCACAGGTAATGCATAGTATCTTAAGCAATCGAAAGCAAAGAAGTTTAACCAAGAAGACAAGAGAGAACAAAAAACAGCAAATCTCTCTCTCGAAGCCTATGATCTATACATTTTTCTCCCCCTTTGGCAACAAGTTACCAAAAATTTCATAGAAAATGCATAGTGCTAGATCGTCTCTCAGGCTTGGTCTTCAGTTGGTGGTGTCGAGATGGCTCCTTGGACGAAGACTTCAGATGATGTAGAGGGAGCTGGAGGAGTTGGTGCTAGAGCTGGTTGCCCTGGAGCTGTAGGAGCTGTAGCTGGTGTAGATGATGTAGCTCTTGTGTCTGACACAGGCACTGTAGCTGACCTCTGAGCTCTAGGCACTCTGGCAAATGCATATGTGGTTGTCTTGCCCTTCCTCTCCTGCATGTCATCCTGCAGCTGCTCCACAACTGACTAAATCTCAGTTACTTTGACATCAAGATCATAGAATTTTTGTTCCATGATCCTTTCCAGGCTCTCCTGGTTTCGATATAGGGTGGCCAACCCCTTCTCAATCCTCAGTGTTGATGCTATCAAGTAACCAAGTTGCTCCTGTTTGGTCTTCAAGAAATACTCAGATGCCTCCTCTTGAGTTGGCATCTTGGCAGCCTTCTCTTTCCTTGCTTTCTCCTTCTTGTCTTGAGCTTGCACTGATGATGGATCATTCTCATTCATGACAACTTGATTGTCCTCAAAGTCTGGATAGAGAGGAAAGTGTCCCTTATCCAACTAATACTTTCCTGTGCCCATCTTTGAGTTAATCAACTCCTGAATCTGTGGGGCATATCCACAACTTCTCTTCTGATCTGTTGTAGTCCTCTTAATGGTTTCTACCATAAGGCTCATGACCTTGAATTTTTGGGGCACATAAAAAACGTGAAGCATGTTAATTGCATGCCCTCTTATCATGTTGTGGTCACCTGATATGGGCAAAAGAGTGTGTCTTAAGATCCAGTTGATCGTAGGCAGCCCTGACAGAAGAAAATGGACTGACCCAAATGAGAAAGTCTCAAGGGCTTTGTCTGGGATCTCTTTGTACATATGTGACATAGAATTTTGTCCCATCTTCTTCTTGGCATATATATATCCAAATCATCTTCACTCTCCTTTGGGGCATTGATCAGATTTGCCCATTCCTCTATAGTTGACTGATATCTTGTTCCTTCAGACATCCAAACTATCCTGCCATCTGGATAGAAGTGTGTTGTGGAGTAGAATTGCATATTGAGTTCATCATTCCAGTTGGTGAGCTTCTGCCCAACAAAATCTGCAACTCCACAAGCAATGAAACTATCTTGCACTCCAGGATAGTGTTCTTCATTTTCCCTTATGTAGGTCCAGTCGACCCATCTCATATCACACACTATAGGCTTCTTGTCCAACAAGATTGTCTCATAGAAGTCCTGCTGCTCCTTGGTGTGGAACCTGTAATCTACAGCAGTCCTTCTCCTGGTGGCATATGGATCAGACAATCTCCATAGCCTCAACCCTGAGTCTTTCCTGATCTTCATGTTCTCAGCCACGGGATGAGCATCATTGTGGTCTGGAATCTTGGGTTTAAGCTTTCTTAGGACCTGCCCTTCTTCATCTTCCTCAGTAGCAACCTCAGGCATTGGGGCCTTGTTCTTCTCAGCTACTGGTATACTCCTGGTATTTCTCTTTGGTGCAATCTTGGGCTTGGGGGCAGCTTTGGGTGCTTCTTTGGGCTTTGATGTTGCAGCCCCTGACTTTATTGCATCACCCATAAGCTTCTGTGCCTTTGGTGCTGGTGCAGCAACCTCTTCTTCCTCTTCCATCATGGAAGGTTGACCAACAACTCTGGCCATGGTCTTCTTGACCCTTTCCTTCCTTTTCTTTCCTTCTACAGCTGGCTCTTCAGGCATCTCAGGTACTTGAGTTGATGCTCTGGCTTTAGACATTGGCTGTCTTCCTGCTGGCCTTTTGATTTTCATGCCTGGCTTTACTGCAGTTGAACTGAGCACCTTCTTGAGCACTACCTTCTTGGAAGTAGCCACATCTTCTGCTGCCACATAGTCCTCATCCTCTGAGTCTGAGGTTCTCTTCCTTCTAGCTCTCGTGGCTGCTTTGGGAAAATTGCTTGGAGTGCTTCTGCTCGCTTCATCAGAAGTACTTGAGGGACTAGTGCCCTCACTCATGTGAATCTGCTCTTCTTCCCTGTTCTGACTGTCACTATGGTCTGACATGCTGCAAATCACTGACTGCTGACCCTGTGAATAGTTATAGTTGAGACAGAGTGGATGAGCATCACAAAATGCACAGATTTTTGCAAAAGAATGATTTAAAAACTTAGTTTTAGTTTCCACAGAAAGTATTTCGGATCTACCGATTTTCAAACTCGGTGGTACCGAAACAGTTTTGGAACCTAAACTAGTGATCTCGGTCAGACCAAGTCACAGTTTGGTGGCACCGAGACTGCTAGGGTTTCACAAAGTTCTAAAATCGGTCACACCGATTTGTAATTCTCGGTCAGACCAAGACTTACTAGTGCAAAGGCATTAGCCAAATCGGTGGGACCGAGTTTTTCAACTCGGTGGGTCCGAGATGGTTTCGGCGGAAACCTAACCCTAAATTTTTGAATCACATCTATTCTAAGGATCACATTGGCTAGATAGGAGTGTTTCAATCGTGGCAAGATGCATTACGAACACAATGTGCTGAGAATCAGATGAGTAAAGCACTGTGGTTGAGTTCATACCCTAGTTCGGCGGTGAACTCGCTACGGCGGCAACGGCGGAGAAGAAATCCGTTGACGGTGGTAGAGACCAGCGACAGGAGGCGGCTGGCGATGAAGTCGACGATCCGTAGACCTAGTAGGCAGAGCGAGCTATGCGCAGGCGAAGGGGTTTGGAGGAATTTCCAAATTTTTGCCCGTGTCTATATATAGCCCGACACTGTCCGTGTGACCGAGTTGAACAACTCGGTGGCACCGAGATGCATAACTGTTAACAGTTACAGCAACTCGGTGTGACCGAAAAGTTCATATCGGTTGCACCGAGATTGAAAACCTAGATCGACTTAGTGATCTCGGTGGGACCGAAATGGAGGAATCGGTCAGACCGAGAATCACAAAGAAGTTTTGGAAGTTTAAGTCTATGACGAATCGAGGACTCCGAGTGCTCCTCACACGGAGTGGTTCGAATCTGACTTGATCAAATTTTGTGATGTAGCATGAATAGAGTTTGAGACGAGAAAAGCATAGATACCTAGAGAAGGTTCTTAGGCATTCTTGTCCATCCACTTGGCCAAAGAAAAAGGAAACCAATCAATCAAAACAACAAGTGGATGTCCTTGAATGAGTAAAATATGCAACCAGCATGCTCACACAATAAAGTGACAAATGAAATATGTGGCAAAGCATGCACAACCAATTCTAGCATCTATCAAACAATTGGCGATGACTAGGTCATCTATATATGAGTATATTGACTTAGGAGTCAAATGAGAACATTTGATCATAGGTCATACTCGTCGTTTAAGCTCAAGTGGGGTTACCACTTTTACATAATGCATTGATGTGTTCACACCATTAGAGTTGCTTTGACTCAATTCTTAGAGTTAAGCTCCCCCTAGATGTGAGATCCCCCCTTGGAGGGATGAACTAACCTTGGGTTTTGTCGATGATGACTTCATGTAGGTGTTGAAGATGTGGATACTCAATGTTGATGTAGATCTTTTGGAGCAATCCTTTGGAGTGAGTTGCACTTTCAATACCTACACGGGTTAGTCCCACAAGGAACAAAACAAGAGTATCCATAGACATAGAGTGATGCACACACAAGATGATGTCCATGAAATCATTTGGTTACCTTGTCCCTTGCCTTACCAACATGAGGGTTTGTGACTCCTTGAACTAGTGCAAGATGTGGAGGTTGATTGCACTTGCACTTGCCATAAAGATATGAGTGAAGAATGTTAGCGGAGTCACCCTCAAGAACTCTCTAGTTCTTCTTCTTTGGGATCCACATCATCTTGATGGGAATCCTTGGAGTTGTAGTTGTACTTGATGAAGTAGAACTTGACGTAGTCTTTGGAACCCACTTTACCAAGGCCTTAGGTGCTTCTTGATATGCATCAATCTCCTCTTGAAGCTTGTCCTTGCCTTTATGGTCTTGTGGTGGAAGATCATCTTGAGCTTGTGTTCCCTTGAAAGAAGTAGGATCATACTTCTCTTGTTGAGGAAAAAACTTCGTCTTGGGGTATTAATCTTCTTCCCACTCAACTCCATTGGCATTGAACTTTCGTTCAAAACCAACACCTTGATTCTTCCGGTGCCTTCCTTGCTTGCGTACAATTTCCTCGAATTGCTTACTCCTGGCAAGGCTCTTGTATACACCTTTCTCTATAATTCCCTTCAATAAGCTATTTTCTTGCTCAAGTGTAACTTGGCTAAGAGAATCATTAGTGGAATCAAGAGAACTACTAGAAGCAACAATATCGGATTTAGCATAGTTATTGTTACTCCTAGAGGAAGAATCTTTCTTGTTCTTGTTACTAGACTTGACTTGAGGCATGTAAGTAGACAAGAGTAAACGCTTGGCAATATAAGAAGAACTTTTCTTGCGAAGATCATCATTGATTGCCTTTAAGAACTCATGCTCTTGCTCAAGATTGAGCTTTTCAAAGCGTAACTTCTCATGATCCCTTCAAAGTTCTCGATGATTTTCGAAGATAGTTTCATGAGCTAACTTAAGAGTGTTTAGTTCTTTAGTTAGAAGCTCAATCTTCTCCTTATCATTGTCATTCGTTTTATCTTGTTTAGCATGATTAATTGACGTTTCATCATAGTATTCATCACTAGAGTTGTCAATAAGTAAATCATCATCACCTAGCAAGTCATCTTCATCACTATTGAAATCAACATACTCGGGATGTGTTACCTTTGGACCTTTGGCCATGAAGCATCTTCCAATTCCTTCATTTGGTGAGTCAAATATGTCGTAGGAGTTGGTTGACACAAGTACTAGACCGGCAACACCTTCATCTTGAGTATGTTCAGAGTCGGAGTGATAGCTTCTCTCAGAGTGATGTTCAGATTCGGAACCGGATACCCATTCACCAACATGAGCTTGATGTCTTCATTTTGTGTAGCTCTTTGATGACTTGTCCTTCCTTTCTGAATCTTTGCTTCTCCGTGAGGGTCTTCGTTCATAACGATCATCTCTACTCCTTCTCTCTCTTGGTGGTGATTCTTCTCTTCTACTTCTTCTTTTTGCAGAATCTTCTCTTCTTTTGTAGGGTGCCGTACACTCATTGGAATAGTGTCCGGGTCTCCCACAATTGTAGCAGTTGCGCTCTCGACTGGAAGATCTTTTGTCATTGTTAGGACCTTGACTTAGAGCTTCTTTCTTTGCTTCTACTCTTGTAGAATTTGTTGAAATTCTTCACCATTAAGCTCAATTCTTCATTGAAGGTTTGTTTCTCACTTGATGATATGGGGGCTTCACATGAGGCTTTATAAGCACCACTTGACTTGTTGTGAAGTTCCTCCTTATCCTTGAGTGACATCTCATGAGCAACAATTCTACCAATGACCTCCGTTGGCTTGAGATTCTTGTAATTGGGCATCATTTGAATCAATGTGCACACGGTATCATATTTTCCATCCAATGCTCTTAGGATCTTCTTGATGATGAATCTGTCGGTCATCTCTTCACTCCCTAAGCCGGCAATCTCATTTGTGATAAGAGCAAGCCTAGAGTACATTTCAGCGACACCTTCACCATCCTTCATTTTGAACTTGTCAAGCTGACTTTGGAGCACATCCAACTTGGATTCCTTGACGGAGTCGGTACCTTCATGCATATCAATCAAAGTGTCCCAAATTTCCTTTGCATTCTCAAGACAGTTGATTTTGTTGAACTCTTCGGGGCACAATCAGTTGAAGATGATATCACAAGCTTGAGCGTTGTATTGCAGCATCTTCAATTCTTCCGCATTAGCTTCATGGTTCGGCTCTCTCCCATAAAAGAATTCACCTTGCAAGCCAATACAAATAATAGCCCAAACGGCGGGGTTATGTCCGAGAATATGCATTTTCATCTTATGCTTCCAACTAGCAAAATTAGTTCCATACTCTCCTAGGTTGTGAAACCAAGGCTATGACCACCAAAAGCTATGGAAATCAAAGCAAATGGAGACCAAGGCTCTGATACCACTTGTAGGACCTTGAAGTATGTCTAGAGGGGGGTGATTAGACTACTTGACCAATTAAAAACTTAACCTTTTCCCAATTTTTAGAGTTTGACAGATTTTAGCAACTTTGTACAAGTCAAGCAATCATCACACAAATCGAGCAAGCATGCAAAGAGTATATAGGCAGCGGAAATTAAAGCATGCAACTCGCAAGAAAGTAAAGGGAAGGGTTTGGAGGATTCAAACGCAGTTGGAGACACGGATGTTTTTGGCGTGGTTCCGATAGGTGGTGCTATCGTACATCCACGTTGATAGAGACTTCAACCCACGAAGGGTAACAGTTGCGTGAGTCCACGGAGGGCTCCACCCAAGAAGGGTCCATGAAGAAGCAACCTTGTCTATCCCACCATGGCCGTCGCCCACGAAGGACTTGCCTCACTAGCGGTAGATCTTCACGAAGTAGGCGATCTCCTTGCCCTTACAAACTCCTTGGTTCAACTCCACAATCTTGGTCGTAGGCTCCCAAGTGACACCTAACCAATCTAGGAGACACCACTCTCCAAGAAGTAACAAATGGTGCATTGATGATGAACTCCTTGCTCTTGTGCTTCAAATGATAGTCTCCCCAACACTCAACTCTCTCTCATAGGATTTGGATCTGGTGGAAAGAAGATTTGAGTGGAAAGCAACTTGGGGAAGGCTAGAGATCAAGATTCATATGGTAGGAATGGAATATCTTGCCCTCAACACATGAGTAGGTGGTTCTCTCTCAGAACTGGTAAGTTGGAAGTGTAGGTTTGTTCTGATGGCTCTCTCCATGAATGAAGAGGAGGTGGAGGGGTATATATAGCCTCCACACAAAATCTAACCGTTACACACAATTTACCAATCTCGGTGAGACCGAATCAACAAACTCGATCAGACCGATTTAGTAAACCTAGTGACCGTTAGGATTTTCGGTGGGACCGACATGCAACTCGATAGGACCGATATGGTTAGGTTTAGAGCATAACGTAATCTCGGTGAAACCGATTACACAAACTCGGTAGGACCGATTTTGGTAATTAGCTAACCAGAGAATTGGTCAGGTAAACTCGGTGGGACCGATTTGCTCTTTTCGGTGAGACCGAAATGTTACAAAAGGGAAACAGAGAGTTTACATTGCAATCTCGGTGGAACCGATCGCTCACTTCGGTTAGACCGAAACGTTACGAAGGGAAACAGAGAGATTACAATCCCATCTCGGTGAGACCGAGATCCCTATCGGTGAGACCGATTTGCCTAGGGTTTGTGGCAGTGGCTATGACATTTGAACTAGGTGGCGCCGGATAGAAAGAATCGGTGAGACCGATTTCGGCTTTAGGTTTAGGTCATATGTGGATGTGAGAAAGTAGTTGAGGGTTTTGGAGCATATCACTAAGCACGTGAAGCAAGAGGCTCATTAAGCAACACCTCATCCCTCCTTGATAGTATTGGCTTTTCCTATAGACTCAATGTGATCTTGGTTCACTGAAATATAAAATGAAGAGTCTTGAGCTTTTGAGCTTGAGCCAATCCTTTGTCCTTGATATTTTGAGGGATCCACTTTCATCATCCATGCCATGCCATTCATTGAGCTTTACTGAAACATATGTCTTGGAATAGCATTAGCTCAATAAGCTATATGTTGTTATGAATTACCAAAACCACCTAGGGATAGTTGCACTTTCAGCCTTGCTATAAGCATAGCAGGTAGGTACCAAAGTAATCTGGAGTGGAGCACTGGACAGCAGTCAAGAACGTCCTGAAATACCTGAAAAGGACTAAGGATTTGTTTCTCATTTATGGAGGTGAAAAAGAGCCCGTCGTAAACGGCTATGTCGATGCAAGCTTTGACACTGATCCAGATAACTCTAAGTCACAAACCGGATACGTATTTTTATTGAATGGAGGAGCTGTCAGTTGGTGCAGTTCCAAGCAGAGCGTCATGGCGGGATCTACGTGTGAAGTGGAGTACATTGCTGCTTCGGAAGCAACAAATGAAGGAGTTTGGATGAAGGAGTTCATATTCGATCTAGGTGTCATACCTAGTGCATCAGGTCCAATGAAAATCTTTTGAGACAATACTGGTGCAATTGCCTTGGCAAAGGAATCCAGATTTCACAAGAGAACCAAGCACATCAAGAGACGCTTCAATTCCATCCGTTATCAAGTGTCAGAGGGAACATAGAGATTTGCAAGATACATACGGATTTGAATTTTGTAGACTCGTTGACTAAGCCTCTTCCATGAGCAAAACATGATCAGCACCAAAGCTCCATGGGTGTTAGAATCATTACTATGGAATCTAGATTATTGACTCTAGTGCAAGTGGGAGACTGAAGTAAATATGCCCTAGAGGCAATAATAAAGATATTATTTATTTCCTTATTTCATGATAAATGTTTATTATTCATGCTAGAATTGTATTAACCGGAAACTTAGTACATGTGTGAATACATAGACAAAACATATTGTCCCTAGTATGCCTCTGCTTGACTAGCTCGTTAATCAAAGATGGTTATGTTTCCTGACCATAGACATATGTTGTCATTTGATGAACGAGATCACATGATTAGGAGAATGATGTGATGGACATGACCCATTCGTTAGCTTACCATTATGATCGTTACAGTTTCATTGCTACTGCTTTCTTCATGATTTATACAAGTTCCTCAGACTATGAGATTATGCAACTCTCGAACACTGGAGGAACACTTTGTGTGCTACCAAATGTCACAAGGTAAATGGGTGATTATAAAGGTGCTCTACAGGTGTCTCCGAAGGTGTTTGTTGGGTTGGCATAGATCGAGATTAGGATTTGTCACTCCATATTTCGAAAAGGTATCTCTGGGCCCTATTGGTAATACTCATCACTATAAGCCTTGCAAGCATTGTGACTAAGGAGTTAGTTGCGGGGTGAAGTATTACGGAATGAGTAAAGAGACTTGCCGGTAATGAGCTTGAAGTAGGTATGATGATACCGACAATCAAATCCCGGGCAAGTAACATACCGATGACAAAGGGAACAAGGTATGTTGCTATGCGGTTTGACCGATAAAGATCTTCGTAGAAGATGTAGGAACCAATATGAGCATCCAGGTTCCGCTATTGGCTGTTGACCGGAGATGAGTCTAGGTCATGTCTACATAGTTCTCGAGCCCGTGGGGTCCGTGCGCTTAACATTCGATGACGATTGGTATTATGAGTTTATGTGATTTTATGTACCGAAGGTTGTTCGAAGTTCTGGATGAGATCATGGACATGACTAGGAGTCTCGAAATGGTCGATACATAAAGATTGATATATTGGACGGCTATGTTCGGACACCAGAAGTGTTCCAGAGAAGTTTTAGATAAAACCGAAGTGCCGGAGGGTTATCGGAACCCCCGGGGGAACTAATGGGCCTTGATGGGCCTTAGTGGAGAGAGAGAGGGGTGGCCAGGGCAGGCGGCGCGCCCCCTCCCCCTTGAGTCTAAATTGGACTAGGAAGGGGGACGGAGCCCCCCTTTCCTTCTACCTCTCCCTCTCCTTCCTTCCCCATCTCTCCCTTTTGGTGGAAACCTACTAGGACTTGGAGTCCTAGTAGGATTCCCCTCTTGGGGGCGCACCAAGGAGGGCCGGCCAGCCTCCCGTCTCCTCCTTTATATACGGGGGAGGGTGGCACCCCATAGACACACAAGTTGATCTTTTAGCCGTGTGTGGTGCCCCCCTCCACAGTTATACACCTCGGTCATATCATCGTATTGCTTAGGTGAAGCCCTGCGCCGGTAACTTCATCATCACCGTCACCATGCTGTCGTGCTAACAGAACTCTCCCTTGGCCTCAGCTAGATCTAGAGTTTGAGGGACGTCACCGAGCTGAACGTGTGTAGATCGCGAAGGTGTCGTGTGTTCGGTACTGGATCGGTTGGATCGCGAAGACGTTCGACTACATCAACCGCATTACTTAATGCTTCCGCTTTTGGTCTACAAGGGTACATGGACACACTCTCCCCTCTCTTTGCTATGCATCACCTAGATAGATCTTGCGTGATCATAGGAATTTTTTTAAAATTACCGCGTTCCCCAACAAGGGGAGTCCCGAGGAGGGGACAACCCACCTGGGCGCGCCAGGAGGCCCAGACGCGCCCAGGTGGGTTGTGCCCACCTGGGGTGCCCCCTGGACCAACTCTTTGCTCTATAAATATGCCAATATTCCAGAAACCCTAAGGGAGTCAACGAAATTTTCATCCAGCCGCCCCAGAGTCCAGAACACCGAGATCCAATCTAGACACCATCACGGAGGGGTTCACCACTTCCATTGGTGCCTCTCCGATGATGCATGAGTAGTTCTTTGTAGACCTTCGGGTCTGTAGTTAGTAGCTAGATGGCTTCCTCTCTCTCTCTCTCTCTCTCTCTCTCTCTCTTGATTATCAATACAATGGTCTCTTGGAGATCCATATGATGTAAGTACTTTTTGCGGTGTGTTTGTTGGGATCTGATGAACTTTGAGTTTATGATAAGTTATATATTTTTATATCCATGAAAGTTATTTGAGTTCTTTGATCTCTTATATGCGTGATCTCTTATAGCCTTCTATTTCTTCTCCGATATTTGGGTTTGTTTGTATTTATCTTGCAATGGGAAGAGGTGCCCGGTAGTGGGTTCAATCTTACGGTGCTTGATCCCAATGACAGAAAGGGAACCGACACGTATGTATCTTTGCTACTAAGGATAAAAGGATGGGATCCATATCTTCTGCAATAGATAAATGGATCTTGTCTACATCATGTCATCATTCTTATTACATTACTCTGTTTTTTTCATGAACTTAATACACTAGATGCATGCTGGATAGCAGTCAATGTGTGGAGTAATAGTAGTAGATGCAGGCAGGAGTCGGTCTACTAATCTTGGATGTGATGCCTATGTAATGATCATTACCTGGATATCGTCATCATTATTTGAAGTTCTATCAATTGCCCAACAGTAATTTATTCACCCACTATTTGCTATTTTTCTCGAGAGAAGCCACTAGTGAAACCTACGGCACCCGGGTCTTCTTTTTCATATATTTGCCTTGCGGTCTACTTTTTCCTTGCGTTTATTTTCAGATCTATTAAAACTAAAAAATAAAAAAATACCTTGCTACAATTTGTTTGTTCCGTGATCTATTTATTCTATCTACAAATTTACCTCACGTCCTCTGCCTATCTTGAAGCGCCGTACCCCGAAAGGGATTGACAACCCCTTTAACATGTCGGGTTGCGAGGTGTTATTATTTGTGTGCAGGGGCTATGTACGTTGTGTTGCTTGGTTCTTCTACTAGTTCGATAACCTTAGTTTCATATCTGAGGAAAATACCTACCACTGCTGTGCTGCATCATACCTTCCTCTTTGGGGAAAAAAGTGACGTAGCTTCAAGCGACATCATATGTTCACAAGAATAAAGTAATCACAGGATCTCGGAGACTAGGGACAAAAATTTGTAGGAGAAGTGGTCTTGAGTACTAGCTATCGTTGACATATTTTTTCCTATGAATCGGTGGATTTAAGGACTATGAAAATTCTAATGCAACACCAAGTGTTGAGCCTCGATCTTTCGGTGTGATAAATAATGTGTGTGTACATTTATATTGTTGGGAAATGTAGTAGAAAAAAATCACACATACAATCACCCAGGAACAATATGAAGATGCATAACAAATTGAGATCAACGATCATTACCGACACCGGAGTGTAGCAGAAGAAGATGAGTCGGTGTGGATCATACTTGGAGTCCCTCTAACGTCGATGACGATCCCACGATTCAACCTCGAACAGAAGACCGAAAGCACGACCTCTCTACTTGGTTGCAAGAGTACAGTCTTCATGATCTGGCAGCGCTTCACCGTCCAGAGCTAATCGTCGCCAGAGAATTAGAGGGGAGGAGATTAGAACCACACGGGGCTTCTAATAATGAGGATTAGAGGAGTCTAGGGATAGCTCTAATTAGTCAATTAGGACCAACTAGAACTAGTACTAGATGAACTAGAGAAGGCTCCAAAACTTGTATACAAAATCCTCTAGTATATAACTATATATATGTTCCAAGGGGAGGGAGGGGCTGCCACCAAGTAAGGAAAGGCCCTCCTTGGGGCGCCGGCCAGGGGAGGAGGAGTTGGACTCCTTCCCCACACTAATTCGGCCTCCTTCCTTGAGGAAGGGGGAACTTTCCCACTTGGACCTTTTTGGCCCAAGTTGCCTCCACCACTTGGCCTTTTAAGCTCCATTGATATTAAATTACATATATAAATGTTCTAAATATTTTCAAGCCATTAAATCTGTAATTTAACATCCTAGAAACATTTTCCACCTATATGTATTTAGCGACAATACCCAGTATTACCCGAAATTCACTGAAACCCTTCCGGTGACCCCGAAACGCTTTCGGGTCCTCTTGAAACTATTCTGAATATTCATGAAAAAATCCACAAATATACTCTCATGACTCTCGTCCTACTAACACTCAGCAGATCGTGATTGCCTTAAGCTTGTGACCCCGTAGGTTCGGTAACTCATAGACATGAACGAAACCGTTTGTTCAAAGACCGGCAGCAGGACCGTGGACATCTGTATTGATTCCTATGAGCACACGAATGATATTCGAGTGAACCTTTGGTTATCATATGATGTTCCCTTTCCTTCGTGATACTTCACAAAACTCGGTATGCATCGGTATCCTCCAGAGTCATCACCATGCTCACTATACTGAAATCCTCATTACCGGTTTTGTTCTTCTTTCTTGTTATTTTGTTCCAGCATCCCGTGACAAAGTCACCTGTGTCTGGCCAGACGATGATCAATGCCTTCACACCAAGAGGACCCTAAGAATATCTCTCCATCATTGGAGGAGCAAATCCCACTCTCGAGCTATCTGGTCACTTGTCAAACTTTCCGATCAACCTGTAAGTTTTAGTTATGATCACCGTGTTACAGGTGATGTTTGAGCAACCCCATAGCCTCCCTTTTTTATGTAATTTCAATATGATTTTGTTTGTGTTCATGTTCGTACAGCAAGAAGTAACCGCGATACTCTCATGGTCTAAGGAGCAATATCACACGTTAACAATCTGTGTTATTACAATTGAATACAGATGATATTAATCCAATTCACAAGAAACAAGTTTGGGTCATTTCAATATGAGCGTTCTTCCAACGTCATAATCTCAATTTTTTAGGACTATTATTACACTTAAAGATATCTAAGATCCGGAAACGTGATCACCAACAACACTTGAGCTAGTCCTAGAGGCACGACTAGGAACTTTTTATTTAACCATTTATCATTCCACACGTGCATATGAGTTTTCCACTGAATCACATATTCCACAATCATAGCATTTATAGCATAGAATATAAACTCTATAATTATGAATACAGAAATATAATAGTACAAATAGTATTGCCTTTAGGGCATATTTCCAACATATATTAGTGGTTTGTCGCCATATAAGATGAAGAATATGAGCTCTAATGATTCATGGAACTTCATAGAGTTTTCTGAATGAGTCAAATATGGTAGGCTATAAATGATTTACAAAAACAAATGTGACTATGAGGAAATTTTCAAAAGGATGGAACAAATGCTTGTAGCCGAAGTGCCGAACAACTCATAGTTAGAAAACAACTATTATAATGACATATTTTTCTCCCATTTGGAATTAGGAATTGTCACGACGCTTGTGTTATCCTTATGTGATGTTATTATGTTGAATTACTTAATAATTTTTTACGTAACTCTAGCAGGGGGTTTATCATGAAAGGAAGGCAATGTAAGGCATGTTGTCTTTTTCTTAAAAAAGGCTTTTTATTACTTAAAAGTTTTAAGCATTACACCCGACCTCTGCATAACTAAGATGCACACAACCAACAAAGTCCTCACATCAAGCCAAAAAAAAAAGAAGGCGAAATACAAAGAAAGTGTGCCACATATTTTCCGCCCGCGGCTGGACATGCATTTGGTTTGCTCCCGATGTTTCGGATCTCAATCAAATTTTTGGTCACGCAGTCATATTTTCCTTCCGCGGCTGGCGATTCCTGTGGGAGTAGAATCCCTCGCCAATAAATTGGCACACCCACGATTTGGCAAGGCCAATGCAGGCACAATCTAAACAGCCCATAATTGTATTAAGACTCATCGGGGTATAGGTCAAAAGGAGTACAAGTACTATTTTGTGATTTCATACATGGCCCGAGTGCGAAAGAAACACAGTGTGCACTAGGACTCTCACCTGATACTAAAGTTAAGCGCAACAAGGTTGAACACTTTGATGTTATCAAAGGAACCATGTAAAACTAACTAGAACTTGAAGGCACACATTGATGCACCTGCCCATCTTTAGATTGTAGAGTCATTAGAAGAAATATTGATAGTCAGAGAGAAGAAATTTATAGTACACACACATCTTGGAGCATGCACTGTTTAGTGTACATACTCGATTGAGGCCCTGAAATGCACGTAAGAACAGGTTCTTACATACACAGAAATTTATGGAATGATATTGATTAACTCAAACTAAGAACTTGAGGTGGTGTGAACAAAACAACATCTGATATGATCTCTTTGCATTCTCTTTATTCAATGGGATCATGGGAGAGGATGTGCTTAGATTTCAATGGGTGATTTTTTTTTCTTTCCATTTCCTTCTTCACTGGTTTCCTATTGTGGTTCATGCAGCGATAAAAAATGATGAATGAGGAGTGGGGGGACAAGAGGGGGCATGTATGTGATGGGGAGATGTAAGCGATGTATACATTGTGTGTGGGGGTGGGAATCCAATGAGGGAGGTCGAGCGATTTTATTCGTTTTTAGTGGAGGATGAAAAACCCAGTGTGGAGGGGTGATAATAGAAATAGATTTTGTGTTATTTCATATCTCTACTCCTAATATCTGAGTTGGTTGAATAGTATCCACAGTTTATTTTCGTCCCACCACTTCCGTCTGATTTTTTTTGTCTGGTTTTTTTTTCGTCTCACATCCACCACCATATCTCCTCACGTTTGGTTTTTTATCCTCACAGTAAAAACTTTTCTAACCTTTTCAAAATTTCCTAACTAGACATGCTACAAACGGGCAAGAAATGATAGCATGTTACCAATCAATAAAATTCAGTTTCATGACAATCAATTCTAAATCCTAACTTTCCTAATGCATTGATCTTTGCCTTTTGTCTCTAATCTTCTACTCCTAATGGAGCAGTGCTTAGTCATTTGCTTTGGTTACATGGATCGAAGGAAATCCCTCCATCGAAGGAAGTCTAGCCCACTCCTAAGTCCTGACCCCACCTCTCGTTTCCCCTTCCTACTCTCCCGATTCAGATCGGGATCCCTCCTCCACCATCGGCTCCCTCCTATGTACCCGGCTGCCGCACCCCACCTTCTCTCCCTTCCATATCCGACGAGGACACCCCCTGGACGCCCTCGTCTTCGCCCTTTGCCTTCATCTCCCTCTACCGCCAACCAACGCCGTGATCCTCTCCCCACCGCCACCGACAGGTGCCGAGCATCTCGACTTCGATGGATCTTGGCCGGGAAGTGGTGGCCTCAAGCTCGACTCCATCCCGGCGACGACGGCGACGTGCTCACTGACGCCGCCGCCGCCCCTGTCCTCCTCTCCCCCAGCCCTCCTCTACATACTCCTCCTAAACCGTGTCCCCGTCAGCCAAGTCCACTCCCCGGCGTGGTCCATCTCAGTCGTGACGGTGATGGCCATCGTCCAATAGCAGCCGCCAGAATTGTCGTCCAGTGCGCAGCAGGGTGAGTGACAAACCCTAGCTAGGGTTTTATCCTTACCCTCCCCTGCCTATGGGCTATGGGTCCCT